>NC_056725.1:1386155270-1386505270 GCF_019279795.1 Protopterus annectens
CTTGGACACGTTTACTGCTGCTTATTTGTGCTTAGACCTGCTTACTTGTGCCTTATTCATTATGACACTAAATCTTCACATGTGCATTTCATGCAGTAGTCCCTGTTCACATTTAATTGTTATTCTGTAGGTTATACGGCAAAACAATGTCAAATTATGTTCATATACAGATTTCCTGTGGAAAATGATTTGTGCTGCAGTGGGACTCGAACCAGGAATGCCTGTTCGTTAGGCGGATGCTCTAACCACTCCACTATTGCTGTGCTGTTTCATTTGCATATATATTCCTTATTATCCTCTTCAGCCTTTTCAGCTGCTTTAACAGTATCTAGGTGTTGGGCAAACCCAAGCACCTACGGTTAGCTGTACTCGGGGTTTTATAAAAATTAAATAATTGGGTTTCTTCATTTTATTTGACTGTACTGTCGCTGTTGAACACATGGGGACTGTTGGTGGGGATATGCGGACACTTGTGAGCAGTCTCGCTCATTTATTTACACATTCTTCTGTTCTACTTTGCAGGGGCATGTTTATTCTGAGAGCTCTGCTCTCAGACACACCCCCTGCACTCATCCAAGCTCCGTGTAGCATTAGGAGTTCAGGCAGCGTGCCTTCATTAATATGTATGGCACGCTGCCATCCTCCTCTTAAACTGCCGCTTCCGTGCAGGACTAGATTAGTCCTGCGTGGAAGTTTAGTAAATCCGGGGGAGTAACTGTTGCAGTTACAGTATTTTGTAAACAACTTACAATATCTCAGCAACCACTCAAGTTGCACACATACTTTCAGCAGCATTTTATTCATGTAGCTGAGAGCTTTCGGTTGAGGCTAAGGAGTTTTGCATGTGTTACATGGTTGTTGAGATATTTAGAAAAATGTGAAAATGTATATATATACATATATATATATATATATATATATATATATATATATATATAAAATATATAAATTAATATCATAAAAACAACAGTTAATATCGATTTACCTAAACTAGACATAGGTCCATTATCAATGCAGTTGAGGTTGCTATTGTGTAAGTTTATAATGAAATCTTTTAAAACCTTGTACATAGTATGATTTTGGAATTATTGATGTAAATATGAACAAGCAATATTTGATGCCTAGAGGCATCAGTAGGAGTTAACTGCAGATGCACCTGGAGGTGTCACTTGGATGTAATGAGTACTTGAGTTTTTTTGTCATTTTTAATTACATTTTAATGACCTTTCTCAGAAGTATGTCAGTCATGCTTACTGTGTAGCTATGTAGCTTGTTTGTTCTGTTAAAATTTTAAAAAAAGATACGTTAAACTAATATTCAGATCTTTACATAACACTGGACTCTTTATGGGAAGTAGCTAGTGAGCGTAAACCAAAAGAAAGAAGAGCTGCTAATTTAATCAAGATGGAGGTACAGAGGGTTAGTGGAAGCCAGTAAAGGACAGATAGGTTTTTGACTGCATTACCTGAAGTGTTCTTTCTTCAAAGCAAGTGTGTTTTAAAATATACTCTGGTGTACCACCGTCTGCTTTTCTTCTTTCTTATTGCATTATTCACTAGGGTATATGTCTAACTTCTGATGCCCTGCTAGAAAACACTGCCTGGACTTTGCGGCCCATAATCCATCACTCCCAAGACAAGCTCTCACTGTTGCACAGCATACATCATTTTCTGTAAATCCAAGTTGTTAATGTGTGGATATCTGTCTCTCTCTTCAAAATTCAGAAAACAACTGATGTGTTTACTGTTTAAAAAAATCACAGATTCATGTATTTGACTTTAAAAGATAACCTTAGTGGTGTGCATTCTGCACGGAGGAATAACTGACCTACTGTTAAAAATCCCCAATCTGCTAATTAGTTGAATTAAACTATAAAATTACCCATACATAAATAATTGGTGTAAACCACCAAATTAGTCATTTAAAACCCCACCCTGTATCTACGTTTATCATTCTACCTTTGCATAGTCTGCCTGTATGTTGTAAATGCTACAAGTATAATCTGCCTGTTTAAACAGTTCACTAAACAGTGCTGCAACCATTGCCAGTTACCTCTGCCACTCACACAGTGTGGGGGTTCTGCAGACTGTACTTACCTTATTGTCTCACACAACAGATTGTTTTTTGGGTGCATTCACATCTCCTCCTGAGTCCTAAAAAGAACAAATTGCTACTGTTCACTGTTCACTCCCAGCTCTCTTTCCCCCAAAAAAACTAAATGTAACAGTCTATCATCTGTATTTCACACCAAACTACTAGGTGTGATTATAGATGATAATATGAAATTTGAATTTCATTTTCACAAGCCATGAAAAGATTCACCAAAGACTAGGCTGTCTCTGTCGAGCAAAACTTTACCTCACTGATACAGCCAGGCACAGTATAGCTACATTTTATCTGCTCCTCACCCTACTGTATCCATCTAGCATATTTACTCATCTTAATTCTTCACTATCAAACTACAATACTGCATTAAAGTGGTAAAATGTCCAACCCACCAGTAATATAAATCCAGCCACAGCCTCTCTCTCTCTAAAACAGTTAATTGGCTCAAAATTAATAATTCCTTACTCTGCTCAGCTAGTTACAACCTTCAGACTATTGCACAACCCTAAACAATTTCCACTCCTTAGTATCATTATCCAGGCCTATGTTCCAAAGAGGCTCCTGTATTCCACTGACAAATCCTTACTCTCCATAACTAAACCAAAACAATGCAGGGTACTCCCTGTATTCTCACTGCATTCCTAATAACTGGAATACTATCACACACCAATAAAGAATACTCTGCAGTTTGAAAAACTTTAAATACCAGCTGAAGCAACACCTGACAGACAAGTGTCTCCTTACCTTAACCATGCGTGGTTAGAATGATGCCAGTGTGGCTATAGTAATATTGCCATTTCATGACACCTAACTTCCCTACTATATGAAACTTAGTTTCACTCATTTCACTGTATACCCTCCTCTCTTATCTCATCTAGTACATCCTCTTTACATGTCTTCTCTACATCTGTTTCTCATGTACTTTTAGATCTCTTTCCTTAAATGCCTTATTTTCCTGACTTTTCACAGCTCTGTTTTATTTCAATGTTTAATGCAAAATCTGGCATTCTACTTATATTGCTGAAATTCTACTGTATATACTTTATTGTGTTATTGTGGGGAAAAAAACTAAACTGTGTATTCCAGTAAAATATAGCTAGCTATACTATATGATTTCATATAAAACGTAACTGTCAATTGTCAATGAAATTGTATTATTGTACTGTAGTATATTTTAGCATATCTGTATAATGGAGCTTTTCTCCCCAGGCCTCCTCTGGAAAGGGTCACAACCCATTTGGACTTTCCTAGTAAACCAATGCCAGTAAATACTACTGTAAGGCTCAATTCACCCACAACTTCAACCCTAGAAAATTCTGGTACGCTATCAACAATGTCCTACACCCAGGTAAACCCACCACACCTAACCCCTATCCAAACAATACCCCTCAAGAAACCACCGTTCTACTAAACTTTCACTTCATTGAATCTATTCCCAAATTAATTCCCACAGACCAAGACAAAAATCTTCTACCCATGTATCCCAGCACTACCAATACCTCCCCTTTTTCTCTAAACCCCATTCAAACTGCACACATAAAATCTCTTCTACTTAAACTAAAACCATGCTCCTCTTCTGCAGATAACCTCCCTCCCCTCTTTCTTAAGCTCGCAGCTCAATCAATAGCCTACCTAGTCTCTGTACTCATAAATAGGTCAATCCAAGAATCTACTGTCCCTGAAATTTGGAATTCTTTTTACACCATACCATTACACAAAGGAAGAAACTCCACAGATCTGTCAAACTGTCGACTCATAACCATTCTCTCACCTCTCTCTAAAATTCTTGAAAAATGCATTCACAAACAGCTCCTTAACTGTCTTCTGGACAACAACCTTCTGACCCCTGCTCAACATGGCTTTAGGCCAAACTGTAGCACAACCACAGCCATTCTGTCTTTTACTCATAGTGTCGTAGAGGCCAGAGATAAAAACCTACTTGTGCCATGTCTTTTTCTTGACCTCTCAAAAGCATTTAATACAGTCTCATAACTAGCTGATCTCAAGCTCTCCCCCTCTGCTATTCTCTGGTTCTCCAACTACCTTTCAAACAGGCTACAGTCAGTCAGATGGCTTTCTACATACTCCCCTTTCTTACCTACCCAGACTTGTGTCTCCAGGACTCTATCCTAGAACCTCTTCCTTTCAGTATCTTCACCAACAACCTCCACTCTTCTAGGAGAACCTCTTCCCTGATGTAATATGCAGATGGTTCTACCCTTATCAGCTGCTGTGATGACATCTCTCACCTCCACTTTATCCCTCAAAACTCATTTCCCAGCATCGAACAATGACTGGCTGACAGCCAGCTCATCCTTAACCCCAAAAAACAAACTCTTCCTATTTCTCCCTAAATCTCTTTCTCACCATTAAACCACCTTCACCATCTCATCATGTGACACCACCCTAATTAAAGCCAATTTTCACACTAAACTGCTGGGTATTATAATTGATGACCAATTAAAATGTGACCTCCATATACAAAACTGTATTAAAAAGACAAATAAAAAAATGGGTCTACTCTACAGAAACAAAAAATTCCTAGCTTCTAACTCCAAACCCGCTCTGGCACAGGCTTTCCTCCTACCCTGTCTTTTGTACACCTCTCCTGTACTCACATTTCTAAAGTCCACCTTATTAACCCTAGCTCGGTTTGCTAGTAATCAACCATACAAGTCCCATCACTGCCTTGCTCTAAAACTACTTGAATGGCTTGAGTACCCCCAACTTCTTCTCCTTTCCCAGCTACAGTTCACCCACACCTTACAAATCAAAACCCTCAGCCTGTCCTTCCCTCTGTTCACTCATGTCCCACTACACCCCCTCACAAACACTACGTAGTTCTGAACGCAACATTGTTAATGTTTATAAAACCAACAAAAACATTGGCAAACTTCTTTATAAAAGCATATTGTTGTACACCTGGAACATTCTCCCACCAAATATTTAAAACATCAACTGTACGAACCACTTCAAAACTGAAATTAAAAATTACCTGCTCAATTCCAGCTCCTGCCTATGCCAAAACCCTACTTAAACCTCCTCCCCCCACACCTCCTTAAACCTCTCTACTCTTTATGTTAGTGCCTTCTACCACTTATACTGTCTATTAGTAGTAGCACTTTTTTGTTTACTATCTAAACTCTGTAATGTTGCTCTCTCAGCATCTAATTTTGTTTATACTTGCCAACTATCCCTCTGTTACTGTTAACCTATGCAATGATATCAGTGAACAATTTTCTTGCTTTTTGAATGTATCAATTTGTAATTTTCTTGCTTTTTGAGTGTATGATTTAACTTTTCAATGTTCTTGTTTTTTGAATGTATGCATGTTAGTTATGTGTTTTTTTTTCTGGAGCGATTCTTCTCGGGTCTCCACAGAACACAGGCCTTTTTGGATCAGCTGGACTAACCTGGTTAACAAATGACAAATAAGTAAATAAAAATACATTTTGGACAGCTTGTACCTACCTTACAGTCATCAGTTCTTTTTTTCCAGACGTTTTCTAATCTCAATTCCTGACCTCTCAATACTGCATTTCAAGCAGTTTTGAGGGGCTAGGTCTTCAGTGTAAGAACTCTTTGTAAAAGTATGGCACAGACCAAATGTTATTTTGAGTTACTAGATACTGCCCAGGGTCTTAGTCCTCTGGAGGGGAGGTAGAAGCATTCCAGTGAATATCAAGCTGGCTGAGTTGATGGTGGTTGGGGGGTGAAGGAGATTTGTTGAGTAGTGGGTGGGGGGTGGAGAAGCATACTGTGTATATGATATGGTGGTACAGGAGCAAAATGAGGGTGCATGTTTTCTGCTGAAGGAGACAACTACAGTAGGTCAATGAGGAGAATAGGAGACACTGCAAAAGCAGTATGTAGCTAGTTTGGATAAATTTCATTAAATGTGAGATCAAATTGGAATACCTGGTTGCAGCAGATAGAATAAATATGAAAAAAAATGCATGAAATACAGGCTGGGGATCAAGGCTGTTGAACACTTCATAAGTCAAAACCAGAAGAGGGGTGGATGCACAGCAGTCATGAGAGGAAGGAGCAGTAAGAAGTAGGGAGAAAGCCGCAAGGTAAGCCTGGTAAGGAGACCCGTCAGTGTGAATAAGAAAATGAGGGCATTGGTGCAGTTCAGAAGGAAATATAGACAGGAGTAGGCCCAAAAATGAGACAAAAAAAAACGGTGATGATAATTGCATAAAGCTGTGTATGTGATGTATGTTGGTAACTATGAACATGTTAACATAGTTTATCTTTTAAATAAATGTATGTTTGCCTGTGTCTTAAGTGTTGAGGTCAGTGTAGTTAGAACTTATAACATTATTATCTCAATCAGGTCTGTCACACACCTTTATATTTTCAGACCATTACTAAAAGACTTCCTCTCTGCCTCCTGGCTTTGTCCGTGCTCATTACCTGGGACATAGCTCTCTAACACCTTTCATCACTTTTATTATACACTTTTTTGATTGGATAGTTTAGCAGGTTCCTGTTTCTCTGCCTTAATTAGCCAGAGTTTAAACCAGTTTGCTCAAAGCTACAGTGAGTTAGGCCTTCTGCCATTGCTCTGCTGTGAGACTGGAAAATAGAAGTGCTTATTTTCAGCTGTTTTCTGCACTTCTGATTTACTAAAACATTTGCTGCATATCTGTTTAAACTGTGCAACTGTTTTTTAGACTTAGTGAATTCAGTCCTTACCTCTATTCTGATCTTTATCTCCTTTTTGTTTGTCTGTTCTGTTCTTTCTACTTGTTGCTGTACTTGAAAAACACTAGTATAGAGTTGAATATCTATTACTGTTTGTGACCTTTGGAGCTTGTAGTGAAATCTTTTGTCTAGGGAGGCCTAGCTGTTTCTTCGTGGGAGGGGGAATTCAGTCTGGTCTGATCTAGCTAAAGCCATTACTGCAAGGCTGTGTTTTTGTTTCTTTTGATTGGATAATTTGCCTGGTTCCTGTTTCTTTGCCTTAATTAGCCAGTGTTTAAACCAGTTTGTACTTGTTTGCTTAAAGCTGCAGTGAGTTAGGCCTTCTGCCATTGCTCTGCTGTGAGACTGAAAAAGATGAGCGCTTATTTTCAACTGTTTTCTGCACTTCTGATTTGCTAAAACATTTGCTGCATATCTGTTTAAACTGTGCAACTGTTTTTTAGACTTAGTGAATTCAGTCCTTACCTCTGTTCTTCTGATCTTGTTTATAACACCCACCCGCCCAGCTGCAGTTGTGGTATTAAAGCTTGGTGACTTTGAGTTGCCTGCCTCTAGTATAAATTTTACTGAAATTGGACACTCCTTCCAGTTCCATTACATCAGGTCATTCTACTGTGTACAGTAAAATAAGTTGTGATGGCCCACCCCTTTAGCTTCTCAACCTTGAATTGTCTTCTGTCTCCTCACTTTCTACTAAAAAAATGTGCCTCTTCCTACTTCATTTTGCTGCTTGTGCTTAGGAGTTCAGCTGCATTTAGTTTGTCACATTTATTACTGCTTGTCGGTAGCCTTATTAAACTGATGACAGTATTCTACTGAGTTGCTGCTTTATTTGAGTTGTTTTTTACTGTTGTGATTGTGAGCTAATTTATCACATTTGCACAGTTTTAAAGCACTTTACTGATTAACTATATTTCATTCCTATCTACTGCAATTAATTGCTGTTTCACTGCATTTTACTGCATTTCGTTACTGTTTACTGCATTTTTCCATACTGTGAATTCTGTTCTTTGTCTGTAAGTGGTTAATCTGTGCTTCTTTGTGAGCTTTTTACTGTGTTTTTAACCTTAAATTAAGTAGCATAGTCTAGATACAGGTTTGCTGCATCCAGAGCTGCAGCTGCATGGATTTTAACCCTTTTTGAGGTATTCCTTCTACAAATTATCCCTTAGTAGCACTTGTGTGATCACTTAATAGTACTACTGTTAGACCTTCCACCCTTTACGCTGTTAGCTCTCTCTAGCCTCTCTCCCTCAGTTTCTGACAAATATGAATGGACAGTTTCCTACATTTTCTTCTGCCAGCCTGGTTGATATGGGCATCCTGAGACAGTGTAGCAACTGCTTCATGTACACAGACAACCCTCTACTACTGCCACATAGGAACACAATTTGTGAGAGATGCAATTACATTAGGCACCTAGAGTCATTGCTCCCTCCCCCCAAAAGCCAGTATATCTGGCACTGAGAAGTTGTCAACACAAACACCACCCACACCTACACAACACCCCCCACATACGCATAGGTTCTCAACAAAAACATACCCAAACAACAGACCTCCGAGGTAAAAATAGACACAAACTGTACTGCCCACCACACCACACACCACATATAGTCCACACACCTGTGTCTCACAGCCATTAATGCCAAAATATAAACCCAGCATATTATTCATAGGAGACTCCATTGTGAGACACACAGATGTGCCCTAAAGAGGTTGGATAAGGAAAAAGTCACAGTTAGTTTGTCAGGTGCCAGAATCTGCCATATCACCCATGCACGCAAGTCTCTCAACAGGGACTGTTATGACTATGTCATATTCCATGTTGGCGTGAATGACTTGAGATGTACCTCCTTGGACTATATCAAGAGAGACATGATCAAACTCACTGAGTATGTGCACCAGGCAAGTATGTTCCTAGCCTTAAGCAGCATTCTACCATCACCCAGAACGATGCCTCAATACAAACAGAAAATGATTGACTTTAAAAAATTGGCTTAGTTTCTGGTGTCATTCCAAGGGGATCCAGTAACTGACAGCCTGGGATGACATGACTGACAAACCATGATGCTTTGCCAGAGATGGCCTGCATCTGTCTCACCTGGACTTCAGGCTCCTGGCAAAGGCTCTTGCCTCCCCGTAGTACCTTTTTTAGGCAATGCCTTGAGGTCAAACAAAACTACCAACATGAAAATTTCATCAACATGTAAATTAAAGGTCATACTGATAAACGCTAGCAGTCTAAACATGAAACTGCACTCATTGCAAGCATTATTAACCCTGGAAGATGCTGACATTTGTGCAGTCACAGAAACCTGGTTCAAAGCTACGGAGAGCACCCGAGCCATACCAGGTTACTCATCCTGTCATATAGTCACACCCCAAACCGTGGGCAGCAAAGCAAAGGGAGGTGGAGTTGCAATATATATAAAAGACATACACACCTCTAGGCTGGTCAAACAGTATGATACATAGGAAACACTGCAGGTGCAGTTAACAATTGACAAGACCCCTATTCAAATCATAGCTATCTATAGGCCTCCAGCTTTGACTCAAGATGACCACTCAATCTATCTGGACCTCTTCAAATCTGTCAAGATTCAACCCTTTACCCTTATCATGGGTGACTTTAACTGTCCAACCATAGATTGGAAGAAATACTCATGCCAAAATACAAATGCCCAGCGATTCCTTGATTTCGTCATTGCAGATGCCTTGGACCAGTTGGTCAACACCCCCACAAGAGGTTAAAATATCTTGGACTTGGTATTAACCAACATGAGTATCCACTGCAGCATCCTAACAGTGTCATTATCCCTGGTAAGATCCGACCACAAAGCGGTCACTTTCAAAGTCACCATCTCCCCCAACCCCCCCCCCCCCCAGCTAGGGTCAAACAAAAAAAAATTCTAAAGCTGATTACAACCTCATGAGGGAAGGTATAAACAGCTTCACAACCCCTTCACCCCTTCATAGGAACTGGCACATATGTCCAAACCTACACCAAAGTACTATATGAACATTTATATAGCTGCATGGAATCAGGAATACTTGAAAGGACGAAATCATCTTCCTCAAGTAAGAGTAAACCTGTCTGGTGGACATCTGCAATAAATAAACTCTATGATAAAAGAAAAAGTTGCTGTCCAGGACCAAGAAGGAGCAGGTGTCTAATTGGAAGCAATCTCTTCCTAGCCTGAACAAGCAAATAAGAGCACTAGTGAAATCCTCCAAAGCAAACTTTGAGTCCAAACTGGCCACATCTACTAAAGATAGTCATAAGGGCTTCTTCACCTGTGTCCGCAGTCTCATTGGAAGAACCCAGATCAGCTCAGAACTGGTGGTCAAGGACACCACATACACAAACTCTGTAGACATAGCCAACTTGCTGGCAGACAAGTTCAGTGAAAACTTCACTCCTCTGTCCCCCCATCAGTAAATCAGAACATCCCCAGTACCTGCCCCCTCCCCTTATCTCTAGGGAGCAAGTCATCAATGCCCTCTCAAAGGCAAAAAATACAGCCTTCATGGGACTCGATAACATCCCAGGTTGCATCTTACATGAACTCAGGCAGGAACTTGCAGCACCATTAGGCACCCTATTCAACCAAAGCCTAAGTACCAGCTTCATACTAGCCAAGTGGAGGACAGCCACTGTCATCCCTTTGCACAAAGGTGGAGCATCCACATATCCAGGAAGTTATAGATCCATCAGCCTAACTAGCCTGATCTGCAAGGTCATGGATTGGATTATCATAGACTTCATTAACAAGGACAATGGCAACCTCCAAACATTCAATCCCACACAGTTTGGTTTAGTCAGGGTGAGGTCATGCCTGTTAAATTTGGTCTACTTCTTTGAGACAGTCACCAAAGCCATGGACGAGGGAAAGATGGTGCACACCACCTACCTTCACCTGGCCAAAGCCTTCGATACTATTCCCCACTCAGGTATAATAAATAAACTCTCTCAACTAGGCATCAATCCATATGTTATCAGATGGGTAGCAAACTGGCTCACTGATAGAACCCACCTAGTCAAAATAGATGACTACAAGGTGGGTGCTGTGATCAATTCCCCTAGTGATGTGGACGTCCTCCAAGCAGGTCTCACCCAAACAAATGACTGGTGCCAGAAACATGGCCTCAAACTGAATGTCAAAAAATGCATCATCATCCCCTTTGGGGAGAGGGACGTCCCCACAAATTATTACATTAGTAAGGTCCTAATTGCGCAATTACCTCAGGGTTCAGTCCTGGGACCGCTCTTGTTTGGCATCTACTTCTCTGAAGTACAGGCCAACACTAAGGGACTCTGGCTAACAAAGTTTGCAGATGACTGCAAACTGGGAGCCATTATTGAATCCTCATATGATGTGAAAACTCTACAAAAGGGCCTTACAGAAACAGATGCTTGGTGCCAGAGCCATGGGCTCAAGCTCAATGCCAAGAAATGTATAGTTATCCCCTTTGGGAAAAAACATGTACCTGTGAATTACCATGTAGGTGGCAGTACACTAAACACCGAAAGTGTGATAAGAGACTTAGGGACACAGGTGGAAAATGGTCTCACCTTCGATAACCACATTGCCACAACAGTCAGGGAATCCTTCTATGTGGCACACCTCATCACTAAGGGCTTTTCATCCAGAAAAAAGGAGGTCATTGTCCCACTATACTCATCCCTCATTAGACCCATTATAGAATACAACGCCCCGTTTGGTATGTACCTCTCAAGACATCTGCAACAATTGGAAAGGCTGCAGAAATACCTCACTAAAAGAATCACAGGCCTAAAGCAGATGCCCTATGCTGACCGCCTTAAAAAACTCCAGCTACACTCTGTCACATATTGTCTACTCAGAGGCGATCTCTGCTTAACATACAAGGCCGTGTCAAACCCAGAGCTGTTGGACATGCTACACTTAAAGAAATCCCAATCCCTCAGAGCCACACGCTCCAGGGATCTAAACCTTGTCATCACAATAAACAAAACATGCTGGAGGGATAGGTTCTTGACCCAGAGACTCCCCAGACTCTGGAATAGATTACCCATACATGTCAAGCAGAGTGCCTCTTTGGCCCTCTTCAAAAGGAACCTTGACAATTAAATGGGAGAAAGGAAATTCACCCCGGGCATCATGTCAGTCGCCCTGCTAGACAGGGGTCCAGGGAAGTAAATAGTGTGGGATGAAATAGCCAGGGAATTGTTATGGCTAGGCTTGTATATGCCCTAGGGCTGATAGCCTAGTACCAACATATGAACCTATGAACCTATCAGTTATGAGGGACTTGGGCACCCAGGTTAATAGCAAACTGGCTTTTGACCACCGTATTGCCTCCATTGTACAGAAAGCTTTCTACATGACCCACCTCATTAGTAAGGGTATCTCATCCAGGGATAAGGTGGTCATAACATCCTTGTATTCTTTCTGTATAAGACCCATTATTGAGAACAATGCCCCTTTCAGCATGTACCTCTCAAAGCACATGCAGCAGCTGGAGAGACCACAGAGGTTCCTCACCAGGAGAATCCATGGCCTCAAACATCTACCCTACACAGGTAGGCTAAAGGCTCTGTCCCTCTACTCAGTCTCCTACAGACTCCTCATAGGTGACCTCTGTCTGGCATACAAAGCAATCTCAGACCCCACCTTGATGGGACTGCGGTATATCTGCAAGTCGAGCTCCATTCGGGAAACCCACACACGAGACCTCAACCTGGTCTGTGACATCAGTAGGACTTGTTGGCAGGATAGATTTGTATCCCAGAGACTCCCCCTTTTGTGGAATAGACTCACGCTCCAAGTCAAGCAGAATAACTCATTAACCATTTTTAAGCGCAACCTGGATAACTGGATGGGAAACAGAAAATACACCCTTGGGATTCTAACTGTGTCCCTAATGGACAGTGGCATAGGATGCTGACTTGTTGGAACATGGGCTAAATACTTGGCTAGGCTTGTAATGGCCTCAGGGCCAATAGCCTAGTAACTTCATAGGACCCTGTGATCCCCTTAAAGCACTAAATCACTTAACCTGCTAAATCCCCTTCTAATCTTCTTCTTCTTTCGGCTTTTTTCCAGTTAGGGGTTGCCACAGCGGATGACCTGTCTGCTCATGAGTGGCAGTGGAGTTTTTTACGGTGTCGAGTTGCCAGCCCAGCACCCAACCTTCTGCGGAAGACACAAACACACACGCACTCACGTCTAGGGCCAATTTAGAGTATCCGATCCACCTACAGCATGTCTTTGGGATGTGGGAGGAAACCGGAGCACCTCGGGGAAACCCACGTGACCACAGGGAGGACATGCAGACTCCGCACAGAAGGCACCCCAGCTGAGGATCGAACTGGAGAACCTCTTGCTGTGAGGTGGCAACATTAACCACTGCACCACCACGGCCGCCCACTTAATCCTATTCTAATACCTTACTTTATTGTACTTCTTAAAGTACTATACCTACTTCTAATTAGCACAACCAAATTACCATTCCATCACTATTTCTCTGTTAACACTCAGACTTGCTTATCTTCTCTAATACCTCACTGTACAGTATTTCTTACTACTACCTATTTTACATGCCAGTCTTTTATCTATAAAGTGTCAGTATGAGTATTGTAAATGTAATGTTTGTGAATGTCAATATAAATTTTATTATACTGACTATTATGTTTTTATATATATATATATATATATATATATATATATATATATATATATATATGTTTATATATATATATATATATATATATATATATATATATATATATATATATTCTGAAACTGCATTATACATAAAATGCGTTACTGTAAATATTGACTGCATTAAATTTGATACATTGGAGTTTTTCTCCACAGACCTCCACTGAAAAAGGGCACCTGTGCCCATTCAGACTTTCCTGGTAAACAAATGTCAGTAAGCAAATAAGTAAGTGATAATTCAGTTGTTTTGTCTTTCGGCTTTTCCCGATTAGGGGTCGCCACAGCGGAACTCCGGTCCCCTAATGATTGGCAGTAGATTTTTACGTGCCGAGTTGCCAGCTCTGACGTACAACCTTCAATGAAAGGAGTTAAAATTGTTGTGACAGATTTTATAAGTTATTAAAAAGGTAAACAGATGCCCAAAATTGAAAACAAAAATATTTTTGTAAAACAAATCCCTAATGAATTTTAAGAGATTTTATATAAGGGATTGTGCTATTATGCTATTTTTAAATGTAGCTGAATGACCTTGATGCCTCCCTTATTGTGGGTTTTGTCACTAATTTTTGAAAACTATTATTTATTTTGAGTTTGTTTTGAAAGTTGACATTAATCGAGTAGTCTCTTACTTTCAAGAAATTTAAATTGCAGTGTTTCATAATGTAGAACTGTCAGATGTTAGATGAAGGTGCTAAATTTAAACTGAAATTCTTTGCTTTGCTAAGCAAATGCATTGTCTGTATTACTGTACTTATTACTTAATTGCTTAGTCTTTTTGTGTTCTGAGTTCATCTTACAATCCAGTAGTTACATGTCTCAACACTGTTAATGGGACAGACACACACACACACACACACACACACACACACACACACACACACACACACACACTTATCTGCAGAACTGTGTCTGTATTTTGAGGTAGGTTGAAAACACCTGAGTAATGTTTCATAAAGCTGTAAGTGCCATGTACTGGAAACAAAGAGGCTGGCAGTTGGAATATGAAAAAACAAAACAATGTTAACTTCTAAAAATTGTTTAAAGGAAAACTCCACCCTAGAACTAAAAAACTGTTTTTTTTCACTCTGTCTTTGTTTCCTGACCTATTTTAACACCTCAGAATCATTCTAAGTGCTTTATTTGTAATTTTTGCCTATTTTCGACAACATGGCTACCAATGGGGCTTGATGTATCAAAGTGATTTTGTACTCCCTCAGCCCTTTCTCTTTCCCATAATACTTTGTATGACTCATGCCAGACATAAGGAAGTAACTTTGAATTCCCATGCCATTGACATAAAATGGATTTGGGAGGGTCACTGTTATTTTCTTTACCTTCTGTAAAAGGACTGCTTCTTTTCTGTCTCTAATCACCCTTATTTATGTTTGGCGCAGACCCTGTTTTACATTATACTTAGAAGTTATCCAGCTACAGACAGAAAAGTAACAAAATAGCAGGTCTTTGTTCAATATTTTATTTTATAGTTCAAGAGAAATTGAGAGTCTCCTCCCCCATACTACTGCAGAGGTGTTAAAACTGTCACTGCACTGAGACACCCTTGCAGAATCAATTCTTCAGACTACAAAAGAAAACCCTGAACAAAGGCCTGCAATTTTATTACTTTTCTGGCTGTAGCTACATAATTTCTGAGTATAGTGTAAAACAAGGTCTGAGACAAACATAAATGAGGGTGATTAAAGACAGAAAAGAAGCAGTCCTTTTACAGAAGGTAAAGAAAATAACAGTGACCCTCCCAAATCACATTATGTCAATGGCATGGGAATTCAAAGTTACTTCCTTATGTCTGGCATGAGTCATACAAAGTATTATAGGAAAGAGAAAGGGTTGAGGGAGTACAAGATCACATTGATACATCAAGCTCCATTGGTAGCCATGTTGTGGAAAACAGGCTAACATTACAAATAAAGCACCTAGAGTGATTTTGAGGTGTTAAAATAGGGCAGGAAACAAAGCTAAGAGTGAAAAAACATTTTTTTTAGTTCTAGGGTGGAACTTTCCTTTAAATACTTCTGAGGCACTGCATCTCACTGAAGTCGATTTAAGTAGCCAGACAGTAATTGGAGGAATAAGTCTGATTTGTTGTTATTTTTTGACAGGTCTCAGTAGTTGATGAACTTAAAACCTGGTGCATATCAAAATTTCAGAACTTGGAGTCCAAACTTTCAGGGAATCTGCAGCATAAGTCAACCCCCACAGCCACAGAAACTGCATTCATAGTACAAGATTCAGAAAGACTCCAGAAAAGTGAAGATTCAGAGTTGTTTCCACTGGGGCCACAGCCGGTCAGCTCACATCATTGTCACTTCGATTTGCAAAGTGGCATTGCTGAAGATTTGGCAACAACTAAAGTGCAGAGTTCTGAAGAAGGTTCCACAAAAATGTATTTTGTTGTTAAGCAAGACAGCCTGAAAGGTATGTGACCACTGTAATAGTGTCAGTGTGGTAGAGTTTAAACTTTAATAGTGTTACATTTCATTATAACAGTATTACAGGACTGCTGATAAAAATAAAAAAAAATCCCTTCATTTCATTTAGTGTCAGCTGGTATGTGCTGCACATAAATTCTATCTGTCAGTTGGTTTTAAACAAAACTAAAATAATTCTTTCACCCCATGTAGTGATGTTGGGTAAAACTTTTATCTGTCAATAACTTAGCTGTTGAATGCTGTGCTGATAAAACAGTAATATTGCCATTTAAGCAGTAAACAGTGTGCTTTAATGAATGAGTTGGCAGCATTAGAAAATGACCAAGAGGAATGAGGTAGCCCACATGTCTAGCCTACTCGGCTTTGAGGAACATTATGGGACTCACAATACTTTGTGTGAGAGGAGAGTATCCATGATCATTGAGAAAAAAAAGAGGTGACATTTTGAGCCAGTAAGCTAGTGAGGCAGGTGCACATCCATTAATTCCAGGGGAGCTTATGATGCAAAGCCACTGGCTAGTTGGATCATGCTACTCCCTGCAAAGGCAACTGTAGCTCAGGTCCATCCTTGTCTCCATCAGTAGGGACACCAAAGGAAGAGAGTATTACCACAACACTCCTGGCATTTCTGTCTTGACAGCACATCATATAGGTGAGGTATGGAAGAGTAAAAGGCTGAAGGACTCAGGTTGGGGAATTCCAGTACAATAAAATATATCAAATCAAATAAATGAAACATACAACATAAGTAACTTTCTAAAAGAAATAGCTTCCTCCACAGATAATATCAAATAATATTAAAAATTGCATAAAATACTTGGTGACTTCAGTCTCAACCTATTTAGTCCCATCTCCAGTGACCTGAATTGTTTTCTAATATACAAAACAAGCTCCAAACGAAGCAAAACACTAGTAACCAAAAAACAAAAAACAAACCAACCCAAAACAGGCAGAGGAACTCCACTTTAATGACACGAGCAGAAAACAGCAAGTCCCATAAACTAAGCGCTTTCACCATTAAAATATGGCTTCCTCAGAGTTACATGGGATACAAACAAATTGGTTTAAATAGAGTGATGTAAGCAAAACCAACCAATCATTTCATGTGGTCACCTTGAATTCATTTTTTTTTAAACACACACAGTTAATAAAGGTAAATAAAACCTTCAGTTCTCTCCAGAAAATATAAAACAACACTTTTACAGCTTATATAACCATATGATTAAAAAACATATATCTTATATATGTGTAATAGATGTGTTATTGAACTGTCAAGAAATAAAATGCAGTTAATGAATTAATTTAAATACCCCTTGCTCTTTCTTTTAAAATGGGTAAAACTGCAATGTTGTCTTTCAAGCCTTGGGGGATGTGGCATCAAGCCTAATTTGCCAGTTTATCGCCATAATTTCTACTTTTAATTTATCATCCCCTCCCCTTTCACACGGTAGCACCTTGTCTATCACAAAAAAGATAAACTTGTTAATGTTAGTGCAGGTTATACTGTGCATGTATAGAGCATTGTGCTGATTTTTGGATTTGATTGCCCTCGTATGTTCTGCTATTCTATCCCTTAATCTATGTATAGTCTTGCCCACGTAGAAACTGTGGCAGCTCGTGCTTGTAGCAACATACACTAACATAGTAATGCTGCAGCTGCACCTTCCTGGGCAAGATAAAGTATGTTCAAATCCATGAATGGAAACGTCAGGGCCATCATTGATATATCTGCAAAACTTACTTGCTCCACACTTAAGCATTATAGACTTTTGTCGGCTCCGTTTAGAATCCTCAATAATATTTTTAATATTCATTCCTCTGCTATAAACAATCTTTGGCTTGTACCCTAAAATATTCTTACTGGTCTCATTGAGACCAATCTGCCAAGCATTGTTGATGGCTATCGATAGTGGTGCAGCACAGTGATTATATCTCAAAATCATAGCACTAACATTATTCATCTCCTTGTTTATAGTTTTCTTCACTATTTCAGAACACTTTTCTAATATAGTTCAACCTCACCCTAATAGACTCAACCTCAAAATCTCACCACTCCGTCCTAGATCTCATATTAAGTAACAACCCTTTTCTTATCTAAAACATCACCATCTTTTAATGACCATCCATATGTAAATGTACCCCCAAAGCTCATATCTTTCTGTAATAAGTCACAGAATAACAATAACAATGTTAAATCTACCCTTTTCTTAATTGACTGGTCACCAGATTTGAACTTCTTTGACCCTAACATTTTGCTATTAACCCATTTTTCCATTCTGAAATAAAAGCACATTTCAACACTCTAGGAAAATGCAACTGCTATATCTCTGGTCATATAACTTAACCTCTTCATTCCCTTAGTCCGTCTACATACCTTGCTCTGACTCTTGATTTTGATTGTGATTCTTTTTTGTAATGCATGTTGTTTTTTTTTTCCACTCACTCTGTGTATAATGTCATGTATTTGTTGTCTTTATTCCCTCAAACCAACTAAAATATTCACTTTGTATGTAATATAGGGTCTATATTATTTGAATGAAAGTTCAAAATATCAATCACTCTAAACAGCAAAAACGGCGGACATCGAATCCTGTATTGTGGGGGGGCTGTGCCCCCCCCACACACACACACAACCCCTGCTAATAATATATAGCAACTAACTCTGAGATTGCACTACAGTGAGGAAAGGGGAAATTTCCCGATCGTCACTGTACCGTGATCTCACAAAACACGCATCAATACCGTACATTTTCGCTGTTTACAGCAGTCAATATTTTGAACATTCGTTCAAATAATATAGACCCGTAATATATATATATATATATATATATTACATTCTGTCATTTACTCTGTATATAACGTCATCTACCTGTTGTTGTTTTTTCCCCTGGCTTGAGACTGAAACAGGTCAAGTGGGATCAGTGCTCTACTCCAGTTAAGAAATTCAAAATAAATAAATAACACTAACTGTAAAGAAAGCTGATACATGGCTATAGTTAAGATAGAGATATAAAACATTAAAAACACCTTATTTAGTTGAAGTGAATCCATGACATTTTCTCTCACCATCCAGGACAGCTTCTCTGTATCCTCCTCAAAGGGAAAGCAAGTGACCTACTGTGCAGAAAAATACTCACATCACTACAAAGTGTTTTGCTTGAAGAGTAAAAGAACATTATTGTCACTTTTTAAATTAAAATTACATATTTTTTCTTGGTTTTGTTTTGTACTTTAGAGGTACAGTTGGGTATATTCCAAAGGAAGACTGCATTGTACATAGAAATAGGGAAATGGTGTTACTTGTTTAGACTAAGTGAAGGCTGACATTTATCATGGATATCCTCTGAAGAAAGAGAGAGAGGTAGAGGGAGAGAGAGAGAGAGAGAGAGAGAGAGATAGAGATAGAACAGGCAAGAGGGGGCATATGCCCCCACGTGGAAAACCAAGTCATATATTTTTAAGTATTGCTGCCTATACCAAGTCAAAACTAGTAATGTATATCCAAGTCTGCTACATTTTTTTTCTGGAGCCTTCTGTTTTGCAGTTTAATTTTTCTCCCACCTTCTAGTTTGAAGAAACCTCCACCAAACTATTAAGGCCATTCTTGTCCAAAATTAATCAAGAACAGTTCAGAACTGACAGAGTACATGATATCTTTCCATATAATGCCCAAAGTCAGAGAACATTTGCTGCCACTGGCTCAGACTGTCACAATGCTTTTATGGGAGCTATGTTAAAGGCAGTTGTCTGACACAGTTGGCATTACATTTCCCATTGTACATTGTGCATGTGTCACAAATTTTTGCATTGGAGAAAAATGGGGGAATTGCAGTAGTACAGCTATCCGGTATACAGTTTTTGACTGAGGTGAACAACCAACTTAACTGAGTGGAAAACACTGGAATAGATAATGGCTATGTATTTAAAATGTGTGTATATTTTAAATAGATTGATATTTGGCTCAGTTTGTTAACTCACTGTCTTCAGTGAACCCTGAGAATCACATAAGCATTTGCTATGACTTTATTTTTTCATTTTGTCTGCCTTGGTTATGTGTTGTTGTAAGTAAATAGTAAGCTGTGCTGTTACTGCAGACATACCTTTTGTGTTTGCACAGCTGTGCTCTGAATACTACTGCAAACATACCTTTTGTGTTTGCACAGCTGGGCTCCGAATACTATCACTGACATATTGCAGTTGGGAAAATATCTTCTCACTGCATCAGTAGCCTTTAGGCTCTAACGGTTGTTTCCCTGCCTAAGAAGCAGCTGTCCAGGTTCACATACTTCTACCCCCTGCAACACCCACACATATACGGTCACACACACCTTCACTCTGACTAATGATTGACTAGCACCAGGAAGTCAGAGTGAAGATTTCTTCTTGCAACCTTAAAGAGAAGTATCTCTGGGGATTCACAGGAGCAGCAATCAGCTAAGAGCTTTGTTTCTGGCAGTAAGTCATTGCTGAGGAACCTCTTCACATAGAAATGGTTGTCGTTGTAAGAAAATATATTTATTTTTAATTTCTCACTAAAAGTGGTATTTAAGAAACTCAGTAGTTTTACAATATCAAAAATTTCTTGTCAAGTTATTTAGCTAATTAGGAGCTAATTTTGGCTAAATATATATTCTGTTTGTGTAGACTCAAGTTTGGTTCTAAAAGATTTATCTTGGGATGGGTGGGGATGTGTGTTTACAGTATAGTGCTTATGTTCTGTTTGTGACAACCTACATGCCATTTTTCTTCTTCTGTCAGCGTTTCTAACTTTCAAAAGGTATATTGTCAGGGAAATTGTGTGCTACTTGTGCTTTTACTTTGCAAATTGACTGGGACAAGAAGTGTGTGCGTAAGTCTGCTGCTCGTGTACCCTAGGTGACAACTTAACTTCTGACCGACTAACACCAGCAATGCTTACTGCTTTTGGCTTCTGTTCCTCAGCTAGAGAATGGAAACTTATGCTTTTCCTGCTGACTCTACTCTCGCTGGTCCTAGAAAGAAAAAAGCTCTTACAAAAGAGTCCTTGCCATTGTCACTGGCTCAGTCTGCTCCTCAGGTAATACTGGGTGAACCTGCAGTGGCCATTGGTTGTTCCTCAGACCACTCACTTACTTTTCCAGCTTCCTATGGTGTGGTGTACTCTTTCCAGCCACCATGAACTAGGGGTCATCCATGTCCTCTTCAGCTGTTCCATTGTCTGACATGTGCAACCTCTCTAGGGCTGGGAGACACCCTGGGAGATTCCTTGGTGGAGGAACCGAGGCAAGACCACCATTAGACTAGTCAGACATCCCTGCTTCAAATCAGTCTTCTTCTACAGGGACTCCTATGAAGAAAAAAAAGAGATTAAACATTGTTTATCTTAAGTCAAGAAAAAATTACAGTTAAGAAAGATGACTTTTTTACCTTAGCAATGCATACATTACAGGCTATGAATCCTGGTGTCCAGAAGCCATTACAGGTGAATATTCCCTGTAAAGAAATTCCTGAAGATACAGGGTCTGACTATTCTGATTGTGACAGAGATGGGGCTTCCTCTCCTATAGACTCAGAAGCCCAATTTTCTGACTGTTAAGAAAATTTTAATTATTTTCCTCAGGTGGAGGAATTTTCTGTTAATCAGACCATAGCCACAGCACATTTGGTATTTTTATGGTAAAAAACAGATGTTCCCTCTGAACTGAGGTGATATTTTATAAATGGGCATTCCTATTTCCACACCCATCCATCCTATACTGCCAGCGTTGGAGGATGGGTTGAATGCTGCCCATAATCATCCTGTTACCCAGTCGCCACTCCCTAGTAAAGTAGATAAGATGTATAAAGTACCTTAGACTAATAAATTGCTGCTAAGTCAGGCCCAGCTGTGATATCTACTGCATCTCCTGCTGTAAATGGATTGGTGTTTAACACCAAACCTGTACATGAGAACAAGGAAGGGAAGGTGTTGGACCATCTAGGTAAGAGAATGCTTTCCTCTTCCACTTTTGCTTTCAGAATTCTCAATTTTTAGGCCTGTATGTATAAGTTTATGCTTTGCTATGTGGACAGTCTGAGGGAACTTACTCCTTCACTTCCTATATAAAAAAGTTATTTTCCGAATCATACCAAATCTGCCTTGTCCCAAATGTCCAAACGTGCTTTAAAGACTGTGTATAATTGTGCAGATACTGTTTATAGGATCACTGTTACTGCTACAGTGTTAAGAAGTTATGCTTGAGAACATAACCAAAAGTCTGCTTATGAGGTAAAGTGTGAAGTTATAGATTCTGTGTTAGATAAGGAGTGTTTGGCTCATCTTCTACCTAGGTTCTCAAGCTATATAATGAAAAAGGGAATAAGATTTTCTTTGTCCCCGAATGCAAATCTTATAGCCCTCCCTATTTCACAAAACAGCCAAACAAGCAAAACTAGTAATTTTCTGGCAAACAATGTGCTAAAAAGAGAAGACCAGAGATAAATAACAAGAAGCAGGGGTAATTTCTGAAAACGGGATAGATTGGCATTTCAGAATGATGATGCCAGCATTCTATCCCCATTCCCTCTTGTCTGGACAGCAGCTCTATAAATCTGTCCCACAGACTGGTTCCCATGACCGTCCTTTGGCAAAAGATTGTCTCAGACTCGTGGGTGTTAAAATGGTGCTGGACAGTTAACAGCTGGCACTGGATACAAAAAACTGTTTTCAAGGGAATTCTTCCCCACCCTCTGAAGCAAACAGAGTATTTTCCTCAGGTTCTTCTGTCTTTACACCCATGGAGTCATAGAACCAGTACCTGTAAATCAAAGTGACAAAGATTTCTGTTCCAGAATGTTTCTGGTACCAAAGAAAAAACCTTTTGGAGACTACTACTAGAGCTTTAATTTCTAAATCATATTGGAAAGTACAAAAATTCAAAATGTTGACCTTGCGGAATCTCTTACCCCTTATTCCTCCCATGAGTTATTAACACTTTCCCATAGCCACAGGCTTCAGGAAGTACCTGAGGTTCTCTGTTTGTAGGCCACATTATCAGTTCTCTGCTTTACCCATTAAATTATCAACAGTTCCAAGAGTCTTCATGAAATGCCTAGTTCCAGTCATAGCTTATTACAGACTAAATGGCATTCACTTTTTTCCTTATTTTGGTGCCTTGCTTATCTTTGCAGAGTTTTTAGCCAGATGTCAAGAATCATTAACATGGATTATGTCTGTTCTGACCAGTATGGGCTTTTGCAGATAAATATTGCAAAATCCTCAGTGACTCTGTCTCACAAAATTGTGTTCTCGGTTGCCTTCTAGAACCTTCTCTTAAAAAGGCCTTTTTCACATACGAGAAGGTGGACTTTTTTTTACCTGGAGTCTTTCTTGGGTTTTTCCAGTTCAAAAGAATTTATCAGTATTCTAGGTTCATGACTGCCATGATTCCCCTAGCCAGGTTGCATGTAAGAAAGATGGCATGGTTTCTAAAAACATGGATCCAGCATTTACATCTTTGGAACATCACATTCCAGTTTTGGATTTTCTAAAAATGTAACTGCACTGGTGGAGATGACAAATTCAGTTGAAACCAGATCTTGCTTTCTCTCCTCAGACCCTAAACCAATCTCTCACCACAGAAGCCTCAGATTTTTCTTTTAGAGCAGTTTGCATGGGGTAAAGGTGCAAAACCTGTGGAGTCATTCAGACAGATGAAAGCACATTAGTGTAAAGGAGAAGTTGGTCATGATCCATACTTTAAAATTCCTCCATCACCTATGGTCACCAGGACCTCTACATGTAATTACAGACAGTGCCACAATCATGTGGTACATAACAAGCAGGGAGGTAGAAGGTTGTACCTTCTATACAGGCTGAATTTGATGTCTTGATAGTTGGCTTTTTTACTTTATTTAACCCTTCAAGCATTGTACATTCTGTCAGAGAAAAACAGTGTGACAGATAAGCAGAGCAGGACCAGAGCAAACACTCACAAATGGAATTTGAACAATGGGGTCTTCCAGGAACCGATTCAGATGTGGGGAATACCTCAAATGTATCTGTAGGCCTCCTTTCAAACAGACAACTGAAAAAATTTTGCACCAGGCTTCTTGCAAGCAGGTATGGAAATAGATGCATTTTCATTCCCATGGAATGGAATGTTCTTTTATACTTCTCCACCCTTTCCACTGATATCCAGGGTAAGTCTGAAAATTCAGAAAGGTTGCCCCAAAATCATTGTGATGACTTCCTTTTGGACCAGGCAACATTAGATGTTCTTCATGTTTCACTGATGCAGTCATTACATTTGGGTAATCTGCTGGCAGGTTGCCCTCAGTCGGCCTGAATTCCAAAGTCTTGGGTCCTGCGTCGGTTGCTGTCTTCTCTTCAATGATGTCAGGTCGTCAGAGCTATAAAACATGTAGCCAACACCATTTTCTTTAGTCTTTCTTGCCGCGCGGTGCCCGAAGCAGAAGCATTTCCCAAGTGCCAGTCGGCCGACTACTGAAATATTCAAGTTTGAGTTTCAGAACTGAAGTCTTCACTAAAGCTAAGTATCCCATTGGGGTAACTTTTTTCTTGCTTTTTACCAATGTCAGAAAAAGTTAATAATTGTATTACTTGTGGAAAGCAAATACCTCATAATGATTTCCATCTATACTGTATTCCTTGCCTAGGCCCTGATCACAACGTGCCTGGCTGTCGGTTTTGTGCTAGATTTAACCAACGCACTATTAAGCGTCGGTATATTTTTGCATCAAAGTATTTTGGAGACAGATTTAACTACCCAGAAATGTTATCTGATAATAAACCGACTACCGGACTACATAAAAAATGCAAAGAAAAGGACAGAGAAAGGCAGTCGAGATCCAAAACCGATGACGAAGCTTCTCCTAAGCCGTTCGCCGGTACTCAGTGAGGTGTTTTCGCAGCCCCTGATACCCGCTACCTTCGAGTCGCAGGCCTCTACCGACACCCATGTGGAGTCTGGCATGCCGCAAGATACTCAAGGTATTGGACCGATGGATATATCTCCCTCGGATGGGTCCGGAGCCGCTGAGCAGGCACCGGCTTCTGAGGGTGTATTCAGACCTCAATATTTGTATATCAAACCGACGAAAGCTGCAAAACCAAAGACAAAAGCAACTTCTAAAACTAAAAAACCGACGTATGAGCCATGTGCACAGGCCTCTATGCCTAAAAAACAGATGGTCAAAATGGCTGAAGACCTTATTACCTTGATCAGGAGTACCCACCCCCCACCCCCCCCGATAAGAGGCCTAGGCAAGACACTGGTTATGAATCTTCAGATCAGGTTTCTATTTCTTCTGATTCCTCTTCTTATCAGGAATTATCTATACCTCCCTATGAGGATTCTGATGCTGAGGAGTCTATTCCATCTGCATCTCCTCCTGAGGATTATTCATTTGGAGAAACCTTGCATACTTTGAGGGAGCATTTTCACTGGGAGAGTCAAGACTTCTCAAAATCAAAAAAGAGACTCAGGGATTTCCTTCTTCTTCCTCAGCACAGGCCTTTAGCCATTCCCCCTGTTTTAGACATTGTGGATGATGTGTTTTCGGAGTCAAGCTTGACCCCTGACTCCTTACCTCCGGCGCCCAGTAAGCCTGACAGATACTACAGGGTCCCTGACTCACATAGATTTTTATTTAGAAACCCTGCTGCTGATCCTGAAACTGTTTCACAGGGTCCAAAGGGAGTTAAGGCCTCAACAGCAAAAAATCCTACCCCCTCTGACAGAGATTCAAGGGCATTGGACAGATGGGGAAAAAAAGGTTTATACATCTGCAACTTTGGCAATCAGGGCCTTAAACTGTCAATTTCATATCCTTAAGTACCAACAACATGTTATGGGATTGCTGAAACAGAAAATTATGTTGATTTCTGAATGTGCAAAAATAAAGAATTGCAGGAATTACTGCATGCAGCTATACAAGTAAAGCATACTTTGCAATGTGGTTTTGATTCCTTAGAGGCCTCCTGCAGGGCCGCAGTTACTGGATCTGTGATTAGGAGGCATGCCTGGTTAAGGGAACAGAATTTGCCTGATCATGTTAAAGCAAAATTACTAGATGCACCTTTACAGCATGATTCTCTTTTTGGTATTAAGGTAGAAAAGGTTTTAAAGAAAATGGAAGGTAAAGCTAAGTCTATGCAAACTGTTAAAGACCTCTTACAAGTGCAGCCACCAAGATTCAGTAGACACTGGCCTACAGAAAACTGGTCCTTTCCTGTGTCAGACAGAGCTCAAAGTGGCAAATCCAGATGCCCTAAGGGTTCCAGATACCAGGCACAAGATTCATACAGGTCAAAGCAATGGGGCACTTCCACCTCCAAATCTGGAGGAAATAAAGCTCAAACCTACAGAAAGCAATCCCAATGACTTCCCTCTGCCTACACCAAGCACGTATCTATTGGCAGCACCCATGGGGGAAAACTAGCACTTTTTGCTCAAAATTGGCAGTTAATAACCCAGGACAAGTGGGTACTACACATCATATCACAGGGATACAGATTTCATTTCCACACTCTGCCAATGGCAAATGGTTGGCCAGATCTGCCAAAAAATCAATGGGCAGAGGCACAGAAACAGGCTACATCCCTCATGGATATGGGGGCCATTCAGACAGTACCATAGCAGGAAAAAGGACAAGGTTTTCACTCAAGACTGTTCTTGGTACCCAGAAAGGACAAGGCCTGGTGGCTAATACTGGATTTATCGATTTTGAACACATACCTGGACATTCCAAAATTCAAAATGCTGACTTTGCAGCAGCTTATGCCCATGCTGGGCAAGAATGCTTGGCTGGTGACTTTAGACCTAAAAGAGGCATACCCAATAAGACAATCGTGCAAAAGATATCTCAGATTCAAAGCTGGCCTAATGCATTAGCAGTTCTCTGCACTGCCCTTTGGCTTATCTACTGCGCATAAGGTCTTTACAAAGTGCCTGGCACCAGTAATTGCATTTTGCAGACAAAAAGTATACAACTATATCCTTACTTGGATGACTGTCTCATTCAAGCAGAGCACAAGGACACTCTTCTTCGACACCTGGCATTTGTGAAAAGGCTTTTAACATGCCTAGGGTACACAATAAACGAAAAGAAATCACAGCTGGTACCCTCTCAAAATATAACATTCTTGGGTGCAAGTTTGAATACAACTGCCCAGATGGCTTACCTCACACCAGACAAACAAAGGCAACCGACTACTTACTTCAAACTGATGGCAACCAAAACCCAGTTATCTGCAAGACAAATTCTGCAGGCTCTGGGCTTCATGGCATCCTGCTAATTCCATATGCAAGACTGCGTATGAGGAAACTTCAGTGGTATCTAAAAAGTTTATGGAGTCAGCATTCTCACAGTCTGGAAGCAATGATTCCTCTCATTCCCTGCCTACAACAGGAGTTTTTGTGGTGGGCAAAGGCATATCACCAGAACATGGGACGGGCCTTCACTCTCCCCCTTGCCAGCCAAACCATAACAACAGACACATCGGATTATGCCTGGGAGGCCCTCATGGCAGGAAGATGCATTCAGGGCATATCGTCCCCAAAACAAATGCATCTACATATCAACCAGAAAGAGATGCTAGCTGTTCAAAATGCCCTAACAGCCTTCAAGGAGTTACTTCATCCAGGACAACTACTGATAAAGACGGACAACACCACAATCATGTGGTATATAAACAAGCAAGGGGGCACACACTCATACCCGCTTTGCAGATTAGCCATGACACTGTGGGACACAGCTTTGACCTACCAAATACATCTTCAAGCTCAATTCCTGCCAGGAAAACAACATACACTGGCAGACGATTTAAGCAGAAGCCTTATGGATCCTCACGAGTGGAAACTAAATCCATAAGTCTTCAGCATGATAACAGAGAAATGGGGGAGACAAACATAGATCTGTTTGCCTCTCCTCAAAATTATCAATTGAAAAGATTCTGCACAAGGACTTATCACAGACAAGCATGTTAAGTGGACGCCCTATCCTTCAGTTGGAAAAACCTATCAGTTTATGCCTTTCCTCCTCTGCCTCTTCTCCCCAAGGTCCTCCTAAAAGTCAGACAAGAGAAACCAAAGATGATACTAATTGTCCTGGACTGGCCCTGCCAGTACTGCTACCCAGTCCTAAGGAACTTGTCTCAATACCCAGCTTGGACCTTACCTCAAAGACCTCAACTACTGTCCCAGCAAAGCAATCAGATCCTGCGCAATCAATTACAGACACTGAATCTGGCAACATGGCTGATCATGTAGTTATACAAACAACACCTCTCAGTAAAGCTGTGATGGATGTCATTTTGGAAGCCAGAAGACCTAGTACTAGGAAATCTTACGCTGACAAATGGAAGAGATTCTGTGCTTGGAATCAAGCACAAAGAACCCATACAGCAGAACCAAATATTCCTCAGATATTATAATACTTAACTGAGATGCTTGACAAAGGCCTATCTTTCTCATCAATTAAAATCCATGCCTCTGCCATATCGGCTCATTACAATACAGAGCCACCAATTTTTTCACATCCTTTACTAAAGCAGTATCTTAGAGGAGCCAAAAATGTAAGGCCTCCTAGAAGATCACCATTACCTGCATGGGACCTCAATTTTGTGTTGGAAAAGCTCACCCTGCACCCATTTGAACCAGCTGCTACCGCTGATATAAAGTTCTTATAATGGAAAACAGCTCTGCTACTAGCAATTACTTCAGCAAGAAGAGTATCAGAGCTACAGGCCCTCATGGCTGTAGAGCCTTTTATCATATTTTACCCAGACAGGGTGTCTCTGAGGTCAAATCCTACTTTTATGCCTAAGGTGGTTTCCAGTGTGGCTCTTAACCAAACAATTCATCTGCCAACCTTTTATCCAAATCCGCAGAACAAGGGGGAGAGAATTCTGCATTCCTTGGACATACACAGGCAGCTAAGATTCTACTTGAGCAGGACTAAAGCTCTAAGAAAAACTGAGCAATTACTAGTGTCATATGCTGCAGGATCAGAAGGAAAGGCTATTACGAAGCAGACAATTTCAAAATGGATAAGCCACTGCATCCGTTTCTGCTACTTACACCATGGTAAATCTGTGCCCAAGGGCATTAGGTCTCATTCCACCAGAGCTGCAGCTACTTCAGCAGCCTTTCTCAGAGAAGTGCCAACCAAAGGCACTCTAGAGTCTGCTACTTGGAGTTTTGTCCACACCTTCACAAAGCATTATCATTTGCCTCTCTACTGTACTTCCTGGGTAGGCTTTGCCACTGCAGTGCTGCAGGGCCTTATAGCTGCACCTAATGCTGTTTAGCTCCAGCCTCCCAACCATAGCTTTGGGATTCTACCCAAATGTAATGACTGCAACAGTGAAACATGAAGAATGTAGTACAGTTGTGTACACTTACCATAAATGCAGATGTTCGAGTGTATTCACTGTTGCAGTCCAGATTACCCTCCCGTCATCCCCCTGTCATTCTGGAGTTTATCTTTCCTTCTCTATCTTCTACAACCTATGTGGTGTATTTGCTTGTAGATGAAGGTAAAGTTTATATTGATGCATGTATATATAAACATATATATTTTTGCTACCTTTTTGGGGGCACCTGACATCGGGGGCAAGATAAACTAAAGAAAATGGTGTTGGCTGCATGTTTTACACCCCTGACAACCTGACGTCATGGTAGAGAAGACAGCAACTGACGCAGGACCCAAGACTTTGGAATTCAGGCCGACTGAGGGCAACCTGCCAGCAGATTACCCAAATGTAATGACTGCAACAGTGAATACACTTGAACATCTACATTTAAGGTAAGTGTACACAACTGTACTTTCTTCCTTCTTACAAAATTAGCCAAGGGCAATTACCAGAATCTTCTTCACAGATAGGATGCATTCACCCAAGACAACAGGAGTTTAAAACACCCCAGTCTCAATCAGTTTCAGCTGACTGCCTGAATGATTCCATTCTAACACCATTTGGGCACTTATTTCATTAGACATGCAGCAGGTACTAAAGGAAGCACAAAAGCTTGCTACTAGAAAGTCATATATTGGGAAGAGGAAGCAATTTTCTAGTTGGTACATAACCAATAATCAGGGGCCTAACATGGATTTTTTACCACTGGTATGCAAATATTCGTGTGACGTTCTTTCCTCTGTCCTCTGCATACCTCTCAGCCTGGAAACATCAAAAATCTGGACAAAGCACCATGAAAAGTTAACTACAACTGGCCAAAAATCTGCATGTTGATTAACATAACATTTGCATATAAAATTACATAACCCCACCTACTCCACTGGAATTGTGGGATACCAGCATTCAAACACAAATTGAAGAACAGACAAAATATTAAACACAAAATATAACCAGAAAAGTGTTTTATTTAAACATTTGAACATGCATCAAACTTTGAACTTGTATAAAACTAAAATATAATTCTCTTTTATAAAACTAAAATTAACTGCATTGAATCGAGAGAGATGTTGAAAGCTGACAAGCAACAGCAGACCCCCATGTAGAAAATCAGAAAAAGAAGTGTTGATGATGACAATTTAATTCCAGTCAAGCTTGCATTTCACTAGTTAACCAACAGGTTCATAGTTACTAGGTATCTCCTTCAAAGGAGGACATTCTCAGGACTGCAGCATCCACCCCCTTTAAAAGTACAAGACAGTACAGTATCAACAATCCATTTGCATACTGTGGGAGTAGAACTCACAGCCTTCTGCATCAAAAGCAAGTATACCACCCATTGTGCTACTAACAATGCAAGCAGACTTGGCATAAGCAGCACTAAACTTCTCTTTCCCTGAAGCTCTCAGCTCCTTGTAAAATCCAGTTGACACTCAACTATATCTCTCAAGTTTCCAGCACAAGAAATCTGGAAAAAGCCAAAATTTATTGGGGGGACAAAGGCCCAAAAAGGGACACATTTTAAACATTGCTTGTATAATCTTGGAAAGTTGCAAGAATAAAATGGTTTGTGTTTTCATGAGTTTCATGAAAGATAAGAAGACTGAAACTTAAATGGCTATCATTATTTAGTGAATTCAGTTCTCACTGATTTGCTAGAGAAACACAAATTTTAAGAGGAACAGACCAAAAGTATGAGCCAGACATTGAATCACAAGGAATCACTAGTGGTGGTATGGGTAGGGAATTCAGGCTTTTGCTCCTTGTACCTTGCAGCATTTTACACACACACACACACACACACACACACACACACACACACACACACACACACACACACACACACACCTTATTTGAACAGATGGCAGCAACTTGAACAGGACGGCAGCAATGAAAACTTGCAAAACAGCAAAGTTTCCTTACAAGCTACAGCACAAATCTATTCAGAAAGAAGTACTGGGACAGACTGGCAGTAATGGGAACTTGCAAAACAGCAAAGTTTCCATACACGTTACAGCACAAATGCATTCAGGAAGAAGAACTGTGACCGGGCCGGAAGAACGTTTTACTATTAATTGATGTGATACTATGGGTAATGTTTTAATTGAAACTATATGTGACAGCTCCAAACCACCCTTCCCATACACCCCCAGCTACGCCACTAACACAACTACTGACAGTTAAGCAACTAACTGCAAATGTGAATTTACTTGAAAGAGTCAATAACTGGCAAATGTTGTCATTTTTATAACACTTTTCAAGTTGCTGTTTGGTTGGAGTCTAAGATTTCTGAATTGAGTGGACCATTTACTTTTACCTGGAGGAGCCGGTGGAAGAGCTGGTGATAATTCTTCTCAAAATTTCTTTAGAAGAGAAGACTGGTCCATCTGAGTCGTCCGATGACTGCTGCTTAGAGTGGTTGCTGCACAGTATTAATGAATGGCTTTCCTTCCCTCCTTGCTCTAATTAATTTAAATACACAGTACTACACTATAGTAGCACAGTACAGCTGCTGCTGCTCTCAGTATCCTCCACCACTCCGTTAGTTACTTAACTCTGCTGTTCCAACTCAAACACATTGCCGTACATAAAAAATAAACACAGACTATAGTAGTACACACCCCCGCCAGCCCTCAGCCAAATTCCAACAGGCTGGCAGCAGTCTGCTCATGCAGCTGACATCATTGCCCGCTCCTGCACGTGATGTCAGCAAAAAAATTGCCCCCTCCCAAAAAAAATTGAAAAAACCCCAGGAAATTCAGAAATTAAAGTGGCCACTTGGGAATTCATGGCACCCCATTATTTTGACCTCAAAACTGGTAAATACAGAGGAATTTGTTATGGTTGAGAGGTGTGGTCCACTTATTCCTGTATAAAGGCTAATTTTGTGTCCATTTCAGCATGTCTGCCCATGGATCCTACTCTTTCTTCTCTTATTTGTAGTAAAACAGTTTCTAAAAGGAGTTTACAAAGGAAAACTCCTTGTAAAAAGGGTTGCTTCTCCTTAGTATCTCAACTTTGTGCTGGACATGTTGACTGCGTCACCCTTTGAACCAGCCAATCAAGCTGATTTAAGGTTCTTGACTTGGAAGACTGTATTTATTATTGCTCTGATCTCTACAAGAAGAGTATTTGAATTGAAAGCTATCGTGGTGGGTGAACCTTACCTCATTTTCCCCGGAGATAGGGTCACATTACACACAAATCCCTCATTCATGGCCATAGTGGTTTCAGATTTTACTTTGAATCAGGTCGTCAGTCTCCTAGTTTTCTATCCAAAACCTAAAAATGGAGAAAATATTCTGCAGGGTGTAGATGTGCATAGGCACTCAGGTGCTATCTTGACAGCATTAAATCCTTTAGAAAACTGATCAGCTATTTGTTTGTTATGAAGGAACAGAAAGGAACATCCTGTGTCTAAACAAACACGTTTCGAGTTGATTGTCATCTGCCATTGCGTTTTATTTCCACCATGGCAAAACCATTCTAGGAAGTATCAAGGCACAGTCTACTAGTGCCTTGTCTTCTTTGATAGCATCCTGGACAGAGTTGGACTCTAGAAGTATTCTAGAGGCAGCTACATAGTCCACTGTGCATACATTCACAAGGCATTATAAACTGGATTCCTTTTCTAAGTCCAGAGTTAGCTTTGCTAGGAACATTCTCCAAGGTCTGTTTGAGCAATAACTTTCCTTCTCCCAGTTTGGATAGGCTTTTCTTATCAACCCATATAGCCTCAAGTCTACTGCAACAATTGTAATGATGAACATATTCCAGCAGTATAAGTTGCACTTACCCATAACATTAGATGTTCAAATTCCACACTGCTGCAGTAGCCACATCCACCCTTTACCCCTTTCTCTTGTATATAGTTGTGTTAAGGATATAAAATAGGATTTTGTGTGTTTCAGCTTTATATTTGTTTCCATGTTATTTACAATTGTTTAGTTCAGGATTGTTAGGCTGTTCTCTTTGTGTGTGTGAGAACGAAAATCTGGAAGAAATTTTCACTCTGACTGCTGGTTTCCCACCTTAGGACTATCAAATCAGCAGCCAGACAAAAGGTGTGGGGGGAGCCAGAGGTTTGTGGAGCTGGACAATTGTTTCCTAAGCAGGAAAAACAACCTCTATCATATCTGCATTGAGGAATTGAGCATCTACTGTTATGGATAAGTGCAGCTTACAGAAATGTACTCATAGCTGTCAAATGTCCCTGAATGTGGCCCACGTTATAGCTCTGTCCCTCTTAAGAGAGAGACAGAGAGAGATCTGTTTCAGTGGAAACGTTGGATTTTGTTTTGACTGCAGGAATGTCTTCAGTCTTAAAACATTACTATCTTGTATGTTTCTTCCTGACAAGACAGGTAGACAGGAGGTAAAAAAATATTGCCTCAGCCAAAGTCCTGCATTATACTGTGTTCTTGGCATTCATTATCTGTTGTAGCTGTGTTTTATTACCATCTCTACAGCTGCTTATTTCTGTTAATTGTCAAAGGGTGTATCACATAGTAGGATCAAAAGGTTGGAAAAATGCTTTAAAGGGCAATACAAAGCATTTAAAACCCCATGGCTGGGCCTCAAGACTCCCAGCAGTATTTAATTATTTCCGCCACATCTCCTGAAATCCCCATTAATGAAATGACCTTGATTTTATAAGTATTTATAGCGTACTTAAGCTGCTTTAATTTTCGCATAGCAGTATTCCGAACTCACTGCAAACAGCTGTATAAATAAATAGTAATATATGCTGTCTACGGCAGAGGGAAACTTTGCCCCACCCCCTCTCATCCACCATGCAGAACCTGGAAAATGTCATTTCTTGTTGATGCGAATGTTTGTTGTAGCATAATGAAAGCTTTGGTTTTATGTACCTTTACATGGTAACTGTGATGGTTAAGTGTCACTTGGAAACTGGTTGAGGAATAAATAGGCAGGTAAATCTGGAGGTAAACACGGAGATTATGATACAAGCTGGGTGGGTTTGGTGGTGGTGAGGTAATTCTAAAAGAGAAAGAGACAAGCCTGTAGCAATTGAAATATTTCATGAAATGCCTCACTGGCAAGTGAAGAAATGTGGACCACGGCATGCTGAGTGTCTCAGACATGTATTAACAATACCCAGTTTAGTGCACCCGCAGGTGTAGCTGAAGTAGATATGGGTTACTTCCTACCTGACTCTGGTGACACCCCTTTTTTAGGCTCAACACCCCAAGATGGCAAGTGATAACAGATTTTATTCTAGGTGAAACTTTAGTTTTAATGGGCAATAGCACAACAACAAACAAATTATTTCAACAGTGCACCAGTTAGCACTAAGGCAGAGTGAGATACGCGTGTAATGAAACCATACATTTACGCCCTTCCCCAGAACTCAACAGAAAAACATATTGACATTCAAACATGCACACGAAAGCAATATCAATGAGCAGTAAAGCTTTTATAATGCAGCAATGCAAACATGGGAAAAAATGCAATGTCATTGAGGGAAAAAAAAGGTTATAATACAACAGTCTTTGTCTTTCGGTTTTTCCCGGTTAGGTGTCACCACAGCGGAACTCCGGTCCGCTAATGATTGGCAGTTGATTTTTATGTACCGGCTTGCCAGGCCTGATGCACAACCTTCAACGAAGGTACGCCCATTCATGCATGTCTCCACGCAGAAGACGCTCTAGCTGAGAATCGAACTGGACAGCGTCTTACTGTGAGGCGACAATGCTACCGCAGCACCACCACCGCGGGTGTTATGAAAAAAGATGCAGTGTCATTGAGCAGTAAAAATTCTTGAAGGCAAAAGTACTAACACGAGCAAAATGCAATGTCACTGAACAATAAAGATTTATAATGCAACAATACAAGTATGAGAAAATGCAATGTCATTTAGCAATAAAGAGTCTTTAAGGCAACCCCCTAGATCAATCTAAACAGACCAACTATGAGACACTCTATTGTACCCTGTTCACTGGCCAGTGACTACTTACAGTCCTGTTGCCGGCATGATGGGGCCCAAGGTTGGAGCTCATATGGATCCCAGCTATGTGTAAGCCACAAAGCATTTATGGGGGATCCACAATCTTATAAAAGTATAAAAATGACAGCCAAAAGCCTCTCACCACTCCGTTGAGAATATCCCAGCTACCAGGCACCACAGTTCCTTCGACGAGAAAAATGGAAAATCACTCGCCAGAACTCTGGTAGTCATCTACGACATCTCTGCACTAGGCCCAAGGGAACTCCTTTTCTTGCTGAATCATATGCAGGCATGGATTTATTGGTTTCAGACTTCTCTCCTGAATCCACAAAATACCATCATCCAGGATTTCTGCAAGAGACAGACACAAACTTCTACCTCACTTCTCTGTCCCAAAACACTAGAAGAAAAAAAATCCAGTCATGCTGCAAGGCCCTTTTCCCTTCAGCTAGTCTTTCAGTCTTCCCTCCTTCAGCTAGTGTTCCAGTCTTCTCTCTTTCACTTTCGAAATTGTCTTTTATATTCCTTGTGGTATAATGGAAAACTGCAGTCTGTTACTTCTAATGAAATACAGTGGGAGCTACACCAGTATTCCAAAAATTAATTTGTATGGTATTACAAAGCAGTCTTACAATTACTAAATCTGAAACTGAGATTGTGTTGTTTACTGTGAATAAAGCATTTAAAAACAGCACCCATAAATAATGTCCTTCTGTGTTCACCAAGTTCTAGTCTTCTTTCACAGATAGGGTATGAACTATTTTCATCAAGTGTTATGTACTTTGTGAGTTATTTTATTACATGGAAATATCAAGATGCAAGGTTCTAGTCTAAGAGCTATTATGTTAACAAGTCTGAGGCATTCATTTCACAAAAATTGTGTTAGTTTGTGATATATCCAGACAGTCTGAATTTGCCTGACATTTAAGAAACTGATGTGGAGTCCATAGCCACTCTTATTCAGATGTTGTTTTTGTTGTTCAAAACTGTTTTTCATGTCTCAGTATCAGTCCGAAACACAGCATTAATTCATCATAAGTTTGATTCTCATAAAATATCTTTAGTTAGGGTTCGGAGCTGCAATTTGTTAATGAAATGAGATGTTTAATTATGTTACCTAATACTTGCTAATTTTTAAGGGGTACAAGTGTATTAACTAGTTCAGGAAATGTTAAATTAAGCAATCTAATTAGATTTAGGAAGTATCTGTCATTTGTAATGGGTCCTGATATTCGTCAACATGGTATCCAAAGGTATATAAGCATTCTGGGCACCGGGTTTAGTGTGCCGACTTTCTGCACCAAAATTCATAGTGATAGATTGTGCCACTGAAGGCAGGCACAAAAAGGAATATCACACAGGAGTGTATAGTACACAATGTGGTCTGTATATGCTATGTTGTTGCATGTTACAGACATTCCCAATTGCAATGTTGTGGTATTGGCTTTGAAACGTGTTCATTATGACCTTCAGTGTTCCAGACACCCCCATTTCGCCTGTTGTGCTGCTAGCATTGCGACACAGCCCAGCACAACAGTGAGTAGTTAATAAGCTGTATAACAGACATGTACCGTATTAACATTCTGTACCCTGTTGCGTTGTTCACCACTATTGTGCCTAACTGTAATTTATGAAACCGATGCCATTTATTAAGCATGATGATGGGGGAGCTAGAGTCCAGAGCCGTAGCTGGTTCATTCGGCACCTGGTGCTGCTTCTCAATTTGACGCTCCACAACAATATGTTGAGGAGAGATAAAAACAAGGCTTATTCCATGATTTAACATTCCTCCATGGAGCATTGTGTCTTATGCACTGTCTGAGAGCACAAAAAGGTGCTCTTTCTTTCTCTCTTAAGTGCCAGCTCCTGAAATCTTTACACTCTACATGTGAGTCAAAAACAAAAAAAAAAGTCTGATCAGGTGTTCCTTCCCTCCTAAGCAGGAGTGAAAGGTCCTAAAGGCCTCATGCTCTACTGCCTGCCCTTACATTTACATGACGAGCAAAAAACTTAAAAAAAGATCTGCCATTTGGACCCTTTAACATATTGTGCTCCCAAGGCAGCTGCTCCCTTCGTGCCACCCTAGCTGTACTTCTGCTAGGATCATTACTTGGTACATTAACGTGGTAAAAAGGGATAAGGTGCTGTATGATTGTTCACTAGAAAGAGTTTGGTAACTCCCAAAGAATATAGCAACAGTCTACCACTGAAGTAATGTGTTTTTACTATACTAACCCACTGTTTCCACACATTTTCCCTCCTCTCCATTTGCTGTAATCAGTTATTGCTTGTTGTTTTAGTAAGTATATCTTTTATTGTTGTTATCATCTGATACTGTTCTGCCCTTCCTGTTGTTTGATAGTCTGTGTTTTCTTTTGTACAGTTTCTGTTTTTTTAACGTATGAGAGCTGAGCTTGTAAATAGTCCATGTAGATCAATGTTTTACCCCTTTTAACAACTGCATTAATAGATAAGTAATTAACTAAATGTTACTGTGTGGGATGGGTAAAGTGTAGTTGTGTTAGCAGGGTTGCCTGTATTGAGGGGACTCCATTACTGGTAAGGTTTTTCCTATTTTCCTACCAGAGAAGAGAGTTTTTTATTGTTATTATTAGTATTATTAGTATTATTATTATTAATTTATTGATGCAGTTCTGCCTGCTGAGCAACATGTCAGCAGGGAAGGGGAGTAGTTGCAGTAGCAAGCAGTACGTCATCTATTTATATGTATCTGGAGTCCCTTAAGTAACCTCTTTGATGTGAATAGCATATGATGTTGAACACAGGTGGGGTACTGAGTATGAGTAGTGGATGAACAGGGAGACGTTGATTTGTACATGCAGTATGTGAGTGGCACATGTGTATACAGTAAGGCAAGACTGTATACAAGGTCCACTGGGTATAATTCTTTATGAATCACAAGGGGCTTTGGTATACAGTTGTACTGTCAGCCCTATTCCCTGGTGTGTAATGATTATGACTCTCTTCCTGAGGTACCAAAACATGTCAAACCTCCCTAAGTCAAATCTGTGAGTGTTGATTGTAATGGAATAACTTTGTATTAAAGAAGTGTTTTATGTCAGTAAAGAGCCAACAAGAATATGTATATTTATTATTACACTGAAAACTAAAGAAATATGCTGATTACATAAAAAGTAAAAAAAAAAGTTACTTTTTTCAGGGAAATGTGCCTTCCTGCGCCCTTCAGTGTTGTGGATTATACCACCACACCCCATCTAACTAAATAAACAAACAACAATGTCATACTAACTTGAAATAAAATGAATACTTGGTTTTCCAGCAGACTATGGCAGTAGCGGTGCAGCGTTAGCACTATCGCCTCTCAGCAAGAGGTTCTCCGGTTCAATTCTCGGCTGCAGCACCATCTGTGTGGAGTCTGCATGTCCTCCCTGCAGTCGAGTGAGTTTTAAAGACATGCAGATAGGTGTGTGTGCCTTATGTGACGGTTGGGCGCTGGGCTGGCAACTCGACACTGTAAAAACTCCACTGCTATTCAATCTGCGGACCGGTGATCCACTGTGGCGACCCCTAACTGGGAAAAGCCAAAAGATATTGCTTTTGCTTCATTTTCCAGCAAACTAAGTGTTCCCATTTCTTTCATGTGGTATCAAACTTAGTATATTTAATTACCAGGAGTATCAGGGGCTTTAGTTATCACAATACTGTAGTCAAATTTGCTTGTGTCTCGAGTTATGAACTGAGTTTTTGGAATACTTTTGACTGCATGTTCTGAGTGACTAGTGCTCTCACTTAATACAGGTATTTTAACAGTCTAACATAAAGGTGTTTTAAAGCTGTTCAGAGATGCTGAACTTATAACTCTCAATCACTTATTGCAAGAAATCTGGACAAAACCTAAAATCATGGGGAAACAAAGGCTCAAAAATAAGGACAAATGTTTAAATATTGCTTTTATAAACTTAGATTGCCAGTAGAATAACAAGATTTATTTTAGCATGCATTTTTGGAAGGATTTGAAGTCTGAAACTCAAATATATGTAATTATTTAGTAACTTCAATCCTCAATAATTTACCAGAAAACACACATTTTATGTGGAACAGACCAAGAATATGAGGCAAAAATCTGGACAGTTGAGAGGTATGGATGAACTTTTATGTTTGATTTAGAAAGTAATTTGGCATGTTGTTTATTATAACATGACTGTGGGAGGGTATTTGAATGTGGAGTTTTACTGTTTGGTTTAAATTGATAAGGACATATTCATGCTAAAACTGGAATTTCTCTGATATGGCCATTAACACACAGCAAACTTTAACTTGTTTTTCTCTTTAAGTGCAGATTTATTGTAGCTTACAGACATATGCAAATAAGCAAACTGGTATGCCTTTGAAGTTTTACAGCTGATTTAGTCATTTGTCAGTAGATTAAAGATGTGCAGTTTTAGAGACAACATTCACAGACTCAACTGTTAAGGAGCTGCACATATCTTCAGTACTGTTTGAGCCTAATGTAATATCTGACTTTTGACTTTTTATTGTAGTTTGTAGTTTTTGCAGAACTAGGTACATTTATTTACCTTTTTATACTGTATAATTAAACACTTACAGATGTGAATTGCTACATTCATCATACTCAGTTCAGCCCTACTTCTGTCTTTTAGTATTTCAAGCTTAGGCATAACTTCTCTAGTTATGTGCAGTATCTTTCTTAGTTACGTAAATCTGTTTATGGTTCTTCAACTTGTACCCTTATAATTCTGCCTTATTTTTAATAACGTATGCACTTTTTATCCTAATGTTTATAATTTCTTTTGAAACAGAAGTGCCCAAATTGTCCTAATTACAGCACTGTTTTCATGTAATGGTGCTCTTCTCAGAGTTCAAAGAAGGAAGAAGGAAAATACCCAATTTTTGTAAAAAAGCCAATCATTTAATTTTTTTTCTGTGCTTAATGTCAACCCTGAAAGTCATTAAAGTAAATAGCACAGGATGTGGAAGGTGAAGGAATTTGGCTGGCTTGACCCTTCAGCGTAAAACAGTAATTTCAGATATCTTTGGGAAAGCTTATTTTCCAAAAGCAACTCTTTTGGTCATGATAACATTCATCTAGGTCATCTTAGAAACAAACTGTTATGCTTAACAATTACTAAAATTTTTTAGATCACATGACATCAAGACAATAATCTGCTCTCTGGTTCCCATTAACCTACATATTCTTTTGGGTGATGCTAGAAGCCTGAACAGCATGATTTTTGACATACATAATGCAGTTACTTTACAGGTATCCGGGCTGGTACTTTGTTGCTCACCAAACACTTTGCTGTGTGTTCCCACCACTGTGTATTTCTGGGTTTAAGGGCTTTCACAGCACCAAGAGTAACAGAATAGGAAGTGGCATTTCCATTTATGAACCAGGATCTCAACTCTTTAGTAAGACTCAGTAGCCTTAATGCTGGAATTACTGGAGCTGACATCACTGTTTGAAGGCACAAACTCTCAGTTCCTCATTAAGCACCTTAGAAATGGTCAGATTTAATTGTGAATTTATCTCTTGTATAAAAAGCTGTTATGCCATAATTACAAAGGATTTTAATTCTACCCATTTTAATTGTGATTCTTGCATATCTAGTAACTCACATGACAAAGATATTTCAGCATGTGTGTTCAAACACAAGCATTCACAACATCTCCTTTATTACAAGGGATTGTGATACTTTAGATGTTGTACTATCACACTGTAATGTCCCTCTTAGTAATGTTCCTTATCCATCCATCAAAACTTCAGACCACATTAATGTACTTTGTAATATTAAGAACAGTAAAGTCATGAACAGGTAACTTAGCTGTGCTACTTTGCTGGGCCAATTTATCATTTACAGTTACCTGCAGTGGAATTAAAGTTGGATTTTAACCTGAGGATTTTGCCTTTCATTTGGATTTTAACCTGAGGATTTTGCCTTTCATTTCTACTTGTGACTCTGCATCAGCCTAGTTGCTCCTTTTGGTTTCATTAATATTATTCAAGTTTTTCTGGAGCACTGGGCGTTTATCCTGTTTGTCAGCAAGTGGTTTGTTCCTGTTTTATTAGAAACATACTTTTGAGTTTTAGATTAAGTAAAGTTAGGGCAGCACGTACATTTAACTTATTTTCTCATCACTAACAAGAAAGGCTTCTACAAATATTCCAGATGTTATACTATTGAAGTCTATGACAATTTAATTCCTCAGGGATAGAGATCAGTTGGCATTTGGCACTGAGGCTGGTGGGTTGGTTGCAAATGTTTTTTTTTCTTTGTATTAATGGGCCTTCCAATTCTATACACAGTAGATCCTTTCTTTAGTGTCAGTCACTGCATAAAGTAAAGAGGGATTTTGCTTCAAGTTCATTTTGTCTGAATGAATGCTTATTCTGTCATATCAGGGATATAGTCAGATTGTGTGGTATACACTTAGCATCTTAGTTAATCCACTGTGTATGTACCCAAGTCCTGAAATGTACATTGAGTTATACAAACCTATAATAGTGATGTCACTGAGCTCATTAATTACTGAGTGATTAGTTTTACACTTATCTTGAAAAATGCTGAGAGAGAGGGAGACAGATAAAAAGTTCTTTAATGCCAGATCCCTTCAAGCAGTTGACATCAACAAACAAAGTTTCAGAAGTGGACATTCTTGTCCATCCTGTTTGTTAAGCTTTTACAGAACAGTTACTGATTCTCTTGGTAATGACATCCCAGACGTTATTGTATCTCAGGCAGACGTCTTCCATTCTATCCGTTGTGTAACCACATTTAATGCCTTGGCATCTTTAAGTATCAACTGTTACATAATCTCTTAGACAATCTTATGCTGAAAGGACTACTATTCTATGTCAGAGTCAAGGATTCTTTTTCTTTATGTCATATACAAAGGGTGCTCCCAAGAACTCTGTACTAAACCCATTTTTGTTTAATATTCTGGTGCCAGCTGCTCTTATGTCTGTACAAAGAAAAATTAGCAGTTAATACCAAGTTAGTCACAGTGATTTTTGGCATCACCAAGCAGTATATTCTTTGAATGTCATTAAGTATCTTGTTTTTTATGGGTGAAATACAACCACATTTTTCTCTTTAATATCAAAAAAGTCTGCACTTGGTCATTAAAAATTAACTTAATCCATATTCAGTTACCAATAGCAATTGGCACAAACTTCCTAAAGACTTGGGGGCAACAGAAGGTAGTGCCATAGACTTTGATGTTAATGTCAGCCAGAAAATTAGGAAATATACTTGCAATATGAAACTTATTTTTCGTTCCATTATTTCAAGACATCTCAGTGTGAAGACTGCATTTTAAGTCATTCATTCATTATTAAGTTGTTGATGCTCTAAGACTAAAGAGAGCGCAAAACAAATTCAAACACTGAAATCCTTAATCTACTTTAAAAAGCTTGCTTGCCCAAATTACATTTGTTCTGTTCTAAATTACAGGAAGGTGACTTGATTATACTATTCAGATATCTTACAGAGTCAATATAAAGTGCCACTATATGGTTTGATTTTTCTAACACATAACATTATGGACAGAGAACATGGTATCAGTCTTGTAGCAGAAAGTTGTAGTAGTCTGTTTAAAAGAAGCTATCCTGGTTTGGGTCAAACTCCCATTTACAGTATTATTTGCAAGCAGTTACCTGTATATAAAGGCTAAGTAGACAAGTACTTTGGGAACAAGGCCTATATATATATATATATATATATATATATATATATATATATATATCTGTGGGATCCAAACTCCTTAATAACTTCTTTTGAGGTTCTGAGTTTGGTTACAGTGTAAATTACAGCATTGTAATTATGTATCTATTCATGGTCTGTGGCATATAACAATAAAACCCAGACTAAAGCCCAGACAACCCTAGTTCATCTGGTGGAGTTGGCAAGGGAGGGCAGTGCAGAGCCAGATGCACATTACCACAACCCATTGGATATGGGACAGTAGTAAATGCACTACTGGGGCTCACAAAGCCACCATCTGGTGGTAGCCTCCAATACAGGTGAGCAAAAGCATGCATTGTCCTGGGGAAGACATTGTAGGCCTCAGTGGTAACATGGATCATATGGCCTCCTGCTCTCATCCAGGGTTAGCCTATTACAAAAAGAGCAGGATGCCAGAGAGGACAATAAAACAGCCTTATGCTGCCACAATGAAAGTCCCCTTCAGACAGCTATCCCCTTCATTTCCAGTGATGTGACCCTGTGGCAGTGGTTGGCTTCTCTGGGAGGGGGGGGGTAAAATTCAGTTGTAGGGGATGAGATTTCACACCCGCAATCATAACATGTAACCCTTTATGCTGTAGTGCTCTGGGAGCTGTCTGTCTTGCTGGTCCACTTTTCCATGAAGTTAGGTCCTTGTTGAAAAAATTAAGTGAATCCAGAAGTGCCAATGAATGGATGAGCCTAATCTTGCTGCACTGGGTGATCCGTCTGTAGCATCGTGTCCTGCCTAGGTCATAACTGAGCCAACAGCCATTGGTATCAGTCTACATCTTGAACCTCCCTCTTCAAACTCACTACCATCCATGCCATCACAGATTCCTTCATGTAACAAGTCTCTGTGAAAGTATAGCATCTAGATGAAATACCTTGGCATGCTTATAGATTGAGTGAAAGATTTCAACAGCTGCTTCTTAACTTTTTCATTGCCTGGGATGTTCAGTTTGGAGGACTGGTGCACGAGGGTCTGTGGTTGGTCTACTGGACCATTACTGAGATAGTAAAATGCAGTTTGAACATCTCTGTCCAGAAAGACAGTTCCTGAGGGGTGATCAAAATCTTGTCTGCTTTCCTAAAAACTGGGGCCATAGTTTTTGGATCTTGCTAATTTTGTTGTACTATGTTGTTGAAGGTGCCAATAGATGAACCCATCCAGGAGGATTGTTCTGTCACTTGGCAGGCTTAGTGAATCCCTTCTCTGGGGAGTTAACATCCTAGCCCCCCCCCCCCATCACATCATTTTTAAGAATTGTCCCCAAGTTTCTGTCATTGCAGGTGGGTAATGGATGAGAATAACCCTCCTTCCTGCCACTTCCCTCTTCATAATCAGTCTGAGGCTTCAGTTTTTGGATTTAGAGAGACTCTTCCAGGTTTTCTTATATGTCAGTGACTCAAATGTGGTTGATACTGCTACAATGTTTTGAATGGAAAGCACCAACATGGAACCCCTTCTGTGTAGGAGGAGGGGTGGTCTTCTGTTGGGAAACTGAAAATTCCATTTGGAGAATTAGAAGGTATAGACTAGTTGAGAGAATTATTAGCATGACACAGTGGATGGGGTGTATATAACACCACATGGAAATCTTATCCTGGCTCTTAAGGGGTCACTTCATTCTTAAATACAGGCAGTGAGAACTCCCTAAACATAATGTGGATGCAGAGATGTGAAATAACAGTGGATGTCCATTGCCATAAGCATGGTAGATGCAGAGGAACGCTATCTGTTTGCCAGACCAGCACCAGGAGTTATGACATTGGTTATCCTGCTGGCACCCTTAAAATATAGGAATTGAGAATTCCCTGAACTTACTCGGTATGTGATATAATGATGACTGTACATAACCAGCAGCATGGCAAATGCTGAGGGAGAGGGGAGACACCTGCTAGACCAACATCAGAGTTATGACATTTGTTATCCTTTTGAAGGCATGACTGATGGCAGTGGTCTAGATATCTGGGGCAGCACTGGTGAGCCTAACCCTTGGTACCTGATGTCCATGGCAGACGTACCTGGTGTAGTCAGTGAAACTGATACTGAACAGATGTGCACTAGTATCTGGCATTTGGAGACCACTACGGTCAATGCCAAGTGGTCATACTCTGTTTCTTCGAATAAGATTATAAGTACTCTGAAGGTGGGAGGAGGGAGTAGAATAGGATCGGGCACCTAAAGAACCTTAAGGAAGGGGAAGCTGTGTGGGGGACTGGTTCAGATAATCTAAAAGAGGGGGCACCAGAACACCTACTTGGGTTTGAACATATGCTGGTGGCATGGCTGTAACAGGAGCTGGTGATGGCAAACATGAGTCCCCTTGAGGATCCTGCCTTTGCCTGGCAGGTTTGAAATTAATCTTAGTCTTACCTTCTCTTACTTCATTACTTTTTGCTGACCTCCTCTCTTTACCTTGAGAGCATCTGTGGTATTTGAAAGATTTCTAAAAAGGCAGAAACCTGAAGTCTAGTGGAAGAATAGTAAGGCTCGTGTTCTAATCTTTTTGAAGGTATGCAGTGTTTAAGTCATACACAGCTGCTGACAAATGCACTAATGAGGTGTAAAGTACCACTGTGCTGGTGAACATGATTATCAGAAACTAACAAAAAAAAAGAGAAAGAAATGCTTTAAATTGATTTAGCAAAGCAATGTTTTTTTTACATCAGTTAAAATGATTTATTTTGATTTAAGCAGTATATTCATGATATTGAATGTCACAAATTCAGTACTGAGAAAAAATGGTTTTGATTACTGTGTCCAGGCTACTTTTGAAGCCCTACACAGCACAAGAGGAATGGTGTGGTCAGAGCTGTCCACACATGTAGTGAGGTTCAAGCTAAGTATAACACAACCAACTTTATGAGCAAAAGTGAGTTAAATAACTGTATAAAGTTTTTATTCAAATTTTAATGGTAGCATCATTAAATCTTCTACAGTCTATATGCTGTTTAGTGTTCAAGGGTCTTAAATACAATGAGCTGTTGAGGTGTGGATCTGCAGTAGGATGTATTTTGCCACAAGGGCTGTAACTAAACAAAAAAACATGCATAAAATGTGGAAATCAGACGAAAGAAAAACAAGTGAAGATTTACAGAGATGGAAAACATGAGAACATTTTTATTTGAAAATCTCATTCAAAAAGAAGAAATGGATTTACTTCAGAAACTTTGAAAGTCAACTTGTGTGTGTGTCTGTACTTTTTCTGCCTCAGTGCCTGTTAACCAGCAGGCTGCTGTCACAGCTGTCCATTCAGTCTCTATCTCCACTGTGGTTAGGACTCTGTGCCCATTTGTTCCCCTACTGGGTGAGAACAGATCATGGCACAGCTGTCAACAAGGCAGCATTGAGGGGATTTTCACTTTAAATCTCTAACTTCACTCCCCCTTCCTTGGTTGTGGTAACAGCATGTCAGCACCTACATGAGCACTGGTACATGTCTTGCAAGAACTACTGGCCCCAGCTTGGGTAGCCACATCTGTGCCTCTGTCACAGCCATGGCTTCACTGGCAGGGACTAGCCTACCCCTGGGATGGTATGGCTGATAGCAAATATTTTATTTTCCATTTTTGCTAATATCCATCACCAGTGAAAGCCAACATCTGGCACTAATAAAATAATTGATCTAATGTTGTCAGTTTTCATTCTGTCCTCAACTGATGGGTTCATATCCAATCTTCGGATCTGTCTTGGCCATTACTAAAGCTCGTGGTAACCAAAAAGCTGTCGAGCTCCTCCCTTACCCATAATCCACCAACAATAAGCAACCTCAGATCTCATTTGCCTCTTTTCGCGAAAGACGTGGTTAGCCTAGCTCTCGAGCTTTTAAAGATAAGTGACAGTTTTTCTTTAAAATCTCCTAAAACTTAATATCTTTATTATATTATAGTGTCTTTCTTACCTTTCTTAACCCTTACCCTCATATGAGTGTGTAGTTCTCTGATTACCATAGTTGGTAACTTCCTTTTCTCCCCTTTCTTCTCCGTCTTCACTAAATATAATTATTATTCTGTCCTTTACCTTTCTACACTTTTGTGTAGTACCTTTTTACCATTGTTGGTATTTCTTTTCCTATATTTGCTGTACATACACACACACACACACACACATATATATATATATATATATATATATATATATATATATATATATTGACTTTATTTGTAGTTTCTACCATAATGGCATAGAAAGGTCCTTCTGGATTTAAAAATGTGTCAAGTGTGGGCACAAGCTACCACTATCAGATGCCCACACATTATGTATTTATTGCCTAGGGTCACAGCATTTACAGGAGGATTGCTCTATATGCCATAGTTTCAACACTACTAGAGCTATAGTCAAAAGAACAAAAAAAGATAGTATTGAAAGATTTGTTACCATCTTTTTTTGGAGAAGTGATATCTGGGACTCAGTACCCTCAAAGGTAAACCTAAAGAGATGAAGCTTTCATCTCCGAAGCCTTCTACTTCATCCACCTAGTCTTTGCAGCCATCTAAGAGATGACCTAAATTGGATCTGAAAAGGTCCCAGAGTTCTTTACCCTTGGATCAGAAAAAGAAAAAAGCTACGGATCTGACTATCTTGGATTCAACGAAATAAACAATCGGATCAGACTGCTTTAAGTCCTGTAGTTATTCCCAGGACTTAGATACTCACCTTCCATTGACCCTGTGCCTTCCAGGGTACCTTCACACATTTTGGAAGGGCACTGATCTAAGTCTCCTTCGCTTGCCTTAACACGTTCATCTGGAAGTCTGACGGAAGAAGATATGGAAAGAATGATGCAGAAGTTCAACTTGGCACAGATTCAGATGGGTGTCTTGCCGGTGCCTAGCCCCCTCAGATCAGGATACCGCATTTATATTACGCTGTTGAAAACTCAAACTGTCGACAGCATAATAACCCGAACATCGAACACACACACAAACAAAAAAAACCACCCAAACACAACACAAATTGCTCTCACCCCCCACACCCCTGCTACTTAAATATAGCAACTCCGAGATCACACTACATTGCAGTAAATGGAAATCTCCCCTTATGGAGATTTCCCTTTACACATGTGATGACTTTCGCTTTTGACATTTCGGTGCCAATATCAGCTTCGATATTGTCGGCCTTCGACAGGGTGAAGTAGACCCAGGATACCTGTCCTTCAACTACAACCCCACTGCAATCTCCTCCTCTGATCCCTTCCATGGTTTCAGAGTCCCTGGATCCAAGCCTCCCGGATCCATCTGGCTTGGATCCAAAGTTAGCTTTATATCCGAAGATTACTGTGAGTGCTCCAGTTTGGATTTCTTTGTATCTGAATGACACTGAGAGCCAAAACTTCCTTGTCTGATCCGAGGTGTTGAAGTCGACTCTGAAGTTGTTGTAGCCATCTCTGCCCCTCAAAGTCTTGGCACTGGATAGCTCAGCTCCAGCTTCCTCCTTGGGAAGATTGCCTTCAGAGCAGGGAAGACAGAGGTCCAGAAGCTTGCCTTCTTGGAGCCTGGGTCTTCTCTTTCTCCAGGGTAATCTGCCTATGAGTTGGTGAAGAGGGTATTCTCTGCTCCATCAGGACGGATGATCTAACTCCCCTCAGATCCTCAACCTTCTACCCTGGTGCCTCTGTGCTTAGAGCCTCATCATTCTTGGCCACAGGGACAGCCAGACTGAGACCTGTAGGATTCCCAGCAGGGTATTACAATTTCTTCCAATACCTCCCCAGATTACCCCACTGAGGAGGTACTTAGTTAGAAGAAGTGCAAGAGGAAGCACTTGGACTGTGCAGAAGAGTCAGTCACAGAGGATACAGATTTTGATGAAGGTGAAGGATCCCCATATTCATTTTCAGAAGATGTCTCATTTGGAGACATCCTTGAGATCCTAAAACACAGAGGTGGTTGGACCCCCAGCAACCCTTCATCTGAGGAGACTGTATTCCAGGAGGCTTTCATTACTGGCCCTTCTACCTCCCTGGTTACTCCACCTGCTGATGAGCTCATTGAGTTGGTCACACGGCGAGTGTGGAAGGAAGCTGACACAGTCGGGCCCATACCTAGAAGACCAGACAAGATTCTGGAACCACCTTTGAGGAAAGAATTTTGGGCTAAAGTGTTGCCCATTGATACCATAGTCATGGCAGCAGCCACCAAAAAGGAACTTGCTGAACATGGAGTCTGGGGTGATGGACAGGTTTGAGAAGCATGTCTATGCTTCAGCCACCTTCGCCCTAAGGTCACTGAAGTATTTGGCACATTTTACTAGGTTGCAGAGGGGATTTGATCAAGGAATTTTCAAATACCCTCTCAGGATCCATATCTGCAGAGGTCCAAGCATCTGTGACTTCTCAGTTGATTACCCTGCAATCTATTTCAAATTCATCCATGAGGCTGATTTTGCATGTAGCCAAAGGGACCTCAAGGGCAGCGGGTTCAGGCATTTCCATCAGGAGACAAAGCTGGATACACTTATGTGAATTTGCAGAGCCCTTTAAGTCATCCTTCATTAATGCTATCTTTCACAGCACTTCCTTGTTTGGCCATACAGTGAAAGAAACTTTATCCAGGTGTGAGAAGGATAGAAAGACACTGTCTCCAGTTGGCATACATTTTTCAACTCCTGAAAGATTGTTTTCAAGGAATCAACAAGGTGGTCAAAAGATGTGGTTCAGAAAATCTCATGGTACTTTCCAGGACACATGTGGAGGAACTTCCCCAAGGGCAGAGGGGGGGGACTTCAATGGTTGACAACACCCATGCAGCAGAGGAGGCCCGCAAAACCAGGGATTCAGAGATTCTTTCTTGGACAGACCCTACTAGCACTCATGAAAGGAGGCCTGATTGCCCACCTCTGGAGGCAATTATCCATACACAAGTTAGCCTGGCTAGACATAGCGAAAGATACTTGGGTGCAGAGGATTATTTCCAGAGGCTTTATAATACCCGTTTCCCTTCCGTCTCCAATCTCAAGAAAAATCCCAATGTTCCACCCAGTCAGAGGTAAGAAGCAATAATTCACATACAAAAGCTGCTGAGTCATCCAAGAGGTCCCACCAGACCAGATAGAATGTAGAACTTACTCAAAGTTCTTTTTAGTGCCAAAGAAAACGGGACTGGAGACCAATTTTGGATCTCAGCAACTTGAACAAGTCAGTTCAACTTGCCAAGTTTCAGATGGTCAGGGTTCAGTCCATTCTCCCTTTTCTGGGCAAGGACAACTGGATGTGCTCAATAGACCTTCAGGATGCGTACTGTCACATAAAGATGATCAGATGATCCAGAAGGCACTTACGCTCTGTCTGGGAGCCAGTCACTACTAGTTCAGATTCTGCCCTTTGGTCTCACCACAGCTGCCAGGGTGCTCACCAAATACATGGCAGTAGTAGCAGCTCACTTGAGATTGCAGGGATTTTGGGTGTTAGCCACATCTAGATGACTTTTTCATTACCACCCAGACCAGGCATCAATTGATAGGGGCAAGAAATCAGGTTCTCCAGACTTGTTCTCATCTGGGAATTACCATAAACTATGACAAGTCTCAACTGGAACTGACTCAGAATTTGGAATTGATAGGAACAGTTTTCAACACAAAGTTAATGATAGCTTCACTGGCTCCCTTAAGATTTCAGCCTCCTTGGTCCTTCAAGCTCTAGGATTATTGTCAGTGGCAGTAACACTAGTACCTTTAGTCAGATTTTATATGAGGATTCTCTAATGCATGTTAGCAACTCAGTGGTCGATACTTTACTAATCCATGTCAACCCAAATACGGATCACTGAGATATGCAAGAGAGATCTCAGGTGGTGGATTCAGTCAGATTAGGTTCTACAAGGCCATCCATTCATCCCCCCAGCTGACGGCCATAGTGACCACGAATGTTTCTCAGTTGGGGGGGGGGGCATTTTGGGGGGAAACAGTCCAAGGCACTTGGTCTCCTGAAGAGATCAACTTGCATGTCACTGTCCTAGAGATGAGAGCAGTGTTTTTAGTGTTGCGGGCCTTTCAAAATATTCTCCCCTCGGGGTGATTGCAATTCAGATGGACAATATGTTAGTAGTTTGGTACATCAACAAACAAGGTGGGACTAGATCTTACTCCTTATGTCAAGAAGCACTCACAGCATGGTAATGGCAGATCTCATCCAACCACTTTCTCATAGCAATGCACATGCCGGCAAAGTCCAGTGTGATACCAGACAAACTGAGCAGTGGTCTCTCAACAAGAACATGACGGAAATTATTTTTTGTCGATGGGACTAACCTTGCTGAAATATTTTTGCCTCTGCCCTAACTAACAAATGCAGCAGCTACTTTGCCTTAACCCCCCCCCCACATGGGGAATCACAGAGGGATGCTCTACTTTACATTTGGCCCCCCAGTCTACATTATGCCTACCCACAAGTCCCATCAATTCCAAACTTTCTGCAGAAAGCTGCTATGTTGAAGAACAAAATCATCCTCATTGCACCTTAATGGCCTTGACAGATTTGTTTACCCTTCCTTTGGCCTCACTTATTTCACCAACCTTGGATTATGGATCTTACTCCAGACCTCCTGTCTCACCTGACAGGCATGATCCATCCTGACATATCAAACCTCAGGCCGACAGCCTGTTTTCTCTAGTTATGTTAATAGCCAGACAACCAATGCCCCCTTCCCTTGTCCGACATATAGTTTTATCTTCCCATAAACCTTCAACACGAAAACTCTATTCAAGTAAATGGAAAAGATTTGTTTACTGGGCACAACAAAATCATGTTGAATGTCTTTCAGCTCCGATACATAACATACTTGATTTTTTAGCCCTGCTTTTTAAAGAAGAGGCTAGTTCTTCAACCAGTAAAATTAAGTTAGCAGCAATATCAAGCTTTAACATTGTATTTGAAGGTAATTCAGTAGTCTCTCAGAATTGTGCAGAGCTTTCTTGCAAGGTACTCTCCTTTTGAGACCTCCATTTAAGGACCCTAGTCCCCCATGGGATCTTAATCTGATACTGCAGGCACTAATACATTCCCCCTTTGAAGCAGCAGCTAAATGTGACCTTAAGTATCTTGACTAGAATACTGTTTTTCTAGTAGCCATTACCTCTGCTAGACGAATTTCAAAGATTCAAACAATGTCTTCAAAACCTCCATACTTGATATTTCACAAGGATAGAGTGACGTTATGAACAAATACCTCCTTCCTTCCCAAGGTAGTGTCAGAATCTAATATCAATCAGTCTATTAATTTGCCAGTATTCTTTCTTAATTTTGCTAACAAGGGTGAGTATATGTTACATTTATTGGATGTTCACAGACAATTACGTGTTTACCTGCATAGAAAAGAGACATCAGAAAAACAGACCAATTGTTTGTTTCCTTTGCAGAACTGAAATTGGGAAAACCAGTTGCCAAAGTAACTTTAGCCAGATGGCTGATTTTATTTAATTTATTTATAATAAATTGGGTATTACATTACCACAACCAGTACAAACTTATTCAAATAGGTCCATGGCAACTTCTTCAGTTTTCCTATCCAGAGCATCCATGGATGACATAAGTGCAGCAGCAACTTGGGCTATTCCCCATACTTTTATTACTCATTACAAATTGGATCTGGTTTTCAGGTGTAGAGCATCATTTGGTTCAACTGTGCTCAGGAACATCCTTCCTTAGAGTCCACCTGGGATTATAGGTAGCTGGGGACTCTGTCCCATCAGTTAAGGATAGAATGAAAATTAGCAACATCAGATAAAGAAGTTATGTACTTACCATAACATTCCATCAGTGTTGTCCATTTTCATTCTTCCTCAACTTCCTGCCCACCAACCCCCATCCTTTCTGTTCATAAACTTCTGGACGAATGAGCTGTTGGTGGAACATCATTAGCCTTAACACTGAGTTACAGATATAGTTTTCTCCTATATTGAGAACATTCGGTTTTTATGTCTCCTATATTTATGCATGTTAAAAATGTCTTTTTAGGTAATAAATAAGCAAACAATATCTGAGGTAGCTTAAGGTTGGTGCATTATGGGTAAGGGATGAGCTATAGAGCTTTTTGGTTACCATGAGCGTTAGTAATGGCCACCCATCAGTTGAGGAAGAATGAAAATGGAGAACACAGATGGAACATTATGGTAAATACATAACTTATTTTTTTCTGTATGCAATTTCTCCCATACTAGGTTATATGTAAAGTCTTCACAAATTAGTAACATCTCAAAGAAATAAATAAAGCACAAATGATAATTATGTCTGCATTTCAAAATATTAGTCACAAAAACAGTGGACAGTAAAGTCATGTTGTAGTTGTTAATCTGCTTTTGTTTTTTGTTTTATTTTAGATGGAAAACAGCAGTTTTCAGTTACTGGTTCAATTCAGGCTGCTGTGGAATCCCCTCCAGCTGTAAGGCCTAAAGAGACCAGTTCCAGTGCCTCTGGAAAAGTATGTCAGGAACTGCCCCCATATGAGTTTTCAACTTCTGCATTTAAACATGCACCCTCCAGAACTACAGACAAACAACTAACTGAAGCATTTCACCAACATGGTGAGTCTGGACAGGAAAAAAGAACTCAAACAAAGAAGTCTGTGATGGGAAAGACTGGTCAGTCCAAACATCGACACCGTCAGCAAAGCTCAGGACATGGCAACCAGGAACAGGGCTTCCTTCATGACAGCACTGGTCAGCCTATCTCTGGAATCAGAGATGGTTCCCAGGCACTTGAGCTTACGCAGTATTTCTTTGAAGCTGTTTCTACTCAAATGGAAAAGTGGTATGAAAGGAAAATTGAGGAAGTAAGTAGTCAAGCTGAGCAGAAGGTGAAAGAGGACAAAGCAGCCCTTCAGGATAGAATTCGTACCCTAGAAGAGGAATTGCTTAAGCTGAGAACTGACGTGCCAAAAGACAGCTAGAAGCAATAGTTGTAGTTGGGTACAGGAGACAGAAAGGGCACAAAGATGCAATGCAGTAGTCAAACTGATGGATATGATCTATTTCTGGAATAGAGCTGCTGTCACTGGTGTGATGGCTTTTTGTTAGACTATGTAATCAAGTAATAGTCACTAAAGTAACTGGCAAGACAAAATTTCCAGCTAGAAATACATCTGCCATATCAAAGTGATCACAAAATAAACAATGTCAGAATTTTTTTTTTCTTTTTCAAAAGCAGTACTTCAGCATTTTTAATGTTTTAGTGTGAACTGTTAACTTTTACAACTACAGTGGTCAACAGAGTTTTTTTTATAATTTAGCCCTGTTTGTTTATTCAATTAACATCACTAGGCAAAGTAATGTTTTGTTTACCCCAGTTTGTCTAAAACGAATAAAATGTTATTGTCATGTGCCATCAGGACATATCACAATTACTCTGAGGATATTTCTTGTACTTGGTAACATCTTTGGAGAGGTAAATCATTAGGACTATGTGAAAATTATAGTTATCAGTGGCCATTAGTGATATGCCAGGTATATATGTGCAGCATCCGTTTCTGTTGTCATTTCATTAGATTTAAGGAAGAAAAAAATGTTAATTTAGTCACCTTTTGTTTATAGTGATTTTAATTAGTACTTTCTCAACTCTGCATGCATTTAAAGCCAAAGTAAGTTTCATTTTGTTGTTGCAAGTGTAAATAAAAACATTTTTAAAGAAGTCAGACACATTAACAGTCTTGGTGTTCTGTTTTGGCTTGTCTTTCAAAAGAGATGATTTGTGACAGCCTAATGTAGGCTACATGAAAATACCACAAAAAGGCTGCAGAAAACTTAATTGTTTTGAGAACTTTGGATGCCAGAAGAAGAACAGGGTCTTACTGCCTATGTTTTACTCAGAATGTATGAGCATGCTTATCAAAACATTAAGACAATGAATGCCCATTGCCTCTTTTAATTTGGTCCTTCACTCAGGTGTAAGGACAGTGCCGCTTTACTACTGAGATCATAGTCACCTTTCATCAAAGGAAGATACTGCTTAATCAGGATCTGCAGCTTACCCAAAAGGTAAAGAAGTGGACAGACTAGGTGGACAGGTGGTTCTCATCTTCCCCCAAAATTCTGTACTTTGTAAAGATGCATGCTGTATAACATCTGGTGTTGTAACACTGAATATAGTTTCTTTTTGTTATCAAGATGCTAGTTCCATTGCTTCGCTTATGCACTGTTCTGGATCATAGGATCAAAGGATCATAGGCGGTTACTAGGCTATCGACCCAGAGGTCATTTCGAGCCTAGCCATTTCATCCCAATTTAATACCATATATACTCTAGTCAATACCCAGGTTTGTATTTAGTAATGACTGCCCATGTCCAGGAGGGTTGTGGGCACTATCCCAGTTATGAATTTACAGTGCCCCATCCACTCATCCAGGTTCCTTTTGAACAATGTCGTAGAGGTGCTCTGCTTCACATGAATTGGCAGCCTATTCCAAAGACACGGCAGTCACTGGGAGACAAATCTGTCCCTCCAGCACATCCTATTCAAGTCGCAGGCCATATTTAGGTCTCTGGAATGGGTATATCTAGTCCTGTTTGATTTGCGGTTGTGCAGCAAATTCATTAGGTTTGGTTCAGAGATTGCTGTGTAAGTCAGGCATAAGTCTGCCCTAAGAAGTTTATACGATACTGAGTGTAGTGACAAGGGCTTTAGTTGGTCTGTGTAAGGCACGTGCTGGAGTCTCATGATCTTCTTTCTTAGAAACCTTTGAGGTCTCTCCAATTGCTGCAGGTGCTTTGTGCAGTACATGCCAAAAGGGGCATTATACTCAGTTATGCGCCTGATTAGTGATATAGAGGGATTATAGCCTCCTTTGCTCTAGAGGCGATGCCTTTGCTAATCAAGTGTGCTATGTAGAAAGCCTTCCTTACTACAATAGACACATGGTGGTCAAAGTTAAGGTCGCAGTCTACTTGTGATTCCAGATCTCTTATCACATCGTAGGTACATAGGGTATTGTTGTTAATCTGATAGTGTGAAGGGGCATTGTTTTTACCAAAGGGAATGATGATGCATTTCTTTGCATTTAGGTTGAGACCGTGACTAAGACACCAGTCATTGGTCTGTGTAAGACCCTCCTGAGGTATACTGACATCATTTCGGGATTCAATAATTGCACTCAGTTTGCAGTCCACAAACTTGGGTCAGCCACAGCCCCTTAGTTTTGGCCTGAACTTCTGAGAAGTATATACCAAACAGTCAGGGGCCAAGCACTGACCCTTGTGGCACCCCACTGTTGACAGATCTGCTGGTTGATGTGGAGTCACCCACTTTGATAATGTGTGACCGGTTTGTGAGCCAGTTGTTAACCCATCTTACAGCAAAGGAGTTTACATTCACTTTGCTAAGTTTATTGGTAATGCCTGAGTGTGGGGTTGTGCAAAGGTCTTGGCCAAGTTGAGGTATGCTGTGTGCACAGATTTGCCACCATCAATGGCTCTGGTCACATTTTTGAAGAAATCCTCCAGGTTTAACAGGCAGGATCTGCCCTTGATGAAGCCAAATTGGGTTGAATCCAAGGTTTGGAGGTCACCTATGTCTTTATTTATGAGGTCCATGATATGTTCCATGGCCTGACAGATAAGGCTGGTCAGACTTATGGGTCTATAATTCCCCAGGTCTGTTGCTAAGCCACCTTTGTGGAGACGAATAACTGTTGCTGTTCTCCATTCCATAGCAGCATAGTGGTTAGGCTGTGATTAAATATGGTACTTAATGGTGATGCTAGTTCATGTTTTAATTTGTTTAGAAGACAGCCTGGGATGCCATCTGGTCCCATACAGGCTGTGTTTTTGCCTTAGACCACGCTTTAATGACCTGCTCTTCAGGGGAAGTTGGGGGCAAGGTTTGTGATAAGTTTGGAGGAGATAAGGGAGTGAAATTTTCACCAAATCTGTCCGCTAGCAGGTTTGTTTCTCTGCGGGATCAGTGTGTGTGTGTGTGTGATACCGTTAGTCACTAGTTCAGCACATGCTTGTGTCCTACCATTTAGGCTGCATACACAGCTGTAAAATGCCTTATGCTTATCCTTGACTGTGATTGGTACGTTTTTCTCAAAGTTAACCTTAGAGGATTTGACATGTCTTATTTGCCTGTTGAGGCTGAGGAGGGTCCTTTTCCATTGTTGGGGCCTCGGCTGCAATGTTTTCTGTTTGTTGCAAAGTTTGTTGATGCTGGATGTCTGCCAAGGTGGCTTGTTTTTACTTTGGACTGTGGCTTTGATTCTGTCTGGAACAGCCGAGTCTATACACTTATACAAGTGATTGTACAGAGCTTTAGTGTAAGTTTTGGTGTAGTTGCCACTTTCAGCTGGGGATGGGGCCTGGAATGCATTTATACCTTCCCCTAGGAGGGTATAATTTGACTTGGTGACGTTTTGTAGTCTCACTTCACCCTTTGTGCATTCTGGTGTTAGTGCCGGTTCGAAGGCAAGTAATTTGTGGTCTGATTTAACAAATGAGGGTCTGATAGTTGCGGTGGTACATTTGTTTGTCATGTCAGTGAGGACCAGATCTACTATGTTTGTTCCTCTTGTTGGGGTTTGAACAATCGTTCCCGGGCATTTGAGTTAACAAAGACAAGGAACTTTTGCAGTACTGAGTTAGGGCTAGAGTAGGTTTCCCAGTTGATGTTGGGATAATTGAAATCCCCCATGACCAGAGCGTTTGGCAATATTTGGATTGACTCCAGTTTAGTCATGTAGAGATTGTGCACATCATGATCCATAGAGGGGGGATGTATAACTAGCTATGAATTGAATGGGGATCTTACCTACAGTAATCTGAACTTGGAGTAACTCCATGGAGTTGTGCTAACTACTGGGGTGGTGAATTTATCTTTAATCTAGACAGAAGCACTGCCTCCTTTGGTTCTCACCTGTTTGTTTTGCAGTCTGAAGGTGCAGAAGGCATTATAGCCTTGCAAGGCCGGGGTACTCTCTGAGGCCTTGAACCAGGTTTCTTTGTGCAGACATCTACATCCTCCAGTGATAGGAGTGTTCCCAGGATGTGCAGTTTTTGGTTTAAGCTTCTAGCGTTTAGCAGCATAACCCTTTTTTTGTTATGACTGGCAATTTTCACGTGGGCAACTTTGTTTTTGAGACCTTGCCTAAAAAGGCACTATGGGGAGGCAAGAACCTTTGCCAGCAGCTGAAAGCCTAGTTGTGCCAGGTGCAAACCTTCTCTGGCAAAGCACCAAGGTTTGTTGACCATGCTATCCCAGGCTGACAGAAACTACATCCCCTTGGAATGACACCAAAAATGAATCCAGTTATTGAAACCAATCATTTTTTGTTTATACTGTGGCATCATTCTAGGTGAGGGTAATACGCTGCTCATGGCTAGGGACATAACTGCCAGGGACACATACTCAGAGAGCTCAATCATGTCTTTCTCCATATAGTCCAGTAAGATATGTCACATGGTCATTCACTACAACATGAGCTATGACAGAACTGTAGTGGTAGTTGTTGCCGAGAGACCCGAGTGCATGCATGGGCTGACAAATCCTGGCACCAGACAAGCAGCTGACTGTGATTTTCTCCTTATCTAACCTGGTGAGTGGGACATAGGTTCATAGGTTAGTACTAGGCTATCAGCCCTAGGGCCTATACAAGCCTAGCCATAACAATTCCCTGAATATTTCTTCCCACATTATTTACTTTCCTGGACCCCTGTCTAGCAGGGCGACTGACGTGATCCCTAGGGTGAATTTCCTTTCTCCCATCCAATCGTCAAGGTTCCTCTTGAAGAGGTCCAAAGAGGCACTCTGCTTGACATGTATGGGCAATCTATTCCAGAGTCTGGGGAGTCTCTGGGTCAGGAAACTATCCCTCCAACATGTTTTGTTTATTGTGATGACAAGGTTTAGATCCCTGGAGCGTGTAGCTCTGAGGGATTGGGATTTCTTTAAATGTAGCATGTCCAACAGCTCTGGGTTTGACATGGCCTTGTATGTTAAGCAGAGATCGCCTCTGAGTAGACGATATGCGACAGAGTATAGCTGGAGTTTTTAAGGCGGTCAGCATAGGGCATCTGCTTTAGGCCTGTGATTCTTTTAGTGAGGTATTTCTGAGGCCTTTCCAGTTGTTGCAGATGTCTTGAGAGGTACATACCAAATGGGGCATTGTATTCTATAATGGGTCTAATGAGGGATGAGTACAGTGGGACAATGACCTCCTTTTTCTGGATGAAAAGCCCTTCGTGATGAGGTGTGCCACATAGAAGGATTTCCTGACTGTTGTGGCGATGTGGTTATCGAAGGTGAGACCACTGTCCACCTGTGTCCCTAAGTCTCTTATCACACTTTCTGTGTTTAGTGTACTGCCACCTATATGGTAATTCATGGATACATGTTTTTCCCCAAAGGGATAACAATACATTTCTTGGCATTGAGCTTGAGCCCATGGCTCTGGCACCAAGCATCTGTTTCTGTAAGGCCCTTTTGTAGAGTATCCACATCATTTGGGGATTCAATAATGGCTCCCAGTTTGCAGTCATCTGCAAACTTTGTTAGCCAGAGTCCCTTAGTGTTGACCTGTACTTCAGAGAAGTAGATGCCAAACAAGAGCGCCCAGGACTGAACCCTGAGGTACTCCACTTGTCACTTGTCTGGAGCTGGATTTGGAGTCAGCTACTTTTACAGTGTGGGTTCTATCAGTAAGCCATTTAGCAACCCATTGGGTGACATAGGGATTAATGCCCAACTTAGTAAGTTTATCTATGATTCCAGAGTGGGGATGGTGTCAAAGGCCTTGGCAAGGTCTAGATAGGCTGTGTGGACCACCTTACCCTTGTCCATGGCTCTGGAGACTGATTCAAAGAAGTCAATCAGGTTCAGGAGACAAGATCGGCCCTTCACAAACCCAAACTGGGTGGGGTCCAGTGTTTGAAGGTTGCCAATGTCTTTGTTTATAAGTTCCATGATAATACGCTCCATGGCCTTGCAGATAAGGCTTGTCAGACTGATGGGACGGTAGTTTCCGGGATCCAAGGTGGATCCCCTTGTGGATTGGGATAACTATAGCTCTGCCACTCAGTGGGCACGAAACCTGAGGTGAGGCTATGATTAAACATGACACTTAGGTGAGGTGCCAGTTCATATTGTAGTTCATGTAGTACACAGCCGGGATGTCATCTGGTCCCATGGATGCTGTATTCTTGGCTTTAGAGAGTGCGTTTTGTACCTGTGTGGCCGTTATTACTGGAATTTGGCAATCTTCGGTATTGAGATGGGCCATTTAGGGGTGAGAGTGGGGTGAAGTTGGCACTGAATCGATCTGCCAGGATATTGGCAATATCCTTCGATCAGTATATTTAATGCCATTCTGTTTTAGCTCAAAGCAGATCTGAGCATTGCCATTTAGATTCTTGACATAATTATAGAATGCTTTGTGGTTGTCTTTGGAATCTTTGGCAATTTTATTTTTGTAACTAGCTTTGGAGGATTTTATGAGGCATCTCAGTTTCTTACTGAGGCTAGTAAGGGAGTTTTTTGCATCCTGGGATTTTCCTCTTTTCTGCAAAAGTTTCTTCCTTTTGTTGTAAAGTTTGTTTATGGCAGGGGACCACCAGATTGGCTTCCTTTTTTTGGATGAGAGCATTTTGGTTCTATTTGGGATGGCACGATTCATGCATGAGTGGATGTGCTCGTACAGTGCCATAGTGTAGGATTCAGCAGTTGAACTTTCAGTTCCCATCTGCATCTGTGTATCTTACTGTGGGGTGCCCAATGACAAGAAAATTTGGTTTATGAGTGTTACGCCCTAAGGGCTTGGTAGGTGAGACACTGGTGGTACTATGTGAAATGGGTGTTGTGGGAACTGTGTTAGTTGTAGCAGTCTTGTGTTTTGGAGGCCACTGGTGTTTCAGTAAGTTTTTTGAGAGAACCTCTGTGTATGTTGATTTATGTGTTGGATGCATACTGTGTGTATGAGTAGTGGTACTGTGTGCATGAGTAGTGGTACTATGTGTACGAGCAGTGGTGCTGTGTGCATGAGTAGTGGCACTGTGTGTATGAGTAGTGGTACTGTGTGCATGAACAGTGGTGGGTGAGTTGACATTTTCTTCAGTGTTACTGTTTCACATCCTAGAGAGCAGGATTCAAGATTCTTGGTGTATATACATCTCACACTCTGTACTAGAGTGAGTTATTAGTAGAGGGTTGTCAGTGTACATGAGGCAGTTGCTACACTGCCTCAGGAGACCCAAGTCAGCAAGGCTGGCAGGAGAAGCAAGGGTAGTCCAATTGTCCATAATGCTAGGTTTGAAGAACTGTTATCACAAAAGGGATGCTTTCAGGACTGATCTAGGAGGCGCTTTGTAGATGGGTGTTTCTTACAGGTTTTTTGACTGGTGGTTTAGTAGGTCTCACCTCACTAGCAGTACTTCTTAGACCGGAAATGTACCAAAGATGACAACTACACTAATGTGCTATAGCTGTATCTAAGGGAAAAACTGGCAAATTATTTGTCCGGCTGTGGCGCACAGTTGTACAGTAGTGCATGCTGCTGTGCAAGGCACAAACAAGGAGAAACCCACTCAAACTTGGGGCTTAAATACCAGAAAATAAAACCTTTAAAAAACTTTTAAAAAAGTTCAAAAGCCCCATGAGGGTGCTTACTCCAAGCCCTAGACCAATCACCCTTCACCAGACAAGTTCCAATCAGCACACTTCTCTCACAAGGGTGTAGAAGGGAACCTTTTAATCAAAGATGGCTTGGAAAATGTGCTCAGAATACAACCACCCCTACAAACAGATCCAGATGCAGCAAACCTGTATCTGAACTGTGCTATAGCTGCTAGCTACACTAATTTAGGCAGGGAACACTAAAAATGATTTAATCAGCAGAAAAACAGCAGTGAGACACTACAAATGTTTTAAACCTCAGAAAAACAGCAAGGGGCCACTAAAGAATGTTTTAAACAGCAAACAATTCACTTATTTAAAACACTGTTTAGTGGGAAAACAAAACAGATGCTTAGCAAACAGTGAAAAGTAGCAACAATTACTTTGCAACCAGTGAAAGTATCAAAAAAGCTTTCCAAACAATGAAAACTGCAACAAAATATGATTTAACAGGCACAGTAAGGCAGACAAATGCAGTACAAGCAGTGCAGTTTAGTTTACAGTATTAAAATACAGTGTTAAATGAGCAGAACACAATAAAGGTACAGTAAATAGCGTACTCAAGCAAAAAAAAAAAAAAAACAGGCAACCTATGGTTTTGGGGAAACTAAGAAGCTTCTAGTTGTCTGGAATCTCAGCTCAGAGCTGTGGCTGGTAGCCCACCTCAGTTCAGCTTGGTTCAAACAAGCAGAAACCTTCTGCTTACTGTGAGTTATAGTGGATTTTTATAACTGCACTAGATTCTGTCAGTATAAATATTCCTTGCTGTTTTTCACTACACCATTAATTCTCAGGCTGTAATAGAGTGTCATTATTAAGGTCACTGGAGCATGCAGCTATTCTACTAATAACATTTTCATTTACTCTACCTTTGGTAACCTGTTGCTGTTTCATTCCCTACCAGTGGACAGGTTCATTTTATTTTATTTTACTTTTGTTTTATTTTAATTCTAATTTGTTAAGTAGGGCAGAGTGTTGATGCAGGTGGATCATTTTCCAGATCAAGCTCAGCCCAGGGAAGTATCTGAAGCTATGAATATGACCCAGACAATTTGTGTAGTGGTTCGAGAGTAGAAAGACCTGGGAGGGCAGGTGGGAGTTTGTTGCAGGATTGACTTGCCCATTCTGAAGGAGAAGGGAGGGGTGGTATTTCCAGTTTGGGTATAGTGTAAGCTGAGTCTTTAGAAAAGCCATTGACCTGGGATGCAATGTTGGAATCCCAGGCTAGTGACATTAGCCTTCATGGGCATGTGTGTGTGGAGGTGTGTGCATATGTGAGCTCGAGGGTATTTTATTCCCTTCTATAGTGGGTTACTTACATCAGCACTAGCTGGAGAGGGTTAAGGAGGCATTAGAACACAGGAAAATTCCTCCTCCACATAAAGCTGAATAATGCAGGTCACTGAAGGGAGAGGTGCCTTTCTGCTAAGGGTAGAAGAAAAAGTTTGCTTTCAGGTTACCAGTCTGGGGATAAACCAGACTCACTTGGCAGTTGGGATAGGCTGGCCTCAGCAATGGGCAGATTAGAAGGAATGACCTTCTTCAACTCTGGTCCAAGGGTAAGCCAGAGGAATTCTGCTGTGATGCACACCTCTGCAGATGCTAGTTGAAGGAGGAGTTTAGGGTGGGATGCACCAAAACACCCCTCATGGCTTCCTGGATGATAGACTCCTCCAGACAGTTTTTGCTGCACACCTGAGTGAAATTTTTGTGTAAGGGAACAAGTAAGCATGTCTGATATGTGGGAGGCTTGATAGTCAGTAGGCATGGGGCATAAAGTTACTTGAAAAAGAACCTGAAGTGGAGGTACTTGCAGATCAATCAAATAGATGAGAGCAGGAAGAAAATGGAGGAACGGGATTAGAGAGAAAATCTTAGTTGTAAACATGAGAAGGAGGTTAGTATCAGAAAGTGAAGAAGTAGAGGAGGTGTTCTGGTTACACTCAGTGTGAATTAATTAACTTCAGTGAATTTTTCCAATTGTTTTGTGTTACATTAGATAAAACAAAATGATCTTTTGATTGAGTGAGTTATGTGATGTCATTATGCTGGAAACATTTGCAGGAGGCATCCTTGAAGGAAGACCTTTTTTAAGCAGGGACCTGAAGTATGGGTAGTAGTTAAAGTGTTTGGAACAGAATCCCATTTTTATAGGGGTGTTACTGAAAACCTGTGGTCAGTTCAGTGCAATCTAGTCCTGAGGATTTGAAGAGAGGGACTTGCTGGGTCAAGAAAAGTACAGTTTTGTACCTACCATAAATGTAGATGTTCGAGTATAGACACTGCTGCAGTCATTACACTTGGGTTATCCTGCCATCAGGCGGTCCCGCAGTCGGCCAGAGTTCCAAAGTCTTGGTCCGGCGTCGGTTGCTGTCACCTCCTCCCTGACATCAGTGCGACAGGGGTATATAAGCTGCAGCCGATGCCATTTTCTTCAGTTTTTCTTGCCCCAGATGTCAGGTGCCTCTAAATATGTTGGCAATTCCAATTGCTAATAAACATACATAAGAAAAGCAAAAAACAACTTACAGCTACCAGAAAATACTCCCCATAGGTAGTAAGGGTAGAAGACATAGGTACGTACCAGCCAGTAAGAGGGGAAGGAGGGAGGGTAACCTGGACTGCAGCAGTGTCTACACTCAAACATCTACATTTATGGTAGGTACAAAACTGTACTATGTTCATCGTGTTACACTGCTGCAGTCATTACACTTGGGTAGAATCCCAAAGCTGAGGAAGGGTGGCTGGTCCTATAAGGCATTAGGGGTGGCTATAAGGCCCTGCAGCACTGCAGTGGCGAAGCCAGCTCTGGATTTAGAGTATAGAGGCATATGGTAATGCTTGGTGAAGGTGTGTACAGAACTCCAAGTTGCTGCTTCCAAAATATCCTTGGTAGGTACTCCCCTGAGGTAGGCAGTTGAAGAGGCTGTTGCCCTGGTGGAGTGAGATCTAATGCTGCTAGGTACAGGTTTTCCATGGTATGTGTAGCAGAAATGTATACAATGTCCTATCCATTTTGAAATAGTCTGTTTTGAAATGGCTTTTCCCTGTGCTCCTGCAGCATATGCTACCAATAATTGCTCAGATTTTCTGAAAGCTTTGGTTTTGTCCAAGTAGAAGCGTAACTGCCTGTGAATGTCCAAAGAGTGCAGTAGTCTCTCCTCTTTGTTCTGTGGTTTAGGATAAAAAGTTGGCAGGTAAATAGTTTGGTTTAGAGCCACACTGGATGCCACCTTTGGCATAAAAGTAGGGTTAGTTCGTAAAGACACCCTGTCCTGGTGGAAAATGAGGAAAGGTTCCACTGCCATTAGTGCCTGTAATTCTGAAACTCTTCGTGCTGATGTTATTGCCAGGAGCAGAGCAGTTTTCCAAGAGATATATTTTAATTCTGCTGTGTTGGCTGGCTCAAAAGGAGGTAAAGTTAGCTTCTCCAAAACAAAGTTGAGGTCCCAAGTTGGAGTAGGTGCTCTACGGGGCGGTCTTATGTTTTAGCCCCTCTGAGGTACTGTTTTAACAGAGGATTAGAGAAAATTGGTGGATCCGTGTTGTAATGAGCAGAGATGGCAGAGGCATGGATCTTGATGGATAAGAAGGAGAGTCCTTTGTCCAGCATCTCAGTTAAGTATTGTAGTATCTGAGGAATGTTTGGGACAAGAGGGTCAAGGCTGTGAGCTTGGTTCCAGGCGCAGAATCTCTTCCATTTATCCGAATAGGCTTTCCTGGTACTAGGCCTTCTGGCCTCCAGAATGACATCCATAACAGCTTTGGAGAGAGGTATTACTTGCTTGACTAAGGAATCTTCCATGCAGCTAGGTTTAAGGTCTTTAGCTGGCTGTGTAGTATTTGTTTGTTGTGCTGAGTCAGCAGATGTGGTATTTGAGGCAAAATCCAGGGTGGTTCTTGTGCTAAGCTCCTTAAGATTGGGTACCAGTGCTGGCGTGGCCAGTCTGGTGCAATCAGGATCATCTTTGGCTCTTCCTGCCTGGCTTTTATGAGTACCTTTGGCAGGAGAGGTAGTGGTGGGAAAGCGTATACTTCTAGGTTCTCCCAGCTGAATGAGAGGGCATCCACTTTCCATGCTTGTGGATGGTAACTCCTTGTGCAGAATTTTTGTAGCTGGCAGTTTATTGGGGATGCAAACAGATCTATGTCCGGGCTCCACCATTTCTGTGTTATCATTCTGAATATTTGTGGATTCAACTCCCATTTGTGGGGATCCATGATGTTTCTGCTTAAGTCGTCTGCCAGTGTGTTTTTCTCTCCTGGCAGGAATTGCGCTTGCAGATGAACTTGAAGGTTTATAGCTGTGTTCCATAAGGTCATAGCTTGTCTGCATAGGGGGTAGGAGTGAGTGCCCCCTTGCTTGTAACTGTGGTGTTGTCTGTCTTTAGTAGTACTTGTCCTGGATGCAGCAGGTCCTTGAAAGCTATAAGCAAATTTTGTACTGCTAGCATCTCTTTTTGATTGATGTGAAGATGCCTTTGTTCTGCGGGCCACGTGCCCTGAATACATTTGCCTGCCATGTGTGCTCCCCAGGCGTAATCCGATGCATCTGTTGTCAGTGTTTGCCTGGCTGTGGGTTGTGTAAAAGGCTGTCCCTTGTTGAGGTGACAAGCTTGAGCCCACCACTGAAACTCCTGTTGAAGGCAAGGGATTAGTGGTATAACTGTTTCCAAACTTTGACAGTGTTGAGGCCATACATTCTTTAGGTACCATTGTAGTTTCCTCATATGCAGTCTGGCATATGGAATTAGTAGTATGCAGGATGCCATGTAACCCAAGGCCTGCAGAATTTTTCTTGCAGGGAGCTGGGTCTTTGTTGCCATGAATTGAAAGTATTGAGCCAGTTGTCCTTGTTTGTCTGGCGTGAGATAAGCCATCTGGGCCGTTGTGTTCAAGCTGGCACCCAGGAATATAATCTCTTGTGAGGACACTAGTTTTGATTTCTTTTCATTTACTGTGTACCCCAGGCAACTTAATAACTTTTTGACAAACGCCAGATGCTTTAGAAGAATGTCCTTGCTCTCTGCTTGAATCAGGCAGTCGTCCAGGTACGGATAAATTTGAATTCCTTTCTGTCTGCAAAATGCAATTACTGGTGCCAGGCACTTTGTGAAGACCCTGGGCGCAGTATATAAGCCAAAGGGCAGTGCAGAGAATTGGTAGTGCATTGAACCAGCTATGAATCTGAGGTATCTTCTGCAGTTTTGTCTGATAGGGACATGCAAGTATGCCTCTTTGAGGTCCAAAGTCACGAGCCAAGCTTTCTTGCCCAGCATGGGAAGAAGCTGCTGTAATGTCAACATTTTGAATTTTGGAACATCCAGGTAAGTGTTTAGAGATGAAAGATCCAGAATGGGCCTCCAGGCTTTGTCCTTTCTGGGTACCAGAAAGAGTCTTGAGTAAAATCCTTGTCCTTGCTCCTATGATGGTACCTTTTGAATAGCTCTCATATCCATGAGTGCTGTAATTTGTTTTTGAGCCTCTGCCCATTGATTTGATGGCAGATTTGGCATTCCTTTTAACCTTGGCAGAGTGTGAAAGTGGAACCTGTATCCTTGAAATACAATGTTGAGAACCCATTTGTCTTTGGTGATCATTTGCCAATTGTGGTAGAAGAGTGCCAGTTTTCCTCCCAAAGGGGCTGCCAAGAAGGATTTGTTTGGCAGCTGTAGCGGGAAGTCATTGGAGCTGCTTTTTATATGGTTGGGGCCTGTCTTCCCCTTCTTTCTGGCCTGATGCAACCCATTGTCGAGGCCTGTAAGGACCTTGTGTTTGATCTCTACCTCTTGGACGTCTGTATCTTCCCCTTTAAGGTCTGTCTGTAATTGGAAAGGACCAATTCTTAGTTGGCCAGTTTCTGCTAAATCTAGGAGGCTGAACCTGTAAGAAATAATTCACCATTTGCATAGATTTTGCCTTATCCTCCATTTTTTTTAATACCTCTTCTGCCTTAACTCCAAATAACACATCCTGCTGCAAAGGTGCATCCAATAATTTTGCTTTAACATGATCTGGTAATGTATGTTCTTTTAACCAAGCATGTCTTCTAATGGCAGAGCCTGTAACTGCTGCTCTGCAGGATGCCTCTAGAGAATCAAAACCACATTGCAAATTATGCTTTCCCACTTGTTCAGCTGCATGCAATAAATCCTGCATTTCTTTAAAATTAGGAGGATCTAATTCTGGAAGCATTTTTTGTTTTAACTGAGACAGTAAAAATTGCTGATATTTTAGCATGTGAAACTGGCAATTTAAGGCCCTCATTGCTAAAGTTGCAGACGTATATACTTTCTTTCCCCATCTGTCTAATGCTCTGGAATCTCTGTCAGAGGGAAGGGGATTCTTGGCTGATGAGGCCTTAACTCCTTTGGGTCCCTGAGAAATAGTTTCAGGGTCAGCTACAGGGCTTTTATACAGAAATTTATGTGAGTCAGGGACTCTGTAGTATCTGTCAGGTTTAACAGGGGCTGGAGGTAAGGAATCAGGATTTAAGCTGGATTCATTATACACATCATCCACAATATCTAACACTGGCAGAATAGCAAGGGGTCTGTGTTGAGGTAATAAAAGGAAGTCTCTGAGCCTTTTTTTGGATTCTGAGTAATCCTGGCCTTCCCAATGGAAATGCTCCCTCATGGTATGTAGGGTTTCCCCAAAGGAGTAGTCCTCAGGCGGTGAGGCTGAAGGGATTGATTCCTCAGTATCAGAATCCTCATAAGGGGGAAAAGAGTATCCTAGGTCTGAGGATGAATCAGAAGAGATGGACACCTGGTCGGATGAGTCATAGTCTGCATCCTGTCTAGGCCTTTTATCAGGAGGGGGATGGGACCCCCTGATCAGAGTAAGTAGGTCTTCGGCCATTTTGAGCATTTGTTTCTTAGGCATGGAGGCCTGTCCTGGAGAATGCTGTATTTGTTTCTTTGACTTTAAAGGAAGCTTAGACTTAACTGAGGGTTTAATGCTTAACTGAGTATGTCTGAAGACACCCTCCGTAGCTGTGGGTTGCTCAGCTACTCCGGATCCCTCTGAAAGGTTAGTTTCGGTAGACTGAAGAGCTTGTGCATCTGAAAGCCCAGCCATCTCCACGTGGGAGTCAGAGGCGGCTTGTGGTTCTACAGAAGCGGTCGTCAGGGGCTGCGAAGGCACCTCACTGAAAACCAGAGAACCGGTGACTGGCCTAGAAGAGGCTTCGTCGTCAGTTTTGGGCCTCGGATGCCTATCCTTGTCTTTGCACTTTTTGTGTATTCCGGTCGTCGGAAGTTCCAACGACATGGTATAATTTAATTTTCTAACAAAATAATGTCGGGCAAAATCAAACAGACGTTTAATAGTGTGCTTGTTAAACCTAGCACAAAACCGACAACCAGTAACGTCGTGGTCAGGGCCTAGGCATGGGATACAATAGGAATGGAAATCCTTATGAGGTATTTGCTTCCCACAAGAAATGCAGTTATTAACTTTTACTGACATCGGTCTGAGGCAAGAAAAAGTTTCCGCAACGGGGTACTTAGCTTTGTAGAAGACTTCGGTTCTGGATTCGGAATGAAAATCTCAGGAGACGGCCTACCGGCACTTGCAAACTGCTTTTGCTTTGGGCACCGCGCGGCAAGAAAGACTGAAGAAAATGGCGTCGGCTGCATCTTATATACCCCTGTCACACTAACGTCAGGGAGGAGGTGACAGCAACCGACGCTGGACCAAGACTTTGGAACTCTGGCCGACTGCGGAACCGCCTGACGGCAGGATAACCCAAGTGTAATGACTGCAGCAATGTAACACGATGAACATTCTAGGATTATAGTTTGAGGTATGCTGAATAAGTCAAATGGCCAAGAAATCGAAGTTTAAATCAGTTAAGTTGTATTTTGGAAACTGAGAATTAGCTTAGACCTTTGATGTGCTGGTAGCCATTTAGGTTTTTATTGAGCAATATCTAGCTGGAGGTTGTGACTGTTTTTTCAGTAGGTCCCCACCCACCCTCCCTGTTTTTGTCTTGGTGTTAATCTTGGTGGCTTTGAAACTGCCCACCCCTCTTGTAAATTTGCACTTGGACACTCCTCCTGGGCCCATCTCATTTGCTCACTCAAAAAAAAAAAAAAAATTTTATCTGCTTTTACTGTATTTGTGTTTCTTCCTACTTTATTTAGCTTTTGCGTCATCTTAAAAGTACTCAGTTGTATTTATTACTGCTTGGTGTAACTCATTCTAAGCCTTTTAGTTTAAGCACTTGGGCTTCAGACCAGTTGTTTTACATTGAGAAGGTTTGTGGTCTGCACTGTAGTGGCAGGACAGGTAGCTTACATCCTTCTAAGTTGGGAACTGCTGATTGAGGGCTCAGTGTCTATTATTCTAAAAGTGTATTAATTCTGGTTTAAGCACTTGGGCTTCAGGCCAGTTATTTTACATTAAGAGGGTTCGTGGTCTGCACTCTTGTGGGAGGAGAGGCTGGACTCTGCCCTTCTGAGCTGGGAATTTCTGGTTAAAGGCTTATAGTGCCTGCATATTTGAACTGCTTCTTACTGAAACTGGTACACCTTGTTTGCTGTAGCATAGACTAGATCCAGGCCTGCTGAATCTAGCTTTGTTTGTATAACTTGAGCACTAATCCAGGCATTCTTTAAAGTATTCAATTGTATTTATTACTGCTTGGTAGTAACTTGATTAAAGTGTAGCTATCATTCTAAGTCTTTTGGATTAAGCACTTGGGCTTCAGACCAGTTGTTTTACATTAGGAAGGTTTGTGGCCTGCACTGTGGTGGCAGGACAGGGAGCTTACATCCTTCTAAGTTGGGAACTGCTGATTGAGGGCTCAGTGTCTGTTATTCTAAAAGTGTATTAATTCTGGTCTAAGCACTTGGGCTTCAGGCCAGTTATTTTACATTAAGAGGGTTCATGGTCTGCACTCTTGTAGGAGGAGAGGCTGGACTCTGCCCTTCTGAGCTGGGAATTTCTGGTTAAAGGCTTATAGTGCCTGCATATTTGAACTGCTTCTTACTGAAATTGGTACACCTTGTTTGCTGTAGCATAGACTAGATCCAGGCCTGCTGAATCTAGCTTTGTTTGTATAACTTGAGCACTAATCCAGGCATTCTTTAAAGTATTCAATTGCATTTATTACTGCTTGGTAGTAACTTGATTAAAGTGTATCTATCATTCTAAGTCTTTTGGATTAAGCACTTGGGCTTCAGACCAGTTGTTTTACATTAGGAAGGTTTGTGGCCTGCACTGTGGTGGCAGGACAGGTAGCTTACATCCTTCTAAGTTGGGAACTGCTTATTGAGGGCTCAGTGTCTGTTATTCTAAAAGTGTATTAGTTCTGGTTTAAGCACTTGGGCTTCAGGCCAGTTATTTTACATTAAGAAGGTTCGTGGTCTGCACTCTTGTGGGAGGAGAGGCTGGACTTTGCCCTTCTGAGCTGGGAATTTCTGGTTAAAGGCTTATAGTGCCTGCATATTTGAACTGTTTCTTACTGAAATTGGTACACCTTGTTTGCTGTAGCATAGACTAGATCCAGACCTGCTGAATCTAGCTTTGTTTGTATGCTTGTTTGCTTGTTATTTCCCTGAAATGCTAATTCCACCTAAAACGCGGCTTTTCAGTGCTTCTGTGGATCCCTAGTGATATCTGCATTGCTTACTGTACTTATTTCCTTGTTTCACTTGAATGAAAGTTACTGTTTGTCGTTTTTGCATTTAAGTTAGCTGTAGCACATTGCATTTAAGTTACCTGGCACTTGCTCACTAAAGCAATTATATAAGTCAGCACTAAAAAATTAAAAGCACTACACCCTCACAAACTCCCCTTGAGTACCTTGTTCCCCATTGGCCCTTTTTTTCAATTATAAAGGAATTCCCAATACTATTCTAGCATGTCCAAAGGTCAATTGTCAATCTCCTCTCCGGTCCGGCTGGTGAATCTGGGAATCTTGAGGCAATGTTACAACTGCCTCATGTACACAGACAACCCTATCCTCCTCCCAACAAATTCCAACACATGAGAGATGCAACCATATAGCCAAACTGGAGGCTAAGCTCTCTCAACTCAGTACTGGCATAACCAGTCAGGAGGAAAAGGAAACCACACTCACTACAATTCCAGTCTCACATAGACCTACCACGACAGCAAACCAAACACATAAACACACAAAAACATACTCGGAGGCTCTAAATAAAAATCTGCCTAAGCAGCAGAGACCTCCAAAGCAGACACCCAAGCAACCGCAACCCCAAAACAAAATATGTGCAACACATAGCTCACAAAGCCAGTGTGCCGAACAGTCACAGCCCTTAAGGCTAAACAACGCATCTGATACACTTGTAATAGGTGACTCTATCGTCAGGCACACTGACGTCCCGCTCACCAGGCTGAACAAGGAGAAGGTCACGGTGAGCTGCCTGTCGGGCACTAGGATCCACCACATAACACAAGCACTCAGGTCACTCCAAGGCAAGTACAAATATGACTCAGTTCCATGCTGGTGTGAATGACCTGAGACGTACCTCCCTGGACTACATGAAAAGAGACATAGAGGAGCTCTCTGAGCATGTAGCCCAGGCCGGTATGACCCTGACCTTGAGTAGCATCTTACCCTCACCAAGATTGATGCCACAATATGAAGACAAGATGATCAATTTCAACAATTGGCTTAAGTATTGGTGTCATTCAAAGGGGATCCAATGCCTGTCAGCCTGGGATGACATGCTCGACAAGCCACAATGCTTCACTAGGGACGGCTTGCACCTATCACCCCTGGGCTTTCGGATATTGGCAAAGGCTCTTGCTACCCCCATAGTGCCTTTTTTTAGGCAAGGCTCAAAAGACAAACCCACCTCCATAGGTATCACAAGGGATAAGAAACTAAGAATAGTGCTACTCAACGCCAGAAGTCTAAACCTCAAGATGCATGCACTCGAAACTCTCCTTAGCATGGAGAACATCGATATCTGTGCAGTAACAGAAACCTGGTTCAAGGCTCCCGAGAGCACCCCAGCACTACCAGGTTATACCTCATACCATGCTTTTCGGCCCCAAAACTTGGACCGAACCACAAAAGGAAGGGGAGTATCAATATTCGTCAAAGTAAAGATACCCACACCTCCAGGTTGGTGGCACAGCACGAAGCATCAGAGACTATCCATGTGCAACTAACAGTGGGTAAAACTGCCTTCCAGTTTATAGCCTGCTACAGACCACCCTCCCAAACCCAGGAACTCCACTCAGCCTTCCTGAGAACACTGGAAAATATGAAGGTCTCTCCAAACACCATTATATTGGGCGACTTCAACTACCCAAACATAGACTGGGAGCATTACTCTAGCTCCAACACCCTAGCCCAAAGGTTCCTAGAATTTATAAACTCAAATGCTATGGAACAACTTGTTACCACTCCCACAAGAGTGGAAAACATACTGGACCTGATCATCACCAACATGGGGACTCTATGCTCCAGACCAGAAGTGTATCCCTCACTGGTAAGATCAGACCATAAACTAATCTCACTGGATATTCACATCCCGACCCCACCCACCTGCCCAGAAAACCACAGTGAAAAACTTCTCTAAAGCAAATTTCACACTCCTCAAAACCGAGGTGGAATCCTTCAAAGCCCCGGGCCTGTGGAAAATACGGCCCAGACCGCAGAATCCTTTATAAACGCATTCTATGAACACCTTCAGGAATGCATGGATCATGCAATCCCAAATAAAACCAAGACCCAATCCTCCAAAGGCAGGCGTCCTGTCTGGTGGACCCCAGCCATAAACAAACTATACAATAGAAGGAGGAAGCTACTACATGACAGAGCAAAATCCCAAAAAGGGAAGGCATCTCTGATCAGTATTAGCAAAAAACTACGGGCACTCATAAAATCGTCTAAGGCCAGCTTCGAGAGAAAAATTGCACAGGACACTAAGGACAATCACAAGACTTTCTTTAGTTGTGTTAGGAACCTGGGTGGGAATTCCCAGATATGCTCAGAATTAGTCGAAAATGACAAAAAATACACCGAACCCACAGACATTGCCAACATCCTAGCTGACAGGTTCAGGGCAAACTCCCCCCCCTCCCCACCAAAAGGGCAAATATCTATCCCAGCAGAGTGCTGCCCCCCGACATCTCAGATGCTCAGGTAAGAGCCGCCCTCTCCAAAGCAAAAAACACAGCATCAATGGGACCAGATGGTGCCCCAGGCTGCGTCCTACATGAACTCCAAGAAGAGCTAAACCCAAACATAAAACTACTGTTCAATCTCAGCCTTACTACAGGATATGTACCCAAAGAGTGGCGTACAGCAATGGTGGTCCCTCTCCACAAAGGTGGTGCCTCAATGGATCCTGGAAACTATCGCCCCATAAGCCTGACTAGCTTGGTCTGCAAAGCTATGGAAAGGATCATCATGGACCTTATAAATAAAGATATTGGGGATCTACAGACACTGGATCCTACCCAGTTCGGCTTTGTTAAGGGCAGATCCTGCCTCTTAAACCTGGTTGATTTCTTTGAAACAGTCACCAAGGCCATTGAAGAGGGGAAGGTGGTCCACACAGCCTACCTGGACCTCGCAAAAGCCTTCGATACAATACCCCACTCGGGCATTAAAGATAAGCTCACCAGCTTAAATATAAACCCCTATGTCACTAGATGGGTTGCAAACTGGCTCAAGGACAGAACCCACATGGTTAGAATTGCTGGAGCCATGTCAGACTCCAAACCAGTTACAAGTGGCGTCCCACAAGGCTCAGTCCTGGGACCTCTCTTGTTCGGTATATATTTTTCAAGGTACAGGCCAACACGAAAGGACTGTGGCTGACCAAGTTCGCAGATGACTGCAAACTGAGCGCCATAATCAACTCTCCAGCCGACACAAGCATCCTCCAAAAGGGCCTCATAGAAACAGACAACTGGTGCCAGAGCCATGGCCTCAAGCTAAACGCCAAAAAGTGTATAGTCATCCCCTTTGGCAAAAACAAAGTCCCACAAATTACCACATAAGTGGTAATCCATTAAGTACGGAAGAAGTAATTAGGGACCTGGGGACCCAAGTTGATAGCAATCTCTCATTTGACAACCACGTGGCCAAAGTGGTTAGAAAAACATTTTATATAGCCCACCTAATCATGAAGAGATTCACATCTAGATCACGGGAGGTCATCGTGCCTCTTTACTCATCCCTCATCAGGCCCATAATTGAGTACAATGCCCCTTTTGGGATGTACCTTACCAGACACCTGCAGCAACTGGAAAGACCCCAAAAGTACCTCACCAAGAGGATCAAAGGGCTCAAACAGATGCCATATGCTGCCCGGTTAAAGAAACTCCAGCTCTACTCAGTGGCATACTGCCTGCTCAGAGGCGATCTGTGCCTGACGTATAAAGCCATGTCCAACCCGGAATTAATGGACATGCTGCACCTCAGAAAATCCAAATCCCATCGAGCTACACACTCGAGAGACTTGAACCTCAGCACTGAAATAAATAGGACATGCTGGAGGGACAGATTCATAACCCAGAGGCTCCCTTCACTCTGGAATAAAATCCAAGTCCAGGTTAGGCAGTGTCCCTCATTGACTCTCTTCAAGAGGAATCTTGATGAGTGGATAGGGGATCGTAGGTTTACCCCGGGTATCACTTCTGTGTCACTGTTAGACAGAGGCACAGTATACTAACCTCGAAAAAGGGCATAGCAAAATTAATTTAAAATGGGTGGCGAAAGCCAAACACACTCTGGCTAGGCTTATAAATGCCCTAGGGCAGATAGCCTAGTATGAACCTATGAACCAGTCAGTGGGATTCTCTTTGAAGAGCTAGGGCAATGAATCTACAGAGGCAGTCTGTGGAGATTTTTTTTGGGGGGGTGAGGTCTATTTTTGGCTCCCCACAGCTGACTATCAGCTGCTATGTGGGCTTCAGCTCATCAACTGAGTCTGCAAAACCTCCTACTTCCTCTAGGTTATCTCTAACCAATGTACAAGGTTAGTCAAGAGGATAAGACACCTGGGGCAGTACTATACTGTTTCCAGGAAGTGTTTTTCCTTTAATTCCCAACTGATTGTGCCTGATTGGTAATACTCCATGGATAGGATATGCAAGTGGGCATCAGTGCTTTTCCACTTCTTCCTTCTAACAGAGCTGATATCAGCAAGACTGCACCCCCCCGGTAGCACAACATGGTGTCTTCCCACTCCACCAGGGAGGTCATCTGATGTGGTATGCCTTGACTGCATGAGTCTCTCACCTCACCACAGGATGGGTGCATCTGTCTTTTTCCACAACCAACAGGCAGCAGTGTGTGCTTATCTTCCCAGTCTTCATCAGGGAGATCAATCACATCAGGGTTCCCCAAGTGTGCACATTTCCCACTATCCCCACCAGGGTAGTCATGTCCATCCTTCCCTCCCTATGCCATTAAGCATCTGAGCTGTTTCTCAAACTTAAGTTGCTAAGGCTGTAGCCAGAGCTTTATCTCTGTGTACCACCAGCACATGGCTAGAGTTAAAAGTTTTTTTTTGTTTTGTTTTGTTTTTTTTTGTGGGAGGCAACAACAGTTAGGTTCCAGCTGGGCAAGATGCACTCCTTTACCTATTGCTGTTTTACCTGCTAGGGACAAAGTAAATGAGAGATTTTCTTTGCCCAAAAAAAAAAAAGAGTTTACTGATTTTTGGCATTAGTTATTTCCATATCCATATGGTAAGGGAAGTTAAGTTTCTGGACTAACTAGGTTCCAACACACATGGAGTGTTTTCTAGTGTGTAAGTATTCATGGTTGTTGCATAATATGTTTAATTGTTCAGGTACTGATGCAATTTTTGCTAACTGCCAAAACTCATAGCTTTAGATTTTTTGATGTTATGTACTATTTTTTAATTAACACATTTGGTATTCTGTGATGGTTAGACCTGTAACTCACCAAATCATTATTCTATAGGATTACGGGGATGTGTAAGAGGTCAGCTGGAAACCTGTTTATAAACAAGAAAAATAGAAAAGACAAAAAGATGAACCCTTGATGGATACCTTAATTGAAAAGGAATGTTAAAGAAGTTGAAGCACCAGTTTGAATTTTATAACTCTTAAGTTTGGTAGATTTTAAAACCAGTGAAGGTCTTGAATACTTTTTTTAAACACCTTTCTTGAAATATCACTTGCAACACAGGCAAACTAACATTTATATAAAAGTAATCAAACTATATTAAATTCACATTTACAAACATGATGCATTATATATATATATATTATGTATAATATAATCAAGGCAACATTACATAAATTAGGGAAGGACTTGACTTATTCCAGTTTGGATGACCAAGCTGAGTAGTACAGGATGAGCCATTATGTCAAAGGAGTCAGGCAAATCTATGATAAAAGAACCTGTAAAGCTGTGTTCATGTTTTGAAAGATGCTAACAGTAAAGGCACATACTACAGTCGTAGTACTTCTACCCAACCAACAAGAATGTTACAAGAGAGCACTGTGTTTTTTGTTGAAGTATTCATATGGATACAGTTGAGAGAAGATTTCATATGTTTTACCATGGATAGGAAAGGTGAAGAAAACTGGTTTCAAGCCTTTTGCTGAAGCTGATTTAGGAACTTTAGGGATAGGTTTGATAATAGCTTGTTTTCATTGTTGCCATAGTGTTTTTGGGAGAGTCCAGGTTTTAAAGGTGCTTGAGAGGTGTAGAGGATGTTTATGTAGAGTAGTGAATGAAGGGTGAAGACCACTACCTCCTGTGAGACTTAAGACTAGAATCTGGTCAGCTATTTTTTTTTTTTTTTTTTTTTTAATAAACAAAAAACATCTTTATTGAATTTATCACGTATGACATAGGAAATCATACATTTATATAAATGAAAACAAACCATACTCACATAATCTTAATTACAAGCATTATACATCACAGACCATATTGACATAATTTTAGTTGCAAACATTATATATTACTTATAATCTACTCAATCATTGTCATTCAAGCATTACATAGCTCATTTAAGTCCTGCCTTCTTTTAAATCTCATTCCTCCCCTGTATGTATTGCTCCACTTCCCATTTCTTATGTAATTTGCACTTGCCCTTTTCTAAAGATCCCAGTTCCAGTTGTTTTATCTCTGTTACTATATTCATTACATCTAGTACAGTTGGTTTAAACTTTGATTTCCATTTTCTAGTAATTGATTTTTGATGGCCACTGTAACTAGACCCAGCAAGGCCTTACTATGTCTTGGCAATTCCAATTCTGTATCATAGCTCAGAAAAGTCATTTCCCTAGATACACCAATTTGCTCACCCAGTGACTCTGATACAGTAGTCTGCAGGAAATCTTTAGTCTGCCAACTCATTACACTTCCAGAAAATACTTTCCCAATTACCACTTTCTTCCCTATCACACCTCCAACATTTGCTGTCTACCGGAGGAAAAAAATTCTGGAGTCTACTTGGAGTATAAAACTACCTATGTAAACATTTCCAATCAAAAATCCTAAATCTTCTAGATTTTGTTGCTTATTTGGGAGACAAACATATATACGCCAGTTGTTTCTTTGTGAATTGCTTATCCAATCTCGCTTCCCAATCCTTTCTAACCTCCTCTGATTTATTTTTATAGCTATCATGCAGCATTTTATATGCTCTACTAATTATTCCTTTTTTAACATTTTTAACAGCATCTTCTGTTCTAGAGTCTACTAAAAACTCTTAAGAGTGCTGGTCTTTTGTTTAAGAACCCTCTGCTTTTTTCTGTATGACTATACTCTGTTATCAATCCTTAACAGGGAAGGCAATCTCTGACCTGCAGTCCAAATAAATTATTGGCATCTTCCCATTCTATTACCTTTCTCTCTCTAGTTTGCTCCCAAAACCTTATTTCCTTTGCCAATTTTCTCCAGCCCCCTCTTGCCTATTGTCTGTATCCCTAATTGCAGTCATCCCTATCGGCAGATTCTCCTTTCTCCATTCTTGTGTTGGCTTAGTTCTTAGAATACTTTTTGCTACTTTATGAATATAACATTTTGTATGATTATTGTTTATCTCTTTAAAGATCTGCATACGAAGTCCCAGTCTGTCCTTGTTACTTGAGTTTCCCCCTGTTTCGTTATTATCCCTTTACACTTTTAATTATAGGTATCTACTTGTGCTATGTATAGGAGTCATAACTGTGTAGCTCTGAAATACCCCTTCAAATCAGGTAATCCCAATCTGCCTTGTTCAATTGGAAGAATCAGTTTGTCTGACTTGACTATTGCTGTCTTCCCCTCCTTGATAAAATCCTTCAGCTGTTTATTAATTGCTATCCACAACTTCTTCTCTAGTTGATAAAAATATGCCTGACCTGTGTATAAGACTAAAGGGACTAAAAACATGTTGACTGCTTGTATTGTACTATCCATAGCCATATAATGGATCTTCCAATTTCTCAGTTTTTGCATTAACTTTTTAGTCTCTTCCCACATAACCTTAGCTGCCACACCACAATCATTTTTACTCCATACTCCTAGTACTTCATTTTATCATGTCCCCATAAATATGGATACTGCTGAACCAATTAGTGTGTGGGTACATAATTTACAACTATTACCTTTGTTATTAGCTTCATTAATTTTGTATCCTGAAAAGATATGAGACTGTCTCAAAATGTTCAACAACATTAAAATGTCCTTTTCTGGTTTTATCAGTTATAAAATAGTATCATCTGCAAATAAAGCCAGCTTTTCTTAACTACCACACCAAATATATCCTTGAATTTATGAGCCTCTTATTTTCTTTTCCAGTGGTTCTAAATGTAATGCAAACAAAAAAGGGGAAAGAGGGCACCCCTGCCTAGTTTCTCTGCTCAAGCAGAAACTATTACTATAATTTTCACCTCTGATCTTCATATATCCTCCTAATCAACATTATAATTTTATCATGGTATGTGTATATAGATATATAAAGGTTCATACTAGGCTATCTGCCCTAGGGCATTTGTAAGCCTAGCCAGAGTGTGTTTGGCTTTCGCCACCCATTAAAATGAATTTTACTATGCCCTTTTTCGAGGTTTAGTTTACTGTGCCTCTGTCTAACAGTGACACAGAGGTGATACCCGGGGTAAACCTATGATCTCCCATCCACTCATCAAGATTCCTCTTGAAGAGAGTCAGTGAGGGAATCTGCCTAACCTGGACTGGGATTTTATTCCAGAGTGAAGGGAGCCTCTGGGTTATGAATTTGTCCCTCCAACATGTCCTATTTACTTCTGTGCTGAGGTTCAAGTCCCTCGAGCGCGTAGCTCGATGGGATTTGGATTTTCTGAGGTGCAGCATGTCCATTAATTCCGGGTTGGACATGGCTTTATACGTCAGGCACAGATCACCTCTAAGCAGGCGGTATGCAACCGAGTAGAGCTGGAGTTTCTTTAACTGGGCAGCATATGGCATCTGTTTGAGCCCTTTGATCCTCTTGGTGAGGTACTTTTGGGGTCTTTCTAGTTGCTGCAGGTGTCTGGTAAGTTACATCCCAAAAGAGGCTAGTCAATTATGGGCCTGATGAGGGATGAGTAAAGAGGCACAATGACCTCCCCTGATCTAGATGTGAATCCCTTCATGATTAGGTGGGCTAAATAGAATGTTTTTCTAACTACTTTGGCCACGTGGTTGTCAAATGAGAGATTGCTATCAACTTGGGTCCCCAGGTCCCTAATTACTTCTTCCGTGCCAATGGATTACCACCTATGTGGTAATTTGTGGGCACTTTGTTTTTGCCAAAGGGGATGACTATACACTTTTTGGCATTTAGCTTGAGGCCATGGCTCTGGCACCAGTTGTCTGTTTCTATGAGACCCTTTTGGAGGATGCTTGTGTCAGCTGGAGAGTTGATTATGGCACCCAGTTTGCAGTCATCTGCGAACTTGGTCAGCCACAGTCCTTCCGTGTTGGCCTGTACATCCGAGAAATATATACCGAACAAGAGAGGTCCCAAGACTGAGCCTTGTGGGACGCCACTTGTAACTGGTTTGGAGTCTGACATGGCTCCAGCAATTCTAACCATGTGGGTTCTGTCCTTGAGCCAGTTTGCAACCCATCTAGTGACATAGGGGTTTATATTTAAGCTGGATAGCTTATCTATGATGACCGAGTGGGGTATTGTATAGAAGGCTTTTGCGAGGTCCAGGTAGGCTGTGTGGACCACCTTCCCCTCATCAATGGCCTTGGTGACTGTTTCAAAGAAATCAACCAGGTTTAAGAGGCAGGATCTGCCCTTAACAAAGCCAAACTGGGTAGGATCCAGTGTCTGTAGGTCCCCAATATCTTTATTTATGAGTTCCATGATGATCCTTTCCATAGCTTTGCAGACCAAGCTAGTCAGGCTTGTGGGGCGATAGTTTCCAGGATCCGTTGAGGCACCACCTTTGTGGAGAGGGACCACTGTTGCTGTACACCACTTTGGGTACATATCCTGTAGTAAGGCTGAGATTGAACAGTAGCTTTATATTTGGGTTCAGCTCATCTTGGAGTTCATGTAGGATGCAGCCTGGGGCACTGTCTGGTCCCATTGATGCTGTTTTTTGATTTGGAGAGGGCGGTTCTTACCTGAGCATCTGAGATGTCAGGGGGGCAGCACTCTGCTGGAATAGATATTTGCTCTTTTGGTGGGGAGGGGGGAAGAAGTTTGCACTGAACCTGTCGGCCAGGATGTTGGCAATGTCTGTGGGTTCAGTGTATTTTTTGTCATTTTGGTCTAATTCTGAGCATATCTGGGAATTCCCACCCAGGTTCCTAAAATAACTAAAGAAAGCTTTGTGATTATCTTTAGTGTCCTGTGCAATTTTTCTCTCGAAGCTGGCCTTAGATGATTTTATGAGTGCCCGTAGTTTTTTGCTAATACTGATCAGAGATGCCTTCCCTTTTTGGGATTTTGCTCTACCATGTAGTAACTTCCTTCTTCTATTGTATAGTTTGTTTATGGCTGGGGTCCACCAGACCTGACGCCTGCCTTTGGGGGATTGGGTCTTAGTTTTATTTGGGATTGCATGATCCATGCATTCCTGAAGGTGTTCATAGAATGCGTTTATAAAGGGTTCTGTGGTCTGGGCCGTATTTTCCACAGGCCCGGGGGCTTTGAAGGATTCCACCTCGGTTTTGAGTAGTGTGAAGTTTGCTTTAGAGAAGTTTTTCACTGTGGTTTTCTGGGCAGCGGGTGGGGTCGGGATGTGAATATCTAGTGAGATTAATTTATGGTCTGATCTTACCAGTGAGGGATACACTTCTGGTCTGGAGCATAGAGTCCCCTTGTTGGTGATGATCAGGTCCAGTATGTTTTCCCTTCTTGTGGGAGTGATCACAAGTTGTTCCATAGCATTTGAGTTTATAAATTCTAGGAACCTTTGGGCTAGGGTGTTGGAGCTAGAGTAATGCTCCCAGTCTATGTTTGGGTAGTTGAAGTCGTCCAATATAATGGTGTTTGGAGAGACCTTCATATTTTCCAGTGTTCTCGGGAAGGCCGAGTGGGGTTCCTGGGTTTGGGAGGGTGGTCTGTAGCAGGCTATAAACTGGAAGGCAGTTTTACCCACTGTTAGTTGCACATGGATAGTCTCCGATGCTTCGTGCTGTGCCACCAACCTGGAGGTGTGGGTATCTTTGACGAATATTGATACTCCCCCTCCTTTTGTGGTTCGGTCCGAGTTTTGGGGCCGAAAAGCATGGTATGAGGTATAACCTGGTAGTGCTGGGGTGCTCTCGGGTGCCTTGAACCTGGTTTCTGTTACTGCACAGATATCGATGTTCTCCATGTTAAGGAGAGTTTCGAGTGCATGCATCTTGAGGTTTAGACTTCTGGCATTGAGTAACATTACTCTTAGTTTCTTATCCCTTGTGATACCTATGGAGGTGGGTTTGTCTTTTGAGCCTTGCCTAAAAAAGGCACTATGGGGGTGGCAAGAGCCTTTGCCAATATCCGAAAGCCCAGGGGTGACAGGTGCAAGCCATCCCTAGTGAAGCAGCGTGTCTTGTCAAGCATGTCATCCCAGGCTGACAGGCATTGGATCCCCTTTGAATGACACCAATACTTAAGCCAATTGTTGAAACTGATCATCTTGTCTTCATATTGTGGCATCATTCTTGGTGAGGGTATGATGCTACTCAAGGTCAGGGTCATACCGGCCTGGGCTACATGCTCAGAGAGCTCCTCTATGTCTCTTTTCATGTAGTCCAGGGAGGTACGTCTCAGGTCATTCACACCAGCATGGACAATGACTGAGTCATATTTGTACTTGCCTTGGAGTGACCTGAGTTGCTTGTGTTATGTGGCGGATCCTAGCGCCCGACAGGCAGCTCACCGTGACCTTCTCCTTGTTCAGCCTGGTGAGCGGGACGTCAGTGTGCCTGACGATAGAATCACCTATTACAAGTGTATCAGGTGTGTTGTTTAGCCTTAAGGGCTGTGACTGTTCGGCACACTGGCTTTGTGAACTATGTGTTGCACGTGTTTTGTTTTGCAGTAGCGGTTGCTTGGGTGTCTGCTTTGGAGGTCTCTGCTGCTTAGGCAGATTTTTCTTTAGAGCCTCCGAGTATGTTTTTGTGTGTTTATGTGTTTGGTTTGCTGTCGTGTTAGGTCTATGTGAGACTGGAATTGTAGTGAGTGTGGATGCCTTCTCTTCCTGACTGGTTAAGCCAGTACTGAGTTGAGAGAGCTTAGCCTCCAGTTTGGCTATATGGTTGCATCTCTCACATATGCTGAACTTATAGGGGGTTGGGAGGGTGGCTTAATGACTAAGGTGTTTGTCTTACAAACACAAGGTGCAGGGTTTGAGTCTCACATGGGATAATTGGCTAGGCTTAAAATAGCTCGCAAGGGCAGTTAGCTTAGTACTAAACTATGAACCCTGCTATGAAATGCTTCCTTTGCCCTGCTCATAAAGTAATTAAATAAATCTAATGAAACATCTTCTTGCGTTTGCATCTCATATACTTACATATTTACATAATAAATTATTTTCCTAACTTCTTCAAAAGTTAACTCTTTAAAAGTATGTTCTTTCAAAAATTCATCCATCAATGTATTATATTTATCTTTATTAAATATTACTGTTGCCCCTCCCTTATCGGCTTGTTTAATAATAAAGCTCAACTCAAGTGCGATAGCCATTTTTCTGCTTTAAAAGTGTTTTACTGTATCTGTTTTAATTTTTTAAAAAAAAAATCATATCTGTCTACTCATTTCCCACCTTTCTATAACCAGTAGAGTCCGGTTTTCAGATTTTGCTGAATTCTGGGCTGATTTGTAGTTTCTGTGTTGCCTAGACCTTACTAGGGTAGAATGAAGCTTCTCTGTTCATCAGTAAGAGTGGTGAGCTTTGAGCAGCCTATTTGTCAATGGGGGAGTGGTTTCAGCTCAGAATCTGTGGTTTTATTGCCATTTTGGGCTATTTCTATCTCTTTCATCTTTCTGTTTAAAAACCCGTGTTTGTGCTGTTTTTGCACTTGTATTATCTCAACAAGATCCTGCATGGGTGTCCTGCAGAGTTCTACAGCAGCACAGAGAAAAAAGGGAGATTTTGAGAGAATTAAGTACCTCTGTTTTGCTTTTTATTGCTTATTTTCGCTAGCTGCACTATTCCGAGCAGTTTCTATTAACTTTGCAACTTATTTGAACTGTTTTTTTTTTTAATTCTGATACTGTTTGCACTTTAACTTATCATTTTTAAGTGTTTTTTCAACTGTTAAACTGTTGAGAGCTACACACTCACACACAAAGCGATTTTTCTGCTTTAAAAGTGTTTATTTTGCTGTATCTGTTTTAATTTTTGAAAAAAACAAAAAAAAAATCCTCTCTCTCTCTACTCTTTTCCCACCTTTCTATAACCAGTCCGGTTTTCAGATTTTGCTGAATTCTGGGCTGTTTTGTAGATTCTGTGTTGCACAGACCTTACTAAGATAGAAGTAAGCTTCTCTGTTCATCAGTGAGTGGTAAGCTTTGAGCAGCCTATCTGTCACTGGGGGAGTGGTTTCAGCTCAGAATCTGTATTTTACTGGCCATTTTGGGCTACTTCTATCCCTTTCATCCTTCTGTTTAAAAACCCATGTTTGCACGGTTTTGCGCATCACGCAGCACCATTTAACTAGGATTAAACTGTTCCCAATGCCAGAAAGTATGCTCTTCTAATTTTCCCTTAGAACTAGCCAGTTTTCTAGTTTTAGCACTCAAAACTGTTTCCTTGTGCTCAGGATGTGTTCAAAACTCACTGCAAGCACTAAATAATCTACAAATTACTGCAGCACTCAACCTTCCTCACTTGTTAGGAGGAAAAGTTTTTAGTATTTAAATTAATAAGCACCTATCCAGACATGTCTAAGGGTCAGCTCCTGGTATTTTCCCCTGTCCACCTGATGAATCTGGGCATCTTGGGGCAATGTACCAATTGCCTCATGTACACTGACAACCCTCTCCTCCTACCACCCAACACTACAACCTGTGAGGTATGCACTTATATAGGCAAACTGGAAGTCAAACTCTCTCCAGCCAAGACTGTACTAGACAGTCAAGAGGAGAAGGTAAACACCTGCAAAACACCACACTCAACACATAGTCCATCAAAACCTACACCACCTAAACCCACACATAGTAACACAAAACACACACCTACATTTGCGGAGGCTCTCAATAAAAATCTGCCCAAACAACAGAGACTTCCAAAGCTGAAACACAAGTAACCACCACCTCCCAACACTACCCAAATGACAAATAACCCACAAAATCAGTGTGCCACTCAATCTGACCCCATAAGGCAAAACAACGTATCCAACACACTAGTCATAGGTGACTCTATAGTCATGCACACTGGTGTCCCACTCACAAGGCTAAACAAGGAGAAAGTTACTGTCAGCTGCCTGTTGGGTGCCAGGATCCACCAAATATTCAGGTCACTCCACAAGTACAAATATAACTCTGTCATTGTCCATGTTGGTGTGAATGCCCTGAGATGTACCTCACTGGACTACATGAAAAGAGACATGGAGGAGCTCTTGGATCATGTAGTCAGGCAGGTATGACCCTAGCCCTGAGTAGCATTCTGCCATTGCCCAGAATGATACAATACAAGGACAAAATGATTGACTTCAATTGGCTAAGCTTCTGGTGTCACTCTAAGGGGATCCGGTGTTTGTCTGCCTGGGACGACATGATCGACAGACCAAGATTCTTTTCCAGAGATGGCCTAAACCTGTTGCCCCTGGGATTCTGGATACTGGCTAAGGCTCTTGCCACCCCTATAGTGCCTTTTTTAGGCAAGGTTCAAATGACAAACTCACTACTGGAGTTGGTATAAGCAAGCAAATTCTGAGGGTAATACTACTCAATGCTAGAAGTCTAAACCTTAAAATGCAATCAGTCAAGGCACTCCTTAAAATGGAGAACATCGACATCTGTGCAGTGACCGAGACCTGGTTCAAGGCTTTGGAGAGCACCCCTGCATTACCAGGCTATAACTCATAATACACCTTTCGGCCACCTAAGCTGGACTGAAACACTAAATGAGGAGGCGTGTCCACATTCATTAAAGATATCCACACCTCCAGGCTAGTTGCTCAACATAATGCATCCGAAATTATCCAAGTGCAGCTAACACTGGGCAAGACTGCAATCCAGGTTGTAGCTTATTACAGATCCACCGCCATGCTCCAGGATGCCTACTCCACATTTCTTGATATACTGGGTAATATTAAGGTACAGCCCAATACCCTAATAATGGGTGATTTCAACTACCCCACCATCAACTGGGAAAACTACTCATCTACTAATTTATTTGCTCAACGCTTTCTGGAATTCAAAAATTCCAACACCCTGGATCAGCTTGTCCATACCCCCACCAGGGGCAGCAATATCCTGGATCTGGTCATTACCAAAATGGGCAACCGATATTCCACGCCAGAGATCAACTCCTCGCTGGTCAGATCCGACCACAAGCTAATCACCCTAGACATTAATATCCCGCCCCCACCCCCATTAGGAAACCACCGTAAAAAACTTCTCCAAAGCCAACTTCATGTTTCTTAAGACAGAAGTGGCAAGCTTCAAGACTCCCATACGGACAGAAAATAGAGGTACAACTGCTGAAGTCTGTACAAATGCACTGTATAAGCACATACACCAGTGCATGGATTATGCCATCCCCAAAAGAACCAAGATGCTATCCTCCAAAAAAAGGAAGCTAATCTGATGGCCCCCTGCCATAAACCAACTTTACAACAGAAGGAAGAAGCTGTTGCAAAAAAGAGTAAAATCCCATGATTGGAGGAACTCCCTGGTCAGCCTCAGTAAGAAGCTGAGATCCCTCATAAAATCCTCCAAAGCTAGTTATGAAAATAAAAATTGCCACTGATTCTAAAGAGAACCACAAGCATTCTACAGCTATGTCAAGAATCTCAATGGCGACACTCAGATCTGCTCTGAGCTACAGCACAATGGCACTAAATATACAGAACCAACTGATATTGCCAACATCCTGGCAGATATGTTCACTGCAAACTTCACCCCCCTCACCCCCCAAAGGGACCATCACTATACCGGAAGAATGCAAAGCCCCTGTAATCATGGCTGCACAAGTAAAGACCACACTCTCCAAAGCCAAGAGCATAGCATCCATGGGACCTGACAACATCCCAGGCTGTGTTCTGCATGAGCTACAGAATAAACTGGCACCCCACCTAAGTGCCATGTTCAATCATAGCCTCACTTCAGGCTTTGTGCCTACTGAATGGTGCACAGTGATGGTTATCCCACTACACAAAAGGGGCACCACCACAGACCCCGGGAACTACTGCCCCATTAGCCTGACAAGCCTGGTCTGCAAGGTAATGGAATGTATCACCTTGGCGCTTATAAACAAGGACATAGGTAACCTCCAAACTCTGGACCCCACTCAGTTTGGGTTTGTAATAGGTAGGTCATGTCTCCTAAACCTGATTGACTTCTCAGAAGCAGTCACCAGAGCCATGGACGAGGTTAAGGTGGTGCAGGCAGCATATCTTAACCTCGCCAAGGCTTTCAACACCATCCCCCACTCTGGAATTATAGGTAAACTCACTACACTGGGCATAAATCCCTATGTCACAAGATGGGTGGCCAACTGGCTCATAGAAAGAACCCACACAGTGAAAGTAGCCAACTCCAAATCCAACTTCAGACCAGTGACAAGTGGAGTACCACAGGCTCAGTCCTGGGTCCTCTCCTGTTTGGCATCTACTTTTTAGAAGTCCGGGCTAATACAGCAGGTCTTTGGCTAACGAAGTTCGCAGATGACTGCAAACTAGGTGTCATAACAGAAGCGCCTAAGGATGTGGACATTCTACAAAGGGGCCTCACTGAGACTGATGCTTGGTGTCAAAGTCATGGCCTCAAGCTCAATGCCAAAAAGTGCATAGTCATCCCCTTTGGGAAAAACACTGTACCCAAGAACTACCACATAGACGGTAGCCTACTAAACACTGAAAGTGTGATAAGAGACCTTGGGACACAGGTGGACAGTAGTCTCTCCTTTGATAATCACATCACCACAGTAGTCAGGAAATCCTTCTATGTGGCACACCTCATCACAAAGGAGTTCACCTCCAGAAAAAAAGAGGTCATTGTTCCTCTCTACTCATCCCTCATCAGACCCATTATAGAATACAATGCCCCATTTGGCATGTACCTCACAAGACATCTACAACAACTAGAAAGGCCACAGAAATACCTCACTAAGAGGATTACCAGCCTCAAACAGATGACATACACAGACTGTCTCAAAAATCTCCAGCTCTACTCCATCGCTTATCGCTTACTCAGAGGCGACCTCTGCCTAACATACAAAGCCATGTCAAACCCAGATATGTTGGACTTGCTACACTTAAAGAAGCCGTAACCCCTCCGAGTGACATGCTACACTTAAAGAAACCCTAACCCCTCTGAGCCACATGCTGCAGGGACCTAAACCTTGCCACCACAATAAATAGAACATGCTGGAGGGATAGATTCCTCTCCCAGAGACTTCCCATGCTCTGGAACAGACTACCCATTCATGTCAAGCAAAGCTCCTTATTAACCCTCTTTAAGAAAAAATCTCAACAATTGGATGGGAAATAGGAAATTTACCCCGGGGATCACTTCTGTGGCTCTGCTAGACAGGGGAGCAGGAAAATAACTTTCTTGGGCGGCGAAAGCCAGGGAACTTTTTTGGCTAGGCTTATATAGGCCCCAGCGCTGATAGCCTAGTACCTACCTATGAACCTATGCATACACTGGCAAGTTGATCTTTTATACAGTTGTATCTTGTCATATCCATTTGAGCCCATGTCACATATTACAAAACTTTTTGTTTTATTGAAAGCCCTCAAACAAAACAAAACAAAAAAACACACTCCAGATATCCTCCTAAAACCTATTAATGCTAACACACAAAGCTATGTACATCTTCAGATATCTAAATTTTACCTCATAATGGGAACACAGGTCCCAAATTGACAGCCACACTCATAGTTCTTGGGTTATCCTAAAAGATGGGTTATCCATTCTAAGACACATGGTACAGTCTGTGCTTCTACTGAGTGCTGTCTGGTTTTGTCTTATCATTATAGCTCTCCCAGCTGGGAAAACACTTGAATGCTTTCAGTAAACATTATTTCCTAGCCATTTCTGTTTATCAGATTGCCTCCATGGAGACATGAGGACCAGACACAGAGTTGTTAATAAGCATTTATTTGCTAGAAAAAGCTTTACAATATTCAGTGTTCTTTTTCATTTACTTGCTTCCTCTTAAAACTTGTTACTAGATCAAAATAAGGGCTTTAATCCAGTCATTCCCATATGCAAGAATGAGTAAAAGTGCATAATTTTTTCTTTGTCGTGATCTTTTGACCAGACATTTCTTCTTTTTTACATTGCAGTGCCTAAATGTCTTAAAACTGAATAAGGAGAAAGAGAGAAGAAGGGAGAAAGAAAAAGAAAACAGGAGCACCTGTTCACATTAGTATCCCTGTTACACTTAAAAATAACTGAGAAAATTTTACTTTGTGGCATGCAAAGAAAATCATGCACTATAAAATATTACTTTTAAGAAAAAAATTGTTTACATACAGTTAACCTTTTCCTTCGTCTTCCCCTCCCCTAAGTATTTTTCCAACCATCAATAACATGAAGTGGTGCATATAATATAGAGTCTCCTACAAGTTTAACAAAGTAAAAAAAGCCCAATATTTCCAGATTGTCTGTTCTGTCATGTTTTACAAACATCATTATTGCTTTGTAATCCACATTTGTCAATTTCCAAGTCACTGGTTTTATTTCTGTTCCTCTCCATCTCCCAAATCCTCTCTCTGTTTCATTTCCAACATACGTTCGATTCTTCTAGTCAACTCTTGTGCATTTTTCCTTCTCTCAAGCATTTTCTGTAAGGTTTCACTGGCACAGTCTCTCTGTGGTCTTTATTACAAGAAGAACAAGAAGCAGAATCTCCCTTTTTGTTGGACAAACTTTTCTATTTCCTCCTTAGCATGTACTGTATCAAAAATTAATTTTGTCCCTCCAGGGAAGAATATTTTGAAGATAGCTGGTTACATCAGTTTGAATCTCATGTCTGCTTCCCAACATTCCTGGAATGGTTTAATAAATGTACTCCTCTTTTGCATGGTGTACAGTGAGTAATCATTCTCCACAAATACTCTGTTGTCTCCAACTTTTAGTGCCACAGTTTTGTCAGAATCAACTCATTCTGCTGCTAAGATTGCATCTTAATGAAAGGTCTAGGCTGCTTTCTCATAGCCAGATTTGGACCATACACATGATGTGCCCTTTTAATTAACTACTGCTGATGTAGAATACCAGTCCAGTTGCTTATTTATGCTTTCATAAAATTAATACGGTCTGTTCCTTCCAGCTTCTCAGGTACAGCAGAAAATCTCAGGTTTTCCCTTCATGCTCTGTCCTCAAATTCTATCATTTTTAAACATCTCTCCTTGAGCAGTCTCATATTCAGCCAGCCTTTTCATCATTTTGATGTCTGATTTTTTGCAGTTTTAGCACCTCGTCTGAATATCTGTTTAAAGCTTCTTCCATTTTTTCCAACCTTTTGTTATTTGAGTTGATATACTCCATCAATGTTTTATTTATTTTTAATCAGGTCTGTCTGCAGTTGTCTTATGTCCTCTAGATTACTGGAAGTCAGCAAAAAAGCAGTGCAAGCTCCAGACATGAATAGCTGCAGTGTTTTCCCAATCAGTGTTTTTTCCTCACGTTTTTATAGCTGATTTTCTTTCAGGTCCTTTGTATTTCTTTTTTTCCTGGCAGCCTGTTACTGAAATTTACCCAGAAATGTAAGTCCACTGGCTTTCTCTGCTGAGTTTCTGTTTTCACACTGGGAGAGCTAAAATTAAGCTGTTACTCAATGTGCAGCCATCTTGGAAGTGCCTGGTCAGTTAGTTTCTCAATACCATTTGTCTTAGTAACTGAAGTGAAAAACTGAGAATAAAACTCTGAGATTCAGGAATGAAACAGGTTGGTATGTAGGTTGTTGTAGAAAGAGACAGAAATTGCAAAAACTCTTTCAGGAACCAGTTGGACAGAGGATTCCTGAAATGGAAAGTACCATGTCATGTATTAGTGGATGTGTGTAGAGTGAGCATCCTGTAAACCGATTCACCAAGTTCATAATTATTTTGGGTTGTTTAACAAAAATTACAGGGACATTGCTTTGTGTCTTTTAGTGGCTTTCTTTGTTGGTTTACTGAGGGGTATAGATTTTTAGTGTGTTTTCAAGAGAGGGAGATATTTTCTATTGTTTCTAAGTGGAGTCCCTAAAGCTATATAGTAATCAAGTGCTACTGGTTAGCTTTTATGAGCTGTGTAACTTTGGAAAAGTATTTATGCTGTAAGTTAGCAGAATGTTGGTTAGTGTTTTAAATACCAGTTAAAGATAGTAGGCAAGCAGATTTTGAAAGCTTGTCATATAAGACTGTGACATTCTTTTGACTTTTGGGATAGAACCTAGTTAATTTTAGATCTGTTCCTGGAGACCTCCCTGCAGATTGATTATGCATTACTATTTAATTTCATCTCCTCCTATCTTAACTATTAGTTGTTGAGCATCATTGTCTTCTAACCTTGGCATAACGAAGTTTTCCATAAATATTTCTGTTGGACTCTTTCTTGGTTTCCACATTCATCTTCTTTATACAAATTTTCATAAAATTTCTGAAACATCCCTACTACCTTTATAGGCTTTCTAGTTATTTTTCTTGTTATACACTCCCAACATTTGGCAACCACCCTTTCTACTGTCTGTTGCCTAGGTCATTAAGCTGAAAGTTTTTTTGTGCTCTAGAGTTATCAAAAACAGTTGTTTAATGGTAATCTTTCTGAATTCATAAGTACTTCCAAATACCCCTGTATTTCTTCTCTATAGAACTCGGTGGTTGCTTCTCTTCTTGTTCTGTAATATTCCCCTTATTCTGCAATACTTTAACCCTTGCCAGACTCTCTAAATAATTACAATTACTTCTTAACCATATCTCTTTCTCTTATATATCTACCCTATTTTTAAACTCCATTTTTGTTTCATCCCACTCACTAGCTGTCACTTCTGAAGAAATTTCTATCTTCCCTAATAATGCTTGAACAAATTCCACTATCCATTCCTTAAATTCCTCTCTTTTTAACAAGTAAATGAAAAGGTGCCAGTGTCCCATGTTTACTTCATTACCCTGCATTTTTATCTTAATTTCTATTGGTGCATGATCTGAATTAGTTATTGAATGTGTTTGAACCTTTTAATTAAATGCACATGTTCTGGGAAGTAAAATTTCAGTGCAGTCTAGACTAGTTATTTATTGTACCTAGGAGAACAATGTGTAAATTCAGAGTTCCTACTACTGAACTAAAGTGTTCCATGTGCAGATAGCCCATCTCCGTGTAAAAGTACTCATGCAATGAGATAAAAAAAAAGCTACCAATTTTGTAGATGCATGCAGGAATCTTTGTAAATTTCACTTAGAACAGAAAGTACAGAATTCCCCTGGCCAGCTACCTCTATCTGCACACTTCTTGCCTGTCAATGAAAAAATTCCCAATGGAAAAAAAAAATCAAGCTAATGTCGTTGCAGATGCAAGAAGTTTAGCATTTGTATGGCTTTCATCATTTTGTCTTATTTTTTCAAGCCTATTTACTTGCAAAACCACTTGTTTGATATATACGTCAAATGCATTAATCTAAAAACCCCACCCTTGTAAAAACAAGAGATATTATCTTAATTCTATGCATAATACAGTCAGTGCACTTTTATACCCCACCCCCATCCCAGCAGCCCAAGATTGCAGCATATTAAGTTGCTTTGGTCTAGCCATTCATCTCTTGTTTCTCTGTAAAGCCTGTATTTCTTGCAACTAAAAAAGTACTTGTTTACTTTAATATCTTCAATGTACAAAACCATCACTCAATGAAAAGACTCCCCCACTTTTAATATACCCCTTACTCTTTACTGTGCATGAGATAAAACTGCTTTACAATATAACATGCAGTTTAATTATGAAATGTTTTATACAAATACTAGTAAGAACAGAAATTGTTTGACTTAGTTACTTATCTTTGTCTTTAGTTTCCTTCTAAGCATTAATGGCATAAAGTGTGGCATATGCTGTAGAGTCCACCCAAAAGTTTAACTAAGTCAACAAAAGTCCAGTCTTTTTCAGCCACTTTTTCTTGCAAAACCATATTTCACAAATGTGATCAATACTTTATAGCCTCCCATTTATTCACTAACTTCAGTATTACTGGTCTTCTTTCTCATTATGTCTAACTCTCAACACCAGACTCTGATTCATGTCCAAGGTAATCTTGATTCTTCTAGTCAACTCCTGGGCTTTTTTTCTGTATTAGAAAAGGTTTCACTGGGAAAGCCTCTCTATGAGCTTTACTGTCAGAAAAATGAGAAGTAAAGTCACTTTTTATGGGATAAACATTTTTTTATTTCCTCCTAAGTCTATTCGGCATCCAAAATGTCTTTGATCCTCCAGGAAAAATATTCTGAACACAGCTGGATACAGCATCTTGAATTTTATAACTTCCTCTTGACATTTCTTGATTACTAGGATAAACTTGCTTCTTTTCTGCTAGGTGTACAATGAATAATCATTTTCCACAAGGACTCTGTTGTCTCCAATTTTTAACACGTTTCCCTTCTGACACAATTTTGTTAGGGTGAACTCTTTCTGCTGGTATAATTGCTTCTTTACTAGTATGGGTCTTGGCTGCTTTGTCATGGTCAGGTTTGGAGAATACATTTTATGCCCTCTTTCTATTAATAAATCCTGCTGTGGAAAACCAGCTTACTGGCTTATTTGTGTTTTCATAAAATTAATGCAACCTGTTTCAGATTTTCTGGCTGCATGCTCTGTCTTCTAACACTACCACTTTTTGAAACAGCTCTTCTTGAGAAATCTCATATACCTTTTCTTTTTTTCAGCATCTGCTTTTTGCAGAGTTATCAGTTCATCTGAATAGCTTCTTCTCTTTTCCAGAATTTTATTTGAATTGATATACTATTTCAGTGTTTCATTTATTTTAATCATATCTCAGTACATTTTATTTATTTTTTCTTCTAAGTTATTGGAAGTCATCTGTTGTACTTTTTGCTGAATAGCTGCAGGAGTTTTCACAGCCAATATTTGCTCATCTTTTCTGGTTGATTTTCTGTCAGGCTTTCCAAATTTCTTCTTTGCTACCATCCAGGCAGTGTTTGTATTAGACAGTAACTGCATTTTGCTCAATGTGACAGTATCAGTAGCCTTTATTTCTCAGTTTCTGATTTCACACTGGGAGAAATTACGCTGTTGATCAGTGTATGGCAATCGTGGAAGTCTGAGGCTCTGGCCTATCAAGAATAGGGACCATGTATACACAGAAACAAGGGCTTTTTAAATAATGGATCTTAAAGGAGTGCTAGAGGAAGAAATGTACAGCTCTTGGTAGTTCAGGTGCATGCCATCAGGCAGTTCTGTCCATAGCCCATGACATCTTCTTTTCCATACGTTTGGGCATGGTGTGTACAAAAAGGAGGCTTACACAACTCTACTTGGGGTATTTTAATACATATGAACAATGTCAAAGGGATGGCAAGGCAAAAGACAAAGCTAAGACTGCTTTGGTGCCATTACCAGTTATTGAAGAAGTCTTCCAAATTATAGCCACAGATATATGGACCTTTTAGTACCCCATGTACCACAGTTACAAAAACAAGCAAAGAGAACCTCATTCAAGGTAAAGCTGCTTGACACAGTTAATCCAAATGAAAAAATAGCAGCTACCACCACTTAGAGAAAATATTTAATCAAACAACTCAATAAAACAAAAACAGGACATGAAAAATAGCCCTGGTAAAAAAACTGTGATGAGCGCTTTCGGGCTGTGCCCTTCTTCAGATAAACTTCTCACTTTCAAACACTCATTTAAAGGGAGTAGCAACCAATCTGTGCTCAGTACTGGACCCGCCTTTTATTTAGGGCAGGTTTTAATGGAAATAACATTGAGTATTGAGTCCTGGATGTCTATGTGCTGTAAGTTCTACTGTCCACTTGGCCTCTTCACATTCTGTGTCATTCACTACATCCCCACCTCTAATACCTTTCACCACATTCCAAATCACCATAAATTTAAAATTATGTCCCTGATGATCAGATACATGTCTATACAGGGCATTGTGCTCATTTTTTACCCTGATGGCTGATAGGTGGTTCGGTATCCTATTCTTGAGCATGCAATTCATTTTCCCTACATATTAGCAGTTACATACCTGGCACGTGGCAATATAAACCACATTAGTGGTCCTGCAAGTAACTCTAACATTAAAATTATATACCCTGCCTGTACTAGGATGAACAAAGTTGGTAGCTTTGTTAATGTAATTGCATGCCTTGCAGGACCCACATGGTCTAGTCCCTTTTCTCACATCTACCTGTTGATTATTCTTCCTACCCTCATGACTCAATAAATCTTTTAAATTTTTGTTCCTCCTGAAGCCAAAACTGGTTTCATCCCCCACAACCTTCCTGAACCTCTCATCAGAGAGCAATATTTTCCAATTATGTTTGACTATGTTACATACCCCATGAATGTTATTGCTGTATGTAAACCCAAGTCTCATTTTACTGCTCTGTGTCTGCCTGCTGTTAGCTTCAAAAACCCTCCCAGTATCCTGTTTCAGCTACAGGGACATTCTACCTTTATTAAAATCTTAGTCTGTGTAATCTGCTGCACTTTCTGCTTACTGTAACCCCTATGAAGTTGCCTTCAAGTCGTGTTACTTCCTCTTCAAAATTGTCTTCCTCAGTGCATATTCTAGATACTCTCCCTAGCTATCCAGTAATAATGTTGTCAAATGTGAACCTAGGATGCATACTATCTTGTGTCAGTAAGCTGTTCTTCCAACACTCTTTTCTGTATAGATGAGGAGCTACTGGACTTTGTTAAATATCCTAGAGGCAACCACTACCTTCCTTAGATTCTCTATGAGTTCTTCAAGAACAGGGATAGATTTTCTGGATGTCAGGGTAATTCAAGATGGGGGGGGGTTCAAGACTACCCTATTTTGTGAACTGAAAACAGACACCGGTAGGGAGGGACAAGAGATCCTTGTTTTCCAGCATGGAAAAAAAATCATTCAAATTAAGAATGACCTGTGTATTCTGTTTTTTCATGTAACTAAAGAGAGATTTATCCTACAAATGGTTATATACTGCCACAATGTATAACAGAAGGTTTGCAAAGTTAATACACAGCAATATATAAAGGGAAAATAAATGTTTGCAAGTAATATGCAATAGTATACACAATAACATTATCAGTACTAGTAGTAACAATAGTAATAATAATAATAAAAAATTCTATTTATTATTAATATTTTTTCAACAGAAAGGCCTCATTTTGACCACATCTACAAAGGACAATCACAAGGCCTTCTTCACATATGTCCGCAATCTCAAAGGTAACACACAAATCTGCTCCAACCAGTGGTCAAAAACATCACATACACAAATGTCACAGATATAGGCAACCTGCTCACAGACAAGTTCAGTGAAAACTTCACCCCCCTGTCCACCCCATCAATAAACCAGGACCCAGCCTTGATGGAGTTTGCTACATATCTGTAAGTCAAACTCCAGTCATGCAACCCACATGCAAGGCCTCAACCTGGTCTGTGACATTAAGAGAAATTGTTGGCAAGATAGATTTGTGCCCCAAAGACTCCTACATCTATGGAACAGACTCCCTTGCCATGTCAAGCAGAGTACCTCACTAGCTCTCTTTAAGAGGAACCTGGACAACTGGATGGGAAACAGAAAATACACCACTAGGATCCCATCTGTGTCCCTGCTGGACAAGGGAAATAGTTACTGGCTTTGTGGGAACATGGGCAAAATTATTGGTTAGGCTTAAGGGTCTCTGGGCCAGTAGCCTAGTATCGTCCTATGAACCTATTTCCACAGGGTGTTGTTGAAGTGGTGGCTATGCAGTTCATGGCCTATCACTTTTACCAAATCATAGGTAACAGCATTCCTCAGAGATGTATTACAGAAAGTTTATCCCTCATTACAGTATCACAGCCACTCCTATCATGGACCTTACTCTCCAAAAAAGGCCACATACTGTTATGTGGGCATGTTTCCAGAAACTTGAGAGTGGTCTCTACAACTTTGTAGTCCTGATTATAGCCAATAATTTACTGTACAGGTAAAGGCTTCAAATGACAGATTTGGGCTTTACTTAGGCAGGTCTCCTCAAAAGGAAAGGATCTCCAGTAGCATGCTGTAATAACTACCCACGGTAAAAACTAGATGCAGCTGCAGACAGGGAATGTTTGACAGTAGTTTGGAATCTCCAAAAGCTTGAACCTTCCCATATGATAGAATATTCATAGTAGTTATAGAGCATAATTCCTGGGGTCTTCTAACAAAAAAAATACTTTTCTTCAAATTTCCCTGTTGAAATCATACCTTATATGACTTGCAATATTTTAATAAGGGTTTGGATTTATGAAATAAAATTGGTACTTTATTTGCCAAGAGTTACTAGTTGTATGGTCAGAGTTATTCTTCTTTTCGAGAGCTCTTCACTGACATATGACAAGAGTGTTGGCACATTGCAAATAATGCAAGTAATATTTTCACAGTATTTGAAAGCAACAGTATTAATCTTTCAAAATGAAGATGCTACTCAACAGGACCAGCAGCAAGATATAACTGTTTTATTTAGCCATTTTGTTTCACTTTTGAAAATAAATCAGAATACAACAATCCCTCTGGTAACAACTTAAATACCCCATTACATAATCAATCATGTGACATAAACAATTTAAAATCCAATCAGAAAAACCTTACCAATTAAGCAAATTTGAAGCACATTACAAAGTAAAAAAACATAAGAATAAGGTTTTAAAACACCCATGAAATCCTGTATTTAATAATCATAACAGACCCAAAGATTTCATTTTAAGTAAACAATTTGCAGAAACTGTCCCATTTAAACCAGGAGCTTTGTCTGCATTTCTTCTAATTTTCCAATATAATTCCCGAAGCTCCAAATGTAAACCTGTAGCCCCACCTCTAGGGTTAATAAAGGGTTTTTTGATCTCAATAAATAAAAATTTGTGACTTGGAAAGTCAACTATATGTTTTGATAAAGAATTGTTGGTATTATTATTCTTCTCTATATTATAAACATGCTCATAAATCCTGTGTTTGAAAGGTTTTGCCATCTTCCCTATGTAAAAACCTTTACATTGTTGACAGAGGGCTGCATATACAAGTCATTTTGTCCCACAATTACAACAAAACATTGGACAAATGAGATCACCACCTACAACAACCAAATTAGCATTCAAAATATATTTACAGTGGTTGCAATTAAAACATTTTGATGTACCCCATCCCCCCAATTCAGAGCATTCTACTAATTTTTTCAAACAAGCCCCTTTTCTTACAATAAACTTCAGGGATGGTCCAAGGTTTTAGTTAACTTCATCCAACTAGTTGAACATATCCAAATTTTTCATAACATTTTTTATACCCACATAGTCAAAACTATATGCTATAATGAAAGCTGTTGACCAATTAATGTCATCCTTATTTGCAGCTGCCATTGAACAAGGCTCATATGAACTCTAATGAGATATCTCTAGCTGAGATTTGTTGTGATTGATGTAATTCCTGGATGAGAACAAAGCTGAGGTACATACTCTCATGTTTTTATCAGAAGATCCTTTGTCTGAGATGTTATGAGCCAGTCGTATGGAAACACCTGGAATCCCTGCAGTCTCAAGTGAGCTGCTACTACTGCCATGCATTTGATGAACACTCTGAGGGCTGTGGTGAGGCCAAAGGGTAAGGCTCTGAATTGGTAATAACTGGCTCCCAGCCAGAAGCATAGGTTCCCCTTGATCACCTGTTAATTTTTATGTGATAGTACGTATCATGAAGATCTGCTTGAACACATCCAGTTATCCTTTTACAGGAAGGCCAAAATGGACTGAACTGTGACCATCCAAAACTTTGTATACTGAACTGATTTGTTCAGATTGCTGAGATCCAAAATTGGTCTCCAGTGCCCTGTTTTCTCTGGCACTAAAAATAATCTTGAATACGTTCTTGACTCTTTCTGGTCTGGAGGACCTCTCGAGTGACTTTCTTTTTTTATAGCAGCTTTTTTATTTCTAGACCTGCTGCTTTCCTCTGACTGGGTGGAACATCAGGAATTTTGTTTACCGTTGAAGGGGGAGGAAGGGAAAATGGTATTATATAACCTCTGGAAATAATTCTCTGCACCCATGCATCTTTGGTAATGTCTAGCCAGGGTCTCTGGTGTAGGGACAGATGACCCCAACTGTCTCCAAAGGTGGACAATCAGGCCATCTTTCAGGAGCACTGGTAGGGTCTGCTGGAGAAAGAATCTCTCGATCCCTTCCTCTGCCATGTGGGTGGTGCCTTCCATTGCAGATCCCCTCTACCCCTGGGGAACTATCTCCACGTGGATCACGAAAAAGACACATTTTTCAACCACCTCAGTGATTCCTAGAGAAGGGTCTTTGAGGAGTCAAAAAACATATGCCCACTGCAAACAGGGTCTTACCATCTTGCTCACACCTAGAGAGTGTCAGTGTCGCTTTAACTTTAGGGCAAAGAACTTCCATCAAAGGAAGCACTGATGAAGGATGACTTGAAGGCCTCTGTGAAATCACACATGCACATCCAGGCACATCTCCTAATGGAAATGCCAGAACCCACCACTCTTGAGCTACCTTCAACTGCATGTGAAATAAGCCTCATCGACAAATTTGTGATGGACTGTTGAGTAGTCAACTGTGAAGCAACAGAGCTCTGTGCCTCAAAAGTAATGGTCTCAGAGAAGGATTTGGAAAGTTCTTTAATCAAATCCCACTGAAGCCTGGTGAAGTATCCCAAATAATTCAGTGGCCTGAGTGCAAAGGTTGCTGAAGCATATACATGCTTCCCAAATCTGTTCAACATCCTACTCCCCAGTAGGGGAAGACAGATGAACTCTGTTCCGTGAATTCCTTCTTTGTGGTCACCACTATGACCATGGCATCTACTGGTACTCCTTTGCTTCAATATTCTCTTCCTTTTGATGGGATGTTCCAGAGAAGAATCAGAAGATATACAGATACCCTGCTGGGTAGACTAGAGACTTTGGCTGTCCCTGTGGAGTAGAGTGTAGAGGGATTCAGAAGGAAGATCTGAGGGGAAGTGGAATTGTCTGTCCTCTAGAAGCACAGAACACTCTCCCTATTGCCTCAAAGGTAGAATGCCCCATGGAGAAGGAGGCCAAAGGAGCCAAGAAGACATGCTTTCCAGACTGTTGGCTTCCTCTGACATGAAGGCAGCCTATCCGAAGCAGAGTTTGGAGCCGAGCTCTCCAATGCCAAGGCTCAAAGGGGCAGAGATGGCTCCAACAACTTTGGAATCAACTCTAACACCTTGAATCCAACAACAATGCTATGGTTCCAAGAGTCCTCTGGCTCTGACACACTCAGAGCCGGTTCGCTCACAGAATGAATCTGAGCAGAAGATACAACAATCTTCAAATCCAACACAGATGGTCCCAGAAGACTCAGATCCAAGGGCTCCAAAGCCAAAGTTCAGACTGGTGAAGCAGCTGGTAAAAGTTTCTGGACCCGAAGGGGTAGGAACCGGGAGAACTCTCATCTGAATCTGTGCAGAGAGAAACTTCATCATTCTATCCATATCTGCTTCTGTCAGGCTCCTGGAAGAATGAGAGAGGAAGCTACTGAAGGGGAACCTAAAATGGTGACATCTCTCTAATATGGGTGAAAGCAGCCCGGAAGGAACAGGGTCCAGAGAGGATTCATACCAGGTCCCTGGAAGCTGTTTTGGCTCCGAAGGTATCTGATCCAATGAAACAGATCAGGCATCGGAGGCAGACAAATCCAAAGATTTAGTCTTCCGATCCAACTGTTTAGACATTTTATGGGCTGGTTCAATGGCAGGATCAGAAGATGGAGTGGAGGATCCAGAAGGGACTGACGGCTGCTTTAGGGGCTCTTTTTTGTCTAATTTGGATGTTTGAGCTCCAGATAATGATTCCAAGAAGCTTGTAGGCAGAAGACCTTTCAAAATAAGCTTGTTCTTGTGATCAATTAATGCCCATGGATTAAAAGCTTTGCAAATATCACATGACACCTTTAAGTGTGCCGTGCACAAGTAATAAATGCAATAAACACAAGAATCATGAGCATCCAAAAGTGGGATCTTATGCCCACACTCTTTGTATTTTTTAAAACTAGGTTTTTCAGCCATCTTAAAAAAAAGGCAGTATAACACTAAGAAGTTTTTTTTTCTTTCTTTCTTTTTGCTTTTTCTACATAGGAAGGAAATAATAGAAAAAAATAAATTACCAACAACGGTAATTAAAGAAATTACCATAAGGGTAAAAGTAAAGTGGAGAGAAAAATAACAGCTATGGTAATTAATTTACATTAGGACAAATGTAGAATAATAGGAATAAATGAGCTATATAGAAAAAAGGATTAAAGTCAGTGAAAAAATAAACAATCTTGTTACTTATCCAACCAGAAAACACTAAAGCTTTAGTGCTATCAGTGACCACATCTATACATGAAGGAGGCAAACAAGATCTGTGGTATGGTAGGAGTCTAGAGCACTATGGGTAAGGGAGGAGCTTGAGAGTTTCCAGTATCCACAACCTGTAAAAAGTGGTGGAGTCTGATCTGAGGGTCGGATTCAAACCCACTTGTTGAATTAATAAATTATTTCTCAGAATCTCTTTATATTATCCACCATATTTTGCTGTCATTTTCTTTACCACCACCCATGGCTTGCATATATCATCCTTAGAGTTACATAACTTGTCGCATACATTCCTTAAAAACTCTAGCCCTGCACAACCCATGCAGATCATTTCACTCTGCATGCTTAGCAGATCATATATGTTTGTAAATGCCAACTTACTGCCTTAGTTCTAGGTATGCATCTGTAACAGAACTTTAGAAAGTAGATTTTGAAAACACTGAGGAGTATAGTCTTCTCAGGAGTATAAGGAAGTCTCTTGTTAAGATGAGTAGACTCTTACTTGATAAACCAGAACTCTGCTTTCTTGAAAATTATGCTCTTGTAGCAAGCAATGACAAAGTTGTTACAGAGAACAGTGGGCAAAATAGAGAGCTTCTTAGATTTTGGGTTTACAGTCCTACAGTATGGCAGTCCATCACTGGAATGGATCATAGGATCACAGGAGTTACAAGGGAACTGAGTTGTGAAGCCATTTCCTCCTTGCCAGTACCCACCCTTAGGACTTGCTTCTGTTTTCAAGGAGGGTAGGGCAGTCATACCAGGGATGAATTTAGGAATATGAATCTAAATGTCTTTCTCCTAAAGGTAGACAATCTAGCCCTCCCCATGTCTTATTTATTTGCTGTAGCAGCTTTAAATCTGTGTTCCTTGTGTTAAATGGACTATTTGATTTATTGAGGTACAAGAGTTATTGGACTTCTGGATCACTTATAGCCTTATAGGCAAGAAACAGATCACCTCTAAGGACTGTATATGAAAACAAGTATAAGGATAAAGCCACCAATCTTTCTTGGTGTTTAGATCTTTAAAGTCCCTGAATTTTTAGTTACAAACTTCTGGGGTCTTTCCAATTCCTTGATATGCTTAGTAAAGTACGTCCCAAATGAGATGTATTCAGTAATGGAGAAATGCCTTTTGTTATGCGCTATGCAAGGTAGAAGGATTTCCACACCACTGTTTCAATAGAATGCTTAAATGTAAAGGAGCTGTCCTTTTCATTTTGAAGTGGTGTGTTATCTGTGCTATAATCTTAAGCTAGGGTCTGTTTACTAGCTGTTAAATATTGCACTTTTTGGCACTGAACTTGAACCCACTTTTAGTGCATCAGCTATTGACAAATACAAGCTTTTGCTGGAGTGCTTGTATGTCACATGGGACTTGTGTATGTCACATGGGGACTTGACGATGTCCAGCTTACAATCATCTGAGAACCTTGTTTGATAAATGCAGATCTGAGAAGTAGATGCTGAACAGCAGAAGTTTCAGCACAGACACCTGTAAAACTCCAACGGCCACCTTCATGCTCTCATAAGTCCTGTCTCCATGTCAGTTGGATATCCACCTAGCCACATACAGGTCAATATGCAGTTCCTTCAATAAGTTTCTTATAAATGCATGTGTTATGACATCTGATTTCTTTTTTTCCTTTTTCTTTTTTGTTAATGGTATCTAATTTCTTGATGAGATCAAAGGTTCACATGATTCATTAGACAGGATCTATTCTTGACAAATTCAAAATGCTGGAAGCTAATTTTTTTAAGTTTTTGATATCATTGTTAATTAGACCAGTTATGATATATTCCATGGCTTTGCATACAAGATGTTTTAGGCTGATAGGTCTGCATCTCCCAGGGTCTATGGTGGGTTCACCCTGCAGAGGCCATTCCTGTATGACAAAGCCACGGTTTGGGTCGAAGAGGTTTAGTGGTGTCACCAGTGCTTTCTTAATGATATTAATTAGGCAGTCAAGTATGTTGTCAGTCCCCAGGGAAGATGTATTCTTCATTATGGAGAATACAGTCAGTAAAGAATGGTATCAGTAATGCACATGCAGATGGTCTGTCAAAACAACCGACTGGGTTACACAACTTAAAATACAGATGTAACACCCAAACTTAATTTACTGGTGATGTCACAAATTTTATCTATATTAAGAGCTTGTCTCTATTGTTTTTTTAAACATTAGGAAATGTACCTAATGGATGGAGAACATAAGAAATTGGTGGGGTTTTGACTGCCAATTGCTGGGATTTTCCATCAGGTGGTCAAAGGATAGCTATGCTAATGAAGAAAAATGTTGCCTTTGACCTACTATCAGTTAAGTTGAACAGGAAGGGGAGGTATGCAGCTATCAACAGTAAGCTAGAATGTCATGTGTGTAACTTGACCAATGTGTACTTGCCTCCAGGCATACTACAAAAGTACCTTACTCCTATGCTAAGAAAATGGATATGATAAAGAAGGGCCTTAATTTTGTGGCAGAAGACTAGAACATGTTTTTTTTACCACAGCATAGTTTCACTCAGGCCCTAGGTTGCATAAAACCCCAGTGATAGTCAGGTTTACACTTAACTATGTTGTGCAAATTGGGAAGGTAGATAATGATGCAGTCATGCTGGCAAAAATTGCTACATGAAACATATACTCATCTCTCTCTTTCTCCTTCAAGGTTAAAATGTTACTTACCAAAATGTATCTCTACTTAATGGATTGTCTGCAGATGCTCGTGGTGGTAGAATCAGATCTTTCTCCAACACTGCTTAAGATGCATCTAGATGAATATGACTGGAGTGCACATTTACACTTTTGCAAGGGGCTACTTTTAAGACAAAAAATTATCAATTTATGGCCTGCTGTAGTGATTTAAAATGTAGTGGACAGTAGTCAGCTTTTGGTCTGTTAGGAAAAGTTTAAAACAGGCTCTATTTAAGGAAGTTTACTATAAACAAAAGCAACAAGTAAAGTTTAAAATGGAACAAGGTTACTACAGAGCTGCTGAAATAGCAGCAAAAGTCAATGGAAGGAAATGAATGTACATGACATAGAATTTAGACTTGCAAAAATGATTTGGAATGTAAGGTAGATTACATGAAAAGAACTCCTAGGCTAAGGGAGTTTGAGACTTTACCAAGGGAGCTAAAATACTTTGCATTAAGATGGAAGATGCAGATGACATAAAAGATGATATATGCACAACATAATGGATTATGATTCAGGCAGGATTTATGAAAACAACTCTACAGATATTAGTGAACCTCGTGGGGTTTTACAAAAGGATATGCACTGCAGATAATAATAATGATGATGGATCCCATGAGGAAGAAATAAGTATTTTAATTTACTTCAGACAAGCAGGGTTGATGGGGGAGTGGCAGCAGTGGTATAGGAGTTAGTTTTGCCACCCCAGAGCAAGAGGTTCTCCAGCTTGATTCTTGGCTGAGGTGCCTTCTCTGCAGAGTCTGCATATCCTCTCTGTGGTTGCGTGGATTTCTTTTGGGTGCTCTGGTTTCCTCCCACATCCCAAAGACACGCTGTAGGTAGATCAGACACTCTAAATTGGCCCTAGGTGTGATTGTGTGCACCTTCTGTTGAAGGTTGGGCTGGCAGCTCAACACCATAAAACTCCACTGCCAATTGTTCTGTGGACCATCGTTCCACTGTGGCGACCCATAATGGCAGAAGCCAAAAAGAAGAGGAGGAGGCAGGGTTGATGGGGAAGCAGGTAAAGATGATGGATTGGCTTCTCAGAAGAGGAACTTACGGTAGCTTTTGAAAGCACAAATGAAAGGGAAGAACCTTTACCCAGATGGTCTAATAGTGGAAACTTACTTAGAAACATTCATACAATGGTTTGTTATGTTAGTAAACTAGATTTAGGAATCAAGAGGTACACCACGTAAGTGGAAAAGTGCTATTATTTCTATCATTTTAAATTTTGGAAAAAGTCTATTACAAGTAAACTCTTATAGTCCAATTTTGATCTTCAACCATGATTATTAGATCTTTACAGCATTAGTTGCTAAGTAGGCGGTAATGGTTTTGCCCAATTTGGCACATTTGGATCAAACATGATTGGTTCTAGAATTTCCAAGAGGCTGTACACTGAACAATAACTTGATTTCAGCACTCAGTGTGAAAAAAAGAAGCTGAGTGATAAGGGACAGTAACAAGGATTTCATAAATTCAATTACTGGCTAGTAAGTACACTGCTTAGATGCCAGCAAAGCAGAAACTTAGAAAGCCTAAAAGAAAATCAACTAGAAAAGGTGAAGAGAAAACACTTATTGGAAAGAATCCTGCAGCTGTCCAGCAAAAGAAGTTCAAGCTCCATCTTAAGTAAAACACATGGTTTCCAGTAACTTACAGAAAAAAATAAATCAAATGTGTTTAGAGCAGATTAAAATACGTGAGACATTGAACGAGTATATTATCTGAAATAAAAGGCTGGAAAAATAGAAGCTTTAAACAGCTATTCAAAAGAACTGATAAAAATGCAAAAATTAGAAGTTAAAATGAAGAAAAGGTGGCTGAGTATGAGACTGCTCAGAAAGCACAAATAAGCAACTGGACTTCCACAGCAGGATTTGTTAATTGAAAGGGCACATCATGTGTATGCTCCAAACCTGACCATGATAAACCAGCTAAGACCTTTATTGACAATGATGCAATCATACCAGAAGAAAGAGTTGATCCTGACAAAGCTGTGGCAGGACAAAATATTACAATTTTGGAGTATGTTTGTGAAAAATGCTTATTCACTGTACACCAGGCACAGCAGAAGCAAATTTATCCTAACAATCAGGGAATGCAAAGAGGTAAGTGTGAGATTCAAGCTGCTGTATCAAGCGATCTTCTGAATATGTTTCCTGGAGGATCAAATTCATTTTCTGACATACAACAGGTTAAGGAGGAAATACTTTTTATTGGACAAACTTCTGTGAGCCATCAAACACTCTCATTCTACTGATAATAAAGCTCACAGAGCAACTTTGCCACTGAAATATTTCCAATATTCCAAAGGAAAACGCTTGACATACAGAAAAAAGCACATGAGCTGACTAGAAGAATCAGGAGTACCTTGGACTTAAACCAGTGTCTGTAGTTGGCATATGGAGATGATCAGGAAGAGAGCAGCAAAACTGAAATTAGTGAATAAATGTGAGAGTGTAAAGCATCAATCACATTTGTGAAATATGGCTGTACAAGAAAGAAAAAGTGGAATGATTACACTTTTGTTGACTTTGTTAAACATGTGGGGAACTGAAACACAAATAACCCACTTTGTGTCATTAATGTTTGGAAGGACAATGAAGGGAAATGGGGACAATCTTTGCTCTTAACAGTATTTGTATACAACATTTCAGGATATAATTGCATGTTATACAGCAAAGTAGTTTCAATTATGGCTGTATGAGTGAAAGATACTAAAGAAAACAAGTTCCTTTTTTCTTCTTTTTTAGTTTTAGTAAATCTAGGCATGTTATACAGCAAAGTAGTTTCAATTATGGCTGTATGAGTGAAAGATACTAAAGAAAACAAGTTCCTTTTTTCTTCTTTTTTAGTTTTAGTAAATCTAGGCATTGTAATATAAAAAGGAAGAAAGACTTGAGTGGTTGATCTGAAATATTTCTTCAAATCAGTTAATCCTAAGCTACCTTCTATTGCAAGGATCAACTTATCCCACTTGACCCTAGCCCTCTTCCCCTCCCAGAAAAAAATCCTTCAACTCTTTATTAATTACCATCCACAAATGCTCTGGTTGATAAAAATATGCCTGACCTATATATAAAACTAAGGGGACTAAAAACATTTTCACTGCTTGCATCTTGCTATTTGTATCCATAAACAAGAGCTTCCAGTTTCTGAGTTACTATATTTTCTTTTGTTTAATCTCTTCTCACATAATCCTTAGCTGCCATAATAGAATCATTTCTAGCCATACTCTTAAATAATTAATTTTATTGTGTCAACATAAATATGCATGTTTCTGAACCAACTCATATCAGTACATAGTTACAGCTATAGCCTTTGTTTTATATTCATTAATGTTATATCCCCAAAAGACTTAAAACTGCCTCAGAAAGTTCCAAAACACTGACATGCCATTTTCTGTTTTTAATCAGGTGCAAAATAATACTGTCTGCAAATAATGGGAACTTTTCTTGATTACCATACCAATTATATCCTTCAATTTATATGTCCTTGCCAATAGCTCTAAAATAAAGCAAATAACAATGGGGAAAGAGGACACCCATGCCTGGTTTCTCTGTTCAGACACAACTTATCAAAAAGAAACCCTTCTACTTTAATTTTTGCCTCCAATCCCTCATATATCCTCCTAATTAAGTTATTATTGTATCAGGAATGCAAATTCTTCCATTGCCCTTCACATAAAATCCAAGCTTAGTCTGATGAATGCTTTCTGTGCATCAAGACTCACCCACCAACAACAGCAATAGTTTCTTATATTCTGCTTCCCTCTGGATCATCATTGTTCTATTAATGTTGTCAAATGTTTGCGTCCCTCCTACAAAACCACATGGATCCATATCTTTCAATTTTGGCAACATCCCTGCCATTATTTTATCTATTATAGACACTTTATAATCATGATTTAAAACTGAAATGTGGCTATATGAAGCTGGGACTGATGGGTCTTTACAGTCTTTAGGTATTACAGCCACCACAGTTTTCTTCCAGGATGTTGGTGCTTCTTTTGAAATACTGTTAAACAAAACCTTCCAGATATTTATCATTTTCTTTCCTCTAAACTTCCACAGGAATACCATCTGCTCCTGGAGAATTTCGTGCAGACTGGTTATACATCACAGTTTTTCTCTCCTCTACTCCTATACTAACTGTTAATTGTTTAGCCTCTTCTACCTCTAACCTTGGCATATACAAGACTTTGATAAATATTTCCATTTCTGCTTTTTCTTGATTTCCACATTTCTCTGCCTTTTTCCATACAATCTCCAAAATATCTCTAATAGGATCTCTGGTTATTGGCTCCCTACATTTGGCAACAACCCTCTCTTTCTGTTGCCAAAGTCATTGTGCTAATTTTTTTTGGGGTCCAGAGATTATCAAAATAGCTGCTTAATAGCAATCTTTCTAAACTCAATATTATTCAAATACTCTCTTATTTTATCTTTAGCACTCTGCAGTTACACCACGCCTTGTTCTATGGGATTCCCCTTTTTCTATAATACTTTAACCTTTGTCAGCCCCTCTAAATAATTCTTGTTACTTTTTAACCAGATATCGCTTTCTTTTATGTGTAACCTATTTTATCCCACTAACTAGCTATAGTTTCTGAAGAAATGTTTGTTTTCCCTAATAACTCTCTAATAATTTCCACCATCCATTTCTTAAATTCCTCTCATTTTAACAGATAGGTTGGAAATGCCAATGTCTCATTTTTACTCCAGTACCCTGCATTTGTCAATTAGTTATTGATACATGATCTGAAATAGTTACTGGAAGTCTGTTGAAGCTTTAAATGAAATGCACATCTTCCTGTGAAATATAATTTGTCTAGTCTTGCCCAGTTATTGTCCCTTGGGGAATGATATGTAAATTCTCTAAGAGTTCCTACTACTGAATTCACATCTTCCATACCAAATATTTTTTTAGATTTCTTCAGAAATCTACCCTCTTTTGTTATATTTTCCCTTCTAGGTCCCCCAGCTACATGTCCACTGTCAAAAATCAAGTTCTAGTCTCCACCTACAAGTTATGTTCCCTGCTAAAAGCTGATTTTTTTCTCCCAAAATTATCCTAAGCTCCATAATAGCAGATTTAGGTGAAATAAAAATACATGGCAACATAACGCTCCTTGCCAGTAACCTCACATTATCATAACTGTGCCATTTTTATATTTTTCCCCTCTTCTATCACTACTGGACCTACTCTGGCAATTAATTAGTATGTGTGCTCCCCTCTTCCTTTGTCCTGATATTCTGCTGAATATCCCGAAATCTTCTCTTTATAAAATTCACATGCTCAGTTCTTTCTAAATGTGTTTCCTGTAGCATTGCTATTTGCACTCTGCATTCATTAATATAATTCAATATTCTTATACTATTGTCTATACCTGTGAGACCATTCACATTTCAAAATACCGCAGAGTAGCCATTATGATAAAAACATATTATTCCCACCTATTATTTATATATATATATATATATATATATATATATATATATATATATATATACACACACACACACACATATAGAGCTGCTTTTCTAAAATGCCTAATCCCAGCTTTTGTGTTACATGAAACCATTTGGCAGGTTAATTTTTTATGCAGTTGTTTCTTGTTATCTGCATTTGATTCTATGTCACATTTTACATTTTTGTTTTAATGAAAATCATGGAAAACAAAACACCCCAGAACACTCCCATAGCCCATTAACTTAAAACAAATGCACAGAATTATGTATATCTTTAAAACAAATGAAGTTTAACCCTCTTGCTAGGAATAATCATCCCAGATTGACAGCTGCATCTAAAGGTATTACTTAACCTAAAATGAAGGTTATCCATGCTAAAATGCATGCTACAGCCTTTGCCACAACTTACAGTAATTGCTGACTGTTCTTTTCTTTTCTTTATTCCCATCCCAGATTTGAACACAATCTGTATGCTTTCAGAAAACATTAACATTTAGCCTTAAGTAAAAGTACACTTGCTATCATTAAATAAAACTAAATTATACATTGCACTAGTAAATTCATTGAGGAATTTAGTTACCAAAAAGCTGTTCTTACTCACTTCCAGTAATTTCAAACTTGAGCTGCTTGTTCTTGTACCTTTTAATTTTCCGTTTCTCTTAGCAATGTCCAGGCATCTCAAGATGTATTGCCTTTACCTGTAGTCAGCTTGTTTCCATAGAAACATAACAGAATGTACAGCTGCCCTCATCTCTCAACTCACATTAATTGTTTATTTGCTAAGGGAAAACTATTCATTACATTCACAGCAGTCTCTTGTTTTTAAAGCCCACTTGCTTACACAAAAAACATGGCTTACAAGGGCATTAATCCAGGCATTCACCTATGCAAAGGTAAAAGAAAACATTTCAACTCTACATACACTATAATCAGTCCACTTTTACACATCTCCCACCCCAAAAGACCATGACTACATGTTATTAACTTAAAACATGCTTTTGTCCAGCCCTTCTGTTCTTAAATCATAATGCCTACACTTCTTAAACCTAGCAGAAGGGGGGAAAAGTACTTGTTTACTTTAACATCTTTATCACGTAGAACAATCACTGAAAATGCTTTACTATATAACATGCAATTTAAATCTTGAAATGTTTTGTAAAATACTGTTAACAAAACTTTTTACTTACTTTTTTCATTTTAGTGTCCTTCGAAACATTAATGACATGAAGCGAGGTATAAGCTTTTCGGTCCCCTACACAAGTTTAACAAAGCTGTTAGTCCAATATTTCTCAGCCACTTTTTCTTGTAAAGCCACATATCACAAATGTGATTGGTGCTTTATAGTTTCCCATTTATTCACTAATTTCAGTATTGCTGGTCTTCTTCCTGTTCATCTCACTCTCCCAACTGCAATTCAAGTCCAAAGTACTTCCAATTCTTCTAGTCCAAGTCTGATTTTGTTCCGTCTCTCAAGCACTTTTCTTTGAACATTGGAAATATTTCACTGGCAAAGTCCCTCTATGAGCTTTTTATAAGAAGAATGAGAAGCAGACTCCCATTCTGTTTGATGGCTCACTTTTTGTTGGACAAACTTTTGTATTTCTTCCTTTGCCTGTTCTGCATGAAAAAATTACTTGGTCCTCCAACTGGTTGCAGCAGCATGAATCCCACATCTGGCTCTTGATATTCCCTGACTGATGGGATAAATTTGCTTCTCTTCTGCCTGGTATGCAGTGAATAATCATTTTCCACAAACACTCTACTGTCTCCAGTTTTTAATATTTTGCCCTTCTGCCACAGTTTTGTCAGGAGCAACTATTGCTGCTGCTGTTATAATTGCATCTTCACTAATACAGGTCTTGGCTGTTTTCACATGGCCAGATTGAGGGCATACACATGGTGTGCCTCTTCAATTAAAAAGCCTGTTGCAGAAAAAAAAACGTCCAATTAAATATTTGTGCTTTCATAAAGTTAATACAGTCAGTTCCATCCAGTTTCTCTTGTACAGCAGAAAATCCAAGATCTTCTCTGCATGCTCTGTCGTCTAACACTACCATATTTTGAAACAACTGTTATTCTGCAGTCTCATACTCAGCCAGCCTTTTTATTTTGACCTCTGACTTTTGCAGGTTCATCAGTTCATTGTTTAAAGCTTCTTCCATTTTTTCCAGCCTTTTGTTATCTGAGATGATACACTGTTTCAGTGTTTCATCTATTTTAATCAGCACTAAACACATCTGATTTATTTTTTTCCTATAAATTACTGGAAGCCATCTCTTAAACCAAAGCTGAAGTTTGAACTGCTTTTCTGCTGAACAGCTAGCTGCAGGATACTTCCCAATCAATCACTCAGTCAGTGTTTTCAATTTACCTTTTCTAGTTGACTTTCTTGCACACTCTAAGTTTCTTCTCTTTGCTAGCATCCAGGCAGTGTGCTTACTAGCTAGTAACTGGATTTTACTAAAAGTGGCAGAATTAATGGCCCTAACCTATCAGTTTATTATTTTTTTTATTTTTTTACCCTGGAAGAGTTGAAATTAAGCTGTTGATCAGTGTGTAACCATCTTAGAAAGTCTGCCATAAAATTTTGACAGTCCAAATACTTCTTCAACTGCAAGTACCATAAGCAAGGTTGTTTCCCTAGCTACCATTCTCTACCTTAACTGAGATAAGGATGATCAGTAAGGAGTATCAGTTCATTACACTGGCAGTCCATGAGCTACTAGTTTCAGTAAAATATTTATGCTTACTAAATATCAAAAAAGTCTTTCTCTGTGTCATCAAAGTAACCTCAGAACAAAAGATGAGTTAGAGTTAACGTTCTATTAAATGGCTCACCTTGTAATTGCAGTGTTTGGTAGAATGTCACTTGGAGGTTAATGGGTTCAAATCCCAGGAGACCTGTATTTCTGTCTGGCAGTTAGCACAGAAGACAAAGGCTATCAGCTATTAACAAGCTACATCCTATGGTACAGTGTTTGATTCCTCAGTCTTCATTTGCCTACTGTGTGACCTTGAGCAAGTCACTTAACCAGATAAGGCATTGGGAATTTGGGCTAAGCTCCTTAATGGTCTCCTGTACTGCATGCCTAGCAATTGTCTATGACATATGGTGAATGTGTTGTACTATATCAACAGTCCTCTGTCTAGTCATATAACCTAACTCACTCTACTTCCACTACTTACCTCTAGCTTTACTTTCTTTCCTTCATTCCAAATCACTGACTTAACTTATCTCTGTCCAGCTCATGCCCGTTTCCACTACCACTGAGACAGCATAAAACAAATTATTTATAATCCCTCATATTCATCCCTGCCCTCTCAACATCTTTGTTACTTTGTAACTACTTGCAAAAGTGTGCATTTTTATGTCACTGCCTTTCTCAAAAATTCTAGTTTATGACTTGTATTGGATGTATAGTTATGTCTTTAAAACAGGAAATGTTTTTCTATGTGCATGGAATGATAAGGTCTTTTTTCTCTATATCCCTGGGTTGAGACTGAAATTGGTCAAATTTTGATCACTACTCAACCCTAGTTAACAAAATCAAATAAATACATAAAATATATATTTCCAATGTCCATCTCAAAACTATGTGGAAAACATGTGAGCATATTTAATTACTACAACTTTTTGTTAACAATGTATCAGGATGTAAACTAACTTCCTTTACTATGAACAGGTAGAAAGTAGCAGTCTGCATATTACCTCAAGTTTACCTCGTACTAGCTGGCTTCAGTTCTTATTAAACCTTAACAAAACAAAATGAAGATCCTGCTTGATAGATATTGTGTAAATTAAAATGCTTTTCCCCAATATACTGTGTATACAATGAAAGGAAATGTGCAAGGCCAAACAGCAGTTTTCAAAATAATATAAGCTAGGCAAACTCAGCATGACCCTTAAATGAAGATTCAACTCCTCGATGCCAAATGAAATTTAAACAGTCTTTGAAGTAATTGGAACTTGACTGGATCCTACTGCCATACTCTACACTTATGGAATCATATGGACAAGATACAAGCCAAAATGTCTTGTCAAACCTAGAAGGACCGACAGAAAATTTTGCATCAACTATGAAAAAATGCTAAAACTGCTCTCAGTAAAGGTGCTCTTCTTCCTACTAAGGAATATGTTCTACCATTCATCATAGGCACCACTATTACTAAACTCCTTAGAGCTTAAACATGGCTTAAAAGAATCTGCAGATGCAAACTTAAGTCAAATCTTGAGAAGCCCAACTGTCTTCCATTAAGCAAGGTTGTTGATTCGCCACTGTAGAGTTCAATCTTGCAACTTTAAAAAGGTAAATCACTGACATGCTATATCTTGCCACTCCTTCTGTTACAAACTTTAGTCTTCAATCACCACTGCAAGATAGTCTTTGCTAATCCATATGTACTTGTGTTTTTTCAGCAATAAGGCTTCTTTCACTCTTGAGTTACAGGTCTAGAATTAGATTCCTTATTATATTAAATCAACCCCCACCTTACCTTTATTAGACTCTATTCTGAAGAAGCAATACATTTTCTAAATGGTATAATTTGAACTTGGGCACAACTACCCAATTCAATTTTAGAGCTGTTGGTGTACAGCTTCCCTTATTGATGCTGCTTTGCAGAACACTGTTTGTACCTTGCTATGATACTTTTAGATGATTGTTTGCAACCTTGTAATGCTATTATCTGTACAGTGTATCACTGTTTCAGATGAAATTGAATCCCATGGTCCAAGTCCACCTACCTATACCCAAAATAGGTACAAGATGGTTAAAAAAAACTGTAATACACAGATTGTAATTAAATACTGTCAAAGTGCCAGTTCCACTGCTGATAAGACCATACAAAAATCTACAAACTGCTTTTCTTCTTCACTACAGGAAAAAAGTACAATTAAAACAAATTAGAAAGAACTAGAGGAAAAGAATAATTCCTCCCTGCTATGTCAGAAGGCAATATAACAGGGTACCAATGTGTTAAAAGGAAACAAACAGGAAATGTGCCAGTGGAATACAGCCTAGACAACTTCTGTTGACTGAAATTACCTTAAAAGACATTAATTGTTGTGCTGGTTTATATGAATAATAATGATTATAAAAGATACAAATTAGGTCATCCTTACCTGTCAGCTTTAATGTCTGCTTACTCAACTTTAATTTCAGTGCTTTATAACAAAGCACTTTACAAAACAGATAAAAACATGCAAGCAAATGTTACACAAAATTTTTGGAAAAACAGCTAAGTACAATGCTTAGTCTTAGCATAACAATGCCCAAGGTTTAAGTTTCAAAATCTAGGCACAGAATAGCTAAACACATTCAATACACCTTTAAAACATATCTGCCATTATATATAAACATTTTGCAGAGTATGAACAAATAACTGAATGAGGGCAAACTGTCTTATCACTATAAAACTTGATTTTGAAACAAATTTACAAAATTGATGACACAGATTTTGTCATTCTCAGTTCCTGAGTATGATGCAAACATTACAAGAAAAATGCAACAACATTCCCTGAAAATATTCATGTGTCCAGACTGCATTCTTGTTAAGATTTTGCAAGTTGAAGTGTTTTCTTTAGCTCCTGTAGCTGTAGGTTGCCTTGAGTGATCATCATACGAATAACATCCTGTAAATGAACAAATTAATTGACTTGGATGCATTTTTAAATACCTAAACTTATTAATTGTTCTTGTGTTTTGTTAAGTCAAAGGATAAAATATGGCAATGTATGTTACCTCTCCAATTTTTTGGTAAGTAAGTAAGCAATTTATTTCATAACCTTCCTATAAAAATATTGAAGAGCATTTGCTGGTTCAACATGGGCAACAACACACATCATATATCATTCAGTCTTAACAGCAGTTTGAATATTTTCTATGCTTAAATGTTTTGGGTGTTTAAACAATAAATAAAATACACACGCGCACACACACCTCAGTGGTGCAACAATTAGCACACTTGTCTTTGGTGCTGTAAGGTCAGAAGGCTGGGGTTTCTATTCCCACTCCAGGTGCTTGGATTACTTCCAGTATTGACACTGCAGTGCAGCATAAGGGGGTTGTTGCACACCTGAGTGTGCCATCCTTTGGAAGGCCTGATCCCCATCCAAATGAGTTGGTGGTTGTTCAGGTGGATGTAAAAGATTCCATTACATCTATCAAAAAGAGTAGAGCTAGTTCCCTGATGACCTGGCCATATTTCCCATACTACTACAAACACTATCTCGAGTCTCTCATGAAAAAGGTGAATAGCCTTGTGGGACTAACAAGGTCAACAAGGGATAAATAAAATAAATATATATATATATATATATATACACACACACACACACACACACACACACACACACACACACACACACATTTTTGAAATTTATAAATCATATAAATATATAGATTTCATGGCTTAGTGAGCAGAATGCATGCCACAAATCTGACACCTTCCTTTCCCGCCCCTGCACACACACAAAGCATCACTGCCAGTCTTCAAAGGGAATGCTGCATGGAGGACCCTATTCCACCCCCCCCCCCCGAGGATAGGCACTCTCATTCATTCCATGTCAACTCCAGCAACCACTAATGCAGCTAATCGAACACCAGTTATCTAGGCTACATTCAGGGCTTTAGGAAATAGGCTACATTCAGGGCTTTATTCCTATATGCTAATAGAATTGGCCAATACTATTTTTTTATATTTACCTATTGAGCTCTAACTTTAAACCACTTCCTGTACAGCCATAACAACCCCAAACTTGTCTCATTCTCTTCTGAAAGGCTCCAAATTCATTATCCCGACATAACCCTTTACAGTATGGGTCCTCTGAATTCATGACCTTGGTCGCAAGGGCCAAGCAATAAAACATCTATGAATGTGTACAGCAATCAGATGTTTTCATCCCCATGATAACTCAATTTTTCTAACCAAGGTGTAAAACCCAATACACACTGGACATCAGCATTTCTTCCACACATGATACTCTATGTGCCTGTTAAACCCTTGGTCTTAAATCTGACAGAAGCTTCTCCTGCTAGTCTTAAGTCATCAAGTCATATTGCAGCTAGTCCCCTACACCTTTCCAGCATTTAACACAGCAGGCCACTTGATGCTTGATCTCACCCTGTCAACTGTGACATTTGGAGATTTTGGCCTGCTCCCAAAAACAGGTTATGGGTGATCCAATTACACATTCTGTTTCCTTGACAAGGGGACATCTTACAGGATTTTTTTAATACGCTGTATCCTAGACTACTGAAAGTGCCTCAGAGATGCAATACAATACATTACTAACTGGCTGAATTGTCCTGGCAGAGAAATTCTAAATCCCTGCCTGTGAAATAGTGGACTGGAATATGATGTGGAGGTGCTACTTGGTAATACTTTGCCAAATATATAGTCTCAAATACAACTAATTCTGAAATCATAGTAAAGATAAGATGATAATGTTTTTTGGCCATACACCATTTTATTTGTTCATTCACAGCAAATAATTCTCAATTATTCATATAAAAATACCAATGTACTTCCATAAGTCTGCCTAGATGACAAACTGACAACAGCCCACACATAACTTTTGCGATAGACGGAGGGTTAACCATGATGCTGTGAAAGAAAGCTGAGCAGAGGCGAAGCAGTAGTAGAAAATCAGCTGGCTACTGAAAATGATTACGAAGACAAAGACGTACAGAAACTATCCATAATGGACAGATCCTAAGTGCCACCAAACACATCTAGTGACTTCTGCAGTGAAGACTTTCACTCTTTCACCGCATTTGGTATAGCACTAGTCAATTACCAATGCTTCAAGATAGAAAAGGACATTTAATAGGGTTGCCACCTTTCCCGGACTGCCCGGGAGTCTCCCGGATTTTTATAGCATCTCCCATCTCCCGGAAGTAATTAAAAAAACTCTGAAATGTCCAAGAATAATGACATTACACTCTTGCTTAACTGGAACTCAAGCAACAGGCATTCACTCATACACAATTGTGCTCACTCTCTCCCAGTCTCTCTCTCACACACACACACACACACCCACGCACAGTCACTAACTCATTCATACCTGCATTCATTCACACACAGCACTCAGTCTCCTGATGACACACACACACACACACACACACACACACACACACACACACACACACACACACACACATACACTTCCTCATTCATACCTGCATTCACTCACAGATCGCTCTCACTGTCTGTCACATGCACACACCCACTCAGGGCCCCAGCAAATGTCAAGTTAGTCTAAGTATCACCCTGTCACTGCCACCACTTCTATCCATCTTTTTAGTTCATGCTGCAGGCTTTTAGGAGTAGTACACACAGACTGACCTGTAGCTACAATGATCTTATTACAACAGGCATACATACCACACTGTGTTGGCCCATCTCACAAAGGGACATTTTACAGTTACTGGCATTTAGGTGTAACAAGGATACATTACAACAACTCTATGTACAGGGGAGAACTAATGTGCAATGGAACCCTAGGCACTGCTTACTGTTTAAAAAAACACACCCTCCAGAGTTTCCCCTCTGTTTGCCCCATGTTGGGCTTCCCACTTATGCACAATACTTTTTTTTCCTTCCATTTCTCACATTTTACCTTTTTTCTTCAGCTTTTTCATGAAGCCATAACTTTATATATGCTCTAAAGTGCTTTTTAAGTTTATTTATTTTTTACCCAATGATGGCTTGAACAGAAATGATGATCAAGGAAAGAAATTCAATATTGTTGTTCAGCTTTAGTTTTCCTTCCGTCTTTTCAATATACTTTCTTGAGCAGGACAGCACAGTAATAACCATTTAGGAAATAACTCAGTTAAGCCAGTGCCCCCAGAAGCTAGAGCATTTCCCAACCTTTTAATCCAAAAGTGGCCTAAACAAAATCGTGTGAGAAAAAAGAATTTCAGTCTTATTTTTTTCTTTCAATGAAGACAAGTTGTATCCAAGGCTTAAAATTCAAAGCTGACAAAAATAGTAGCTCAAAATAAATTAACAAGTCAATTGTTGTGAGGATACACAGATCATGGAATACTGCCTGCCTCCTAATCCTCCCAAAAAGACAGTCACTGCCTATGCAACCCTCTAGTGTTAGATTGGGATGAAAGCAGAGATTCAAATGGCCACAGTCATATATTTCAAGTGACTTCTGAAATACATATACATAGCATGCCTACTTACTCTTTGATCCTAACCCCCAAAGGCAACCAGCTGTATATGTGCCTGATGTTTGATTGTGAGGAAAGTGAAAATAAATAATGACTGCAGTAATGTATTCTACTTTGCTGCTAAAGTAACTTTCTTTATATACCTCTGAGGTCTGTTAGAAAAGTAAAGGAAATGATAACCACACAATCCCCAGCACCCTCATAACCTACGGTAAATTTCTGTTCACAAACATCTGAGCAAGGATGTTTTAGAATGTTTGTGGTTGAAGACAAAGGCTATTATCAGTTTTATCCTAACAGGGTCATATAATAACTCCATTCAGGCTAAAGAGTGCAATCAGAAAATGAAACCATTTTTTTTCTCATTTTTTCCTCAACCAAAAACAGCTTTTTTGGGGTCCCCACAGTCAAGGATGATTAAGGGAGCCTCCTGTATCCATTTATGCAGTTTACAGATTCCTAGAAGATCTAAGTGTCTGAATGCTCTGTGATATATTTTATGCCTTACTTTTGAAATATAATCACTTGTTAGCTACATTTTTATTGATACCCTGAAGAATAATGTGTGTGTTCCGCATTATTGGATATGTGCATTGATAAAGGTCTGTGATATTTTTTACACACACACACACACACACACACACACACACACACACACACATCACAGCAATGCTAATTTTGCACTTATTTCAGCAAGTACATTGCATAACACTAGTACTACTACACAAGATCAGTGACTGCATTTAGCAGTCATCAAACAGCAACAGGGATAAGTCACTTTTATTTACCTCAATGAGGAGTAAATTAATACCTATCACTATCCCTGATTTCACAGATATTCCTGATTTTGTCTCATAATTTTGCTCTGTCACAATAAATCCAGTCATCAGAGTTTTATACTTATTGTCTAAAAATGTGTGTTGAAAAAATGTTATTAGAGTAACTTTTTAAATGAATTAGAGTAATATATAAAATGTGTTCCTCATTTTGAGACTTTATTATGCTATTATTTGGTGCAAGCTATTATTTTTATCACTGAACAGAATTCTTCAGCAAATATGTTGGGAGTTATAGTATCAGTTGTTCTGCCAGTATGTATAAAAACCTTGAAAGAGAAACCATTTCTGAAGATTAGAAGCATCAGCTCTTCTTAAACTCCTATGTTCATTACAGCTTTGTCCTAACAGGGTCATATCACAGTCCTTTTCCCCAACCAACAGGTTATTGCAGGTACCTAAAACTGGCTATGTTGTTAAGTTTAGTGAAGAGGATGTCCCACAACAGGGCTTAACTCGGCTGGATCATTATATCATTGGTAAAATATTTAATGAAATTGTAAAGCTTGTTACCTGACAAAATACTGTTACTACAACTAAAGATGTTTGAATTGTGAAGGAGATTACCTGCTTTATTAAGTATACAAGACTGCTGTACTAGCTTTTGTTGGTTTGACAGACATGTTACAAAATATCAAGATAAGATAACCACCCACTTACACATTTATTCATACATCGCTGTCTCTCTCTCACATGCACACAGCCTCACGCACACACTTATTCATTCACACATTGCAGTCACTCTCCTGATCTCTCTCTCACACACACACACATCTACTTTCTGACTAGGATTGCCACCTCTCCATTTTTTTTCCAGACTATCCAGAAATCAAATTGATTCTCCAGTAGTCCGGAAAACATTGTACAAACTCCAGTACTCAGTTTCAAAATGGAAAACAGACTACCAGAGTTTGTTACATCGGTTGAGTTACTATGCCTTTTTTTTTTTTTTTTTTTTTTTTTTTTTTTTAAATCAGCTAAAAGCAAGCATCAGGAATGGAAAAAGTGGGTGTTCCCCCATCAACTGATGTCATAATGACATCACAAAATAGCTGGGACATGGGTGGGAGAGGGGGTGGGAATGGGCGGAGTAATGGGTGATGCAGGGGGCGTGACCTTACTCCAGTTTTAGCCACAATTAAAGGTGGCAACCCTAAATCCTTTGGATTCCTGAAGCTGTCTAGAAGAGCATCTGTAATATGTATATATCTTTGAATAAGCAAGCAAGTTGTAAATATAAAAGACTGGAAATGTATGATGATATGAAAAGTATCTTTAAAAGATCAGCTATTCAGCAGACCCTTAAACACAAATAAATAATTTCATGCAAAGTAAAAACATCATTCCAGAGTTGTAAATGCCATTACATTAGAGATAAACAATGATTCTCAGCAGTATAATCCTTTCAAACACTTGCATGACTATTATTAAGTGACAATGATATAAGCACTTAATAGGTCAGATTTCAAAATCTAGCAATAACATCAACAGATTAAGTCTTTAACCAAGGTCTGATGTTCACCTACTTTTCACTCTAGGTAATGTGCCAAAAAGCTGTTCTTTGTCAATAACTAAGCAAATTAGTTTTAGATGTAGATTACACTGAATAAATACGGCATTTATAATAAAAAAGACTTAAGGCAAAAAAGTCTGAACCAATAATACTCCAGACAGTGATGTTCGATCTGTGTTTCAATCAGATAAGTAAATGCCCTAAAAGAAACATTTGCTTCCAACCTTGACAACGTTTTAGTATGACTAGACATAAATGTTACCAAGCAATATTGTTGAAGGTTGAATAGTAAATTAAATAGCATATTTATTATAAAGTAACACTGACATTCCTTTTAGACTGAATATTCAAACAGCTGTAATGCATTATCTAGGTTGCTGTTTTAAGGATTTAGAAGTGTTCATCAGTTCTAGAAGTGGAACAACCTCTGAAGCCCTATGATGCCATTTTCACAACCTTATAACTGCAGAACTAACGTAAAAATACTGTTATAATATATGCTAGTATGTCTTTAACAAAGGGGACTACTCCTGCTAGGCAATGCATGCCATGTGGTATCTCCTTCTATAGTTGGCAGTCACAGTACAGACCTTAAGGAGGCTTTTAATACTTCCACTGTATGTCTGTAATCGATGACTATCTGATAAATATTCTAAATGAATACATTTGTTCTTCAAGATGATGAGCAGTTAGCAGTTCAGAAATATAATTCAAAGATTGAAATTCATTTTTAAAATGAAGTCATCATTTTATCTTTCACTCTTATAATGACTCATTGGGAGCCCTTAACAGTATTTTCTTCTTTCATGGAAAGATGGTCCCATTGCGATTTAACAGAAGACTGGAAGCTGTGGATCAAGATATTCAATTTACTCCTCACTGTAAGTAAAACTGCCAAAATGCCTGAAAAGTTAGCATGCCAAGTTTTTGCACATCACACGGGAGAAGGCTTGGACTGTATTCAGTTGTTTTGCTTTTCAAGGAAAAGGAAAAGATAAAATAGCAATAATAAGGATGAAATTCAGAAATTATTGTGAGCTCAGAAAGCAAACTTGTCATTTATTCATTATTTATTCTTTACAAGGGAACATGGCATAACAGAAGCTATAAATGTGCATGTTGCTGAGCTAAAAAATAATCAGTCCAAAGGCTACTACTGGTAATGGTGAAGTACAGACTGGATATTCCCCTCACTGCTCGCATGTGTGAGTACTTAACGTTCTGCAGTGGGTCAGTATTTTTAGTGCCAAATAAGTGGAAAAACAATTTATGTGGTGTAGTCTCCATGTGACAAGTTATTGAAAAAGAAAGCTGAGATGCAACTGAGTTCACAGAAACATTTAGATGTGGTTACTAATCACAATTTGACTGAATATGAGACCACAATCCCCAGAGAAGTGTCTAGTGTGCAGTGTTATAAGTGACCATCAACCAATATCCCAGAAAGAATTCCTTTTGGGCTTCAAGGAACTAAAATGACGCTGGACAACTTTAAAACAACGAACAACAAATAAAATGAGGAAATGACTAAAGCCATGACTTTACATTTGACTCCCACTGAGGAACTTCAATCTTGGTAAAGCAATACACATGGTTAGAATATCAGTCTTCAATCTGAGCATGAAATGTTACAAAAACTGGTAGATTAGGAAGACTGAACTTGGCAGAAAAATAATATCTTCCAAGAAGGTGGAAGACAAGGTCTGTTCAACGTACATTCAAAATAACCAGAATAGGCTGCGTGCGGGTCAAATAAGCAATGAGCAGGCCCACAAAGTTTGCATGCTAAGTTGGAATATAGATGGAGCAAGGCCATGGCACGAACTGGTCAAATTTGAGTTACAAGCTGAAGGATCCAATAGTGATACTGCTGCAGTCATCAAACAAGATGCAACAAACTGGGACAATAAATATTGTTTTAAAATTATACTGTGTGCAAAGAAAAGAGGGCACAATTCATGGAATTTATTAAAGAGTCATAATGAAACAACTGAAACTTTAGGTCCTATACTCAGCCTTGTAAAAATGCATTTTATTAAGGGATATAAGGCATTCCTGGATTCAAAGGAACCACTAAAACTTATAAAAGAATTTAATCCAGTCAAGTGAAAGGAGGGAGCTCAATTACAGTGCCTGAGGAGGGAAAAGGGCCTTTGTTATCAGAGCAAGTTAAAGCAGAGAGTTTGCCTATAAATTGGCTGAAGACAGTTTCTATGAAGATCAGTAGGCCAGGAGGTGTTGCCAATTTTCTAATGAAGACAGCCCCCCCCACACACACACACAAAAAAAAAATGGCACAAACTGTTGAAAAAGATTTGGATGAGTTTTTGAAGTTACTTTGATTGGAGCATTTAGGAAGGGTCAGTGTTTTCTGGGTTGGTTTAGATTCAAACATGGAGCACCAGTAGTTTAGAATCACAATGGGAGGACATAACTGCATCACTAATAAAAGAGTACGTTGTAATAGGGTTGTAATGGAAGGTATTTTCTTGCATATTTGGCTATAAAAATATAAATAAGACAAGAATTAACAGCAAATATAATATGGGAAATACCTGATGAAAGGAGGCTCTTGTAACCAAATGAACTTGGAGAAATAGTGAAATAAGACCTGGCCTTTGTCAGTGGTAGAGGGGCTTGCATTACAACTTCTGAGAAAATTAAACAATACTGCAACAAGACAATGATGCAGCTGTAGAAGTTAATGATTTTAGAAGTGAAATGGTGTTTGTTGCAAAGATTTTGTATCGAACTTAATGTGTCAAAAGAAAGACTGTTAATCATAGATAAACTAATAATTAAAATGTACTTTAGTGATCATATAAAAAGTCAATTCACTGCAGAAATGTTAACTTTAATGATCAATGTCTAGAAGCAATTGGAGAGAATGATGGGGGGAATGCACTGGACAAGTGGTTTAAACAGCTTTCTAATGATAAAATGATGGTCATGTTAGCATCTGACTGCAAAACTTGGCATTTTACTTAATGGTTTGGTTTGTTGTTTAATTGTGTTACTCAACTTTTTTTTACACATTTCTGTTACAGACCACACAGGCTATTAAGGAATGCATGTGGGAGATTTATTATTCAACAAAAGATGGGTTTCATTACTTTGAATGTGAATGGCCTGACTAACCTAAACTAAGCTGCAAAGGATTATGGGACACGTACAGGCCTTAAGACTGTAAACTGTAAGCCCTAAAAGAAATCCATTTGAATGCATAACTGTATGCTGAATTAGTATGAGGTTATCGAAGTAAAAGGTTTGATTCACAATACATGGGCATTGGATAAGAGGGGAAATTTTGCTGGTGGCAAATACATATCCATTAATGGTGCACAACAACCTGACAGATGACTAAGGTTGTTATGCACCAGTAAAGGGATTTATTAGGATGTGAAAAGTAACTAGGTTTAGTATATGTACACTACTTGGGGATTCAGCGATCAAGAGAGAGTTGCATTTGTTTTTCAGCAAAGGGTGTCATTGTTTATGGGACAATGAAATACAGTAATGAATGTAAATTAGGTTAAGAGGGAATGAAGGCCACACAGTTACCCTGATTAGGAAAGTATGTGGACTAATATGCCAAATTATTGGACCTTATGGATGCAGATTTTGTTCCCTATTGAGGATAGAGAAGATATTTACAACAGTAAAGTATGCATACATGGTGAGCAAAAAAATCATGTCAAATTTTTAGATCACTCACATCTGCAATCTAAAGTAAATATTGTGGAGAAATACTAGTGATTTACAAACATGTACCTGAAGCAGTTCACATTTGCTATATGGTTTATGGGTGATGACAAGATAGAGTAGATGGGACTGCCAGAGGATATCTGTATGCTATTCTTGTATCAGTTTAAGAGTGACCTACACACTGCAGTGGAACTCTACACAGATGATTGCTACAGGAACTGAACAACAAAGAATTTGATGGGGATGAGATTTATAGACTGGAAACAACAGCATTCTCAGAAGGTATCTGAAAGGCTATGAGATAGGCATGATGCACAGCTGCCCTGGGATTGTGTGTAAACCGCAGAGGTATTTCATACAGATTATCAAATCATGCATGAAGGGGACACCAGGTGGAGTCAGAATGAGAACCAGATGGACAAGCTGAACTTCTGACCAGACCTATTCATCATGGAAAAAATCCTTAGAAATAATGGCAGCCAAGCAGCAAAACATAACTCGTCTTTATAAAGTCATCTCACCTCTATAAAAGTTTGTTCTTTCTAGTCGATACTATGTAATAAAGTATTCCAGAGCAATGTATTTCTGTTATAATAGAAACAGTAATCCTTAAAAGGGCAAGGACATAATTTTGGCATTTTTCTATATATTAATCTGTATTTTAAATCATGACTACAAATTGTTTATGGCTATACTGGCCACAGTTATGGTACACTGACTTCTGGCTGTAATTAGCCTTTACTGATGGGAAGGCAGATGTTTGACAATATACTGAAACATGACTGTAGTTATTTGGCCCACCCTGAGTAGAAGATTTGATAGTGGCCAGCTTGGATAGAGAGAAAGCTCCTGATAGGAAAGAATGGTACTAAGCAACTACAGCACTGCTAGCCCTAGGCGGTACACAAGGATTTGTTGATGTAATGATGGTCATTTATAAAAGATTGGCAGCCAGAGTTAAAAGTGATGCAAGCCTGACTCCCCACTTTCTGTTAAGAAGACAATCTAGGCAGGGGAATCTAATGTCCCTTCTTTTGTTTTTGGTATTATCTAATGTTACTGATAGCCTGGATTAAACAGTTTAACTTGCACGGTAATTGAGTGGGGAAGGAAGAGTTTATGACATCAACACATCATCATCAAGAGGAAGCTGCAGTATGATTGTATTACAGAAGAAGAAAGAAACCACCTCATGTGACTAGAAAGTACCTGCTGTTGTTAAAATCACTTTTTTAATGTACAAGAATAAGAAGTTATGTGCCTACCATAACGTTCCATGTTAGTTGTCTTCTTCTCGCCTTCTTTCTTGTTGGTTGGGTTCAGAGCCGACTCTCAGCTCTGACTCGGCCATTTTTAAAGCTCGAGAGCTACTTACTGGCTCGAGGCCTCCCTATATCACACAATGCCTGGCGCTAGACCCCCAGATCTCATTTGGAAGACCTAACACCATAATAATACAAGAGGACAACTGTCCCAAAAGCAAGACTTCAGCTAGAGGGCTGACGAAAAAGGTAGAGGACATAAAACGGTAAAGACTCAGCCAGTGACAAGACTCATAGGAGGACTCTTCTCGGTCCATCTAGGCTAGGGGGATGGAGGGTGGGATGCAAGAAAGAAGGCGAGAAGATGACAACTAACATGGAACATTATGGTAGGTACATAACTTCTTAATGTTAAGTTGTCTCTCTCGCCTTCATTCTTGCTGGTTGGGACAGCGTACCTAGCACCTTAGTCCTGGGTGGCTCATCGGAACAGACTCTTGAGCACAGTGGAACCAAAATCAGCTCTGCTCCTAGAGGCCAGATCCAATTTATAATGTGAAATGAAGGTATGAGGGGTGGCCCATGTGGCCGCCGCACAAATGGCTCCCATAGGTAGCCTTGATTGAAAAGCTACTGACGTAGCTAAAGCCCTAGTAGAGTGGCCTTTAGGTTTAGCAGGGAGTTCTTTATTCCTCAACTGATAGACAAGGGTAATAATAGAAGACAACCACCTGGATAAGGTTACTTTAGACACTGGTCGACCTTGTTTACCCTCCGCATAGGACAGGAAGAGTTGGTCTGATTTCCTTATTTGCTCAGTCCTATGCAAATAAAAACGTAATTGCCTATGAACGTCCAACTGGTGTAACTTGTGTTCAGCTTTGTTGGAATAATTTGGAAAAAAGACTGGCAAATCGATGGATTGATTCAAATTGTTCTCGGAGGGGACCTTAGGAAGGAACGAAGGATTAGTCCTGAGTGAAACTCTATCCTTATGGAAAACTAGATAAGGAGGACGAACACAAAGGGCTTGAAGTTCAGAAACTCTCCTCGCTGAAGTAATGGCCACCAAAAAGAGGGTTTTTCAAGAAAGCAATTTCAAGGAGCAGGAAGCTGCCGGTTCAAAGGGAGGCAGTATCAAGGAAGCTAAGATCAAATTTAAGTCCCACGGAGGCGGGGGATCTCTCACTGGAGGCCTGAGCAAGATTGTTCCTTTCAGAAAGGCTTTGCAAAGCTTATGGGGCATGATGCTGGTTTCTGACAGGCCCGTATGGAAATTAGAGATTGCCGCTAATTGAACTCTAATGGTGGCCGACGAGGAGCCCACTTGAAAAAGTTCTGCTAAGAAGTCCAGAACGTTATGGACAGGGGCCGTGAAGGGATCTATATTTCTAGCCTCTGCCCAGAAAGAGAAACGTTTCCACTTACTAGCATAAGTCTTCCTGGTTGTAGGTTTGTGCGAAGAAAGGATAATCTCACGCACGGAATTGGAAATACTGGGAAGCCTGGCTAAGGTTGGAAGTGGAACAACCAAGCAGTGAGGTTGAGAGACTGAAGAGACTGATGCAGCCCACCCGACTGATGGATCAGGAGGTCCGGAACTGGGTCCAGATTCCAAGGCTGCTCTAGAAGGTGATGATGCAGGAATGGGAACCAGATTTGTCGAGGCCAGTAGGGGGCAATGAGGATCATCCTGCAACCCAGCACGGTAGCTTTCTGAATTAGTTTGGGAATTAGTGGAAAAGGTGGGAATGCATACAGAAGTCCCTGGGGCCAATCGTGAACTAGAGCGTCTCTGGGGGAGTGTCCGGGAAGAGGGAAGAGAGTGAAGAAACTGTTGCACTTGCTGTTGAGAGGAGTTGCGAAAAGGTCGCAGCACAGCTGACCCCATTTATGGAAGATTCTGTCCGCTACTGTCCGGTTGAGAGACCACTCATGAGGCATGAGAATAGCTCTGCTTAGCCTGTCCGCTATGACATTGGACTTCCCAGGGATGTGCGTTGCTGTCAGAAACCGTTGAGAGGAGATCGCCCACTGCCATAGTCTGAGTGCTTCTCAACATAAGGGATATGACTTGGTTCCGCCCTGCTTGTTGATGTACCACACTACAGACATATTGCCTGTCTGAATTGCAATAGTCCCAGTGGGTAGAGAGTTCTGAAGAGCTTGCAACGCTAAAAGCACCGCCCTCATCTCCAAGACGTTTATGTGCAAGTGGTACTCGTGGGGTTGCCAGGTGCCCTGGACAGTCCTGCCCTGAAACTGCCCCCCCCACCCGATCAGGGAGGCATCCACGGTCACCGTGGCAACTGGAGGAGGAAGGACAAATGGTCTGCCCTGGGGTACTGATGGAGAGACCATCCACCAAGCCAAGTGGTCTTTGCATGACTGTGTGATTATTATCTTGTGAGACAAAGGAAGTTGTTGAAAAGACCATTGGGTGAAAAGCATCCACTGGAGAATCCTCATGTGAAAACGAGCCAGGGGAACTAATATAATTGCTGCTGCCATGAGACCTAAGGTTTTTAGGACGAATCTGGCCTGAATCTTTCTGCATCCTAATAATACCTGTACATGTCTGCGAATGTCTGCCACTCTGTCTACTGGAAGTCTTGTGGACAGATCTTTCATATTTAATCTTGCGCCTATAAAGGTTAAAGACTGACAAAGCAACAATGCAGACTTTTCGAAATTTATTGAGATACCGAGGTTGGAGCATGTTTGGATGGTATAGTCCCTGGCTCTCAGCAATTGCTGTCTGGTGGTAGCAGTAAGGAGCAGTCATCTAGATATGGAAACACCTGGAATCCTTGCCATCTCAGGTGAGCAGTAACCACTGCCATGCATTTGGTGAACACCCTGGGGGCTGTGGTGAGACCAAAGGGCAGGGCTCTAAACTGGTAATGTCGGACTCCCAGCTGGAAGTGGAGAAACCTTCTGGAACGCCTGTCCATTTTGATGTGGTAGTACGCATCCTGAAGATCTATGGAGCACATCCAATTGTCCTGACCCAAAAAGGGTAGAATGGACTGAAGCGTGACCATCCGGAACTTCGTTCTTTGAACAGACTTGTTCAGTCTGCTGAGATCCAAAATGGGTCTCCAGTCCCCTGTCTTTTTTGGTACCAAAAAGAACTTTGAGTAAATTCCGGGTCCTTGCTGGTCTGCTGGGACTTGTTGGATGGCCCGTTTTTTTAGCAGTCTTGAAATTTCTTGTACTGCCTGTTCCCTTAGACTGGGTGGAACATCTGGGATGGGGTTGTTTGATTTCAAGGGAGTGTGGACAAACAGGATTTTGTAACCTCCGGATATGATAGACTGTACCCATCTGTCTCGAGTGATGAGATGCCAGGCTTCTGGGTACAGAGACAACCTTCCCCCGACTGCCTCCAAAGGCGGGCAGCCCCTCAGGGGTGCTGGAAGGGCTTGTCAGAGAAAGATTTTCTGCTGCCCTGATTCTGCGGACCCCCTCTGCCCTGCGGGCGGCATCTATTGTTGTTCCCTCCTCTGCCTCTGGAGGGAAACTCGCCACGTGTGTCAGGCACGGCTCCCTGGGGTTTCCGGAACCACATCTTTCCACTCTTCTGACCCTTAGGGTATGGTCTAGAGGGAGTGGAAAAATGGACTCCCACGGCAGAGAGAGTCTTGCCTTCCTGCTCACACCTGGTAAGTGTATCTTTCACCTGAGGTCCAGAGGTCCTGAGGTACAGAGCCGAACCATCAAAAGGGGAGTTGGTGAAAGACGCCTTGAAGGGATCAGCGAAGTTACATAACCGCATCCAGGCATGTCTTCTCAAAGCCACGCCTGTGCCTGCGGCTCTACTCACCCCATCAGCCACATACGAAATGAGCCACATGGAGGAGTTAATGATAGAATTAAGAGTCACCAGCTGGGAGTTTATCTTGTCTTGAGCCCCCGCAGCTGATGGATCTTGCAGGGTATCTCCTAGCTCCTTGAGGAGATCCCTCTGAAGACGGGTGAAGTGGCACAAATAATTCAGCGACTGCATGGAGAAGGTTGCTGAGGAAAACATCCGCTTCCCGTATCTATCCATTGTCCTAGACTCTTTATTAGGGGGATGGACAGGTACACAAGTGTCAGCCAACTCCCTTTTTCGTGGCAGCTGCTACCACCATGGCATCAACGGGGACACCCTTTGTCAGAAACTGTTTATCTTGAGGGGCCGTAATAAACTTAGTGGGCCTGCGGGGGGTTGGTTCCAGTGTGTCCGGAGCTGACCACGCCTTTCGAGCCACCACTTCATTAATGGATCAAAAGGCGGAGACACCCAGGAGGTGGAGGACGAGAACCAAACGCATCCAAGTATACCGACTCGTCCTCAGAAGGGTTAAGGGCAGACCAGTTCCCCCTCTGCTTAAGGATGTCTGAGGAAGAGACATCTTAAGAGGGGGATCTTGGGGACCCTTCCGAATCCTCCAAGTCAGTATCTGACGTGACCGACTCTGGGGAGTCAACATGTTTCCTCTTATATTTCCTCTTTTGAGGGGGCTCCTCTGAAATTTCAGGGGAGGCCTTGGAAGAGGAAGATACACCCAGTGGGGTGACCTGGAGCATTCGATCCCCTCGCTTGGGGTCTGGAGGAGGGGCAGAGACCGAAGCAGGCACCCTGGGGGGAGGAGCTGAAAGGGCTGATCGAGGTGCAGACTCAGAAGTCAGCACGCTCCTCATGACCTCGAAGGCGCCCCTGTCCAGCAGAGAACAGGGCCCCCGCTCCGAGGAAATGGGAATCCTCTCCGTCACCGAAAGGGATGGCTCCGAGGCCGATGTAGGAGCCGAGCTTACCTGTGCCAAGGCTCCGAGAGGGAGAACGGGGTCGGACAAGGGTCCGATACCACTTGCCCCCTTGGAGCCAATGAAGGAGACTCGGTGCCCAGATCCCTCCAAGGACAGAACCATTGAAGAAATCGGAGCCGACGAAGGAGCTGAAAGGGGAAGCATCCGCACCATCGTTTCCAGGATCCGAGCCCCAACAAGCTCTGGCTCCGAACTGACAGGAGGAGTCAGAGGAGGAACTACTTCAGAAAAAGGAGCAGCCACAGCCTGATGAGGAGGGCTAGTTAACATTTTAACCAGGGCCTGCGATTTGAGGAGTCTGCTAACCACTCTCTCCAAGTCATGATCGGACAGCCTCGATGACTGAGAAGAGTGGGACCTATGGCTCCGTTCAGACTGTAGCAAAGGTGATCCCGGAGCCGAGCGAATCGACTCCAGGGATGGCGATCTGGATTGCTTACGGCTCCTTGACGGCTCCGACACCAAGGTTGGAGCCGAAAGAGATTTTGATACTTCGGTTCCGGCCAGAACCAAAATTGAAGCAGATGCTCCACTTGGCGACGGCTCCGTACTGGGAGCCGACGGCTTGGTGGGCTTAGGGGTTTTTGCTGGCTGAGACTTTGCCGGAGACCCCTCGGGTTTTAGTAACCCCCTGAGAATTAACTTGTTCCTACGCTCCTGCAGGACTCTCAGACTAAAGGCATGACATACCGAGCAAGAGTCCTGCAGGTGTAGGGCACCCAAACAATAAACACAAGAAGTGTGACTGTCTGTCAGAGACATTTTCTGACAGCACGAGTCACACTTCTTGAACCCTGATACCTTGGTATCCTTTGACATGTTATAGAAAAAAGGAATACCGATGGATGAAATTTAGACTAGTGCAAAAACAAAACACATACACTCATACACACACACTAGTCTCACACCTTCACACAAAAATTTTAGATAACTATACTAACAAAACTAAGAGACTATGATCTTAGACTACAAAGGCTAAACACTACTTCCTACTGAAAACAATATAAAAGGGAAGGGGATAGCCTATAATTTAAACGGCCTACTTAGGGAGATGGGGGGGGAGGGGAGAAACTCTCCAAGTAAAAACGAGTTTCCTAAGGGTCAGAAAACACAGGGAAAACTAAGACTAGTCTACAGGACTACCCTGATTTAACAAAAAATTTGAAAAATATACTCTAAAAGTTTAACTACTAAAATTACAAAAGATTAATACGACCTGAGCCAGTGAAGCGCAACCTCGTAGCTGAAGCAGCAAACGAGATCTGGGGGTCTAGAGCCAGGCATTGTGGGATACAGGGAGGCCTCGAGCCAGTAAGTAGCTCTCGAACTTTAGAAAATGGCTGAGTCGGAGCCGAGAGTTGGCTCTGAACCCAACCAGCAAGAATGAAGGCGAGAGAGACAACTTAACATCTATAATTCTGGCTAAACTTTTTGCCCCCACTTGGATACAGTAAACTGGACTACCAAGTTGAGAATGGATTGAAAAAAGAAGCAACACGCTGAACACAATTTTTTGGGAGCAGCTTTTCTGATCAGAAGAATGGGGTATATCAGACCATGCTCTGTACAAGTAAACATTATATGGTATGCTAACACTGCATTTGGAGGGAATGGTAAGCACAGCTAGGTGGATAGGAATAACTGACATGCTGAGAACAGCTCATACAATGGCTGCTTCCACAATAACAAAAGCGAGAGGGGAAATTTCTGTAATGAAAGGATTGGGTTAGCAAGGCTTATATGGCCCTGAAGGAAGGCAGGTACACAGATATAGGGAATCGTTGCAGAGGTGGCAGGAAAAGTATAGTTAAACAGGCAAAATTACCATAGCAGTACATGTTCAAATTATCACTGCTATAGTAGCCTTAGCCATATGAATTACATCTTGCTAAGGATATAGCAGCTGGATGGATTCCAAACCTTTCAGGGAACCTTACACACACACACAAACTGTTATTCAGCTCAAACTGGGCTGACTAAAAAGTCAGATTTGAGCACCAAGCCCTTCAGAGCTCTCATGCAAACAGAGACAGGGAGGCTAAAGCCCCAACAAGGACAATGCTAGTAAAATAAAATAAAAGGACAACACCCCTGGCATAAAAAGCATACAAAAATAAGGGGGTGGAGAGAGGAAAGGAGTGGCTAATGCAACAGTACTCATACAAAAAACATCTATTGTACTGTGTTCAACTTTATGATCACTGCTGCAGTACTCTTAGCTACATGGGTAGATTATCATATCATATCATAGGTTGAAGAGGAAGAATGAGGGTGCAGTAGTCCCTGGAAACTGGTCCTAGCATAGCCTGTCCTAGATGCAGAGAAGGAATCTAGTTTATAGTGTTTAATAAAAATGTACACGGAATACCAAGTTGCTGCTTCTGGAATGATTTTTAGAATCCATCCCTTTCCAAAAAGCCAGAGATGAAGCCAAGGTCCTGGTAGAATGAACCTCAACCTTGCCTGAAATTGTTCTACTATGGTTGGTATGACAAGAATAATAGCATGAGACTGCCATTTGGAAATAGTCTGCTTTGACATAGGATCATAGGAGGTTACCAGGCTAACAACCCCAGGGACATTACAAGCCTAGCCATGTTCAGCCCATGTTCCCAAGGGGACAAGCAGACACTAAAATCAGCACCTTCTGCCCCTGTCCAAGATGGACATAGGTGGAACCCCCAGGGTGAATTTCTGGTTACCCATCCAATCATCCAAATTACACTTAAATAGGGCCAATGAGGGGTTTTGTTTAACATGCCTTGGAAGCTTGTTCCAAAAGTAGGGCAACATTTGTGAGACAAATCTGTCTCTCCAGTAAGTTTTGTTGATATCACATACCAGGTTAAGGTCCTTTGATTGAGTGACCCGTGTGCCATTTGACTTGCAAATGTGCATTTCCATTAAAACTGGGTCACAAATTGCTCTATATGTAAGGAACAGGTCACCTCTAAGCAGTCTGTATGACACAGAGTAAAGTGACAATGATTTCCATCTGTCCACATAAGACAGCTCTTGAAGAGCCTGAATTTTCTTTGTAAGGAACCTCTGTGGTCTCTCCAATTGCTGCAGGTATTTGGAAAGGAACATACCAAAGGGAGCATTGTACTCTATTACTGGCCTGATTAGGAAGAGTACAGGGGGGGGTTATAAAAAGAAGTGATGTTCTTACCATAACGTTTCATTTGTGTTGTTGATATCTTCATTCATTCATTATTGATGGGTATCGGGTCCATCCTCGGAACCGAGTCGGCCGTTACAACAAGCTCACACCAGCCAAAATACTCTTGAACTAAGCTTACCCACAGTGCCCTTCTCTTCATCACCTCAGATCGAGTTTTCCCATAAGAAAGGAAGAGAAAAAGCAGAGGCTTTATCTGAGCAAATTCCCTATAATAAGGAAGGACCAAATCCGAACCTCCAGGAGTTTTTCGAAGGGGGATGGTGGGTTGGAAGTAATGAATGAAGATCAACAACACAGGTGGAACGTTATGGTAAGAACATAACTTCTTTACCTGATGTTGTTAATCTTCATTCATTCATTATTGATGGGACAGAGTCCCTAGCTACTTTATTTCCTGGGAGGCCCTATGGAAGGATATTCCTGAGCACCAGTGAACCAAAGGAAGTTCTCCCCCTGGAGACCAAATCCAATTTGTAAGGCATGATAAAGGTATGAGGGGTGGCCCATGTTGCTGCTGCACAAATGTCATCCATGGAATCTATTGCATAGAAGGCAACAGATGTTGCGACTGATCTAGTTGAATGTGCTTTCACCTTAGATGGGAGAACAGCTTTGTTTTGTTTTGTTGATAGATAAAGCAAATGCAGTCTCTCAACCATTTAGATAGAGTCACTTTGGAAACAGATCTTCCCAACTTTGGTCTTGAGAATGATACGAATAATTGGTCAGATTTTCATAATGATTTAGTCTTGTCAAAGTAGAATTGCAATTGTCTATGCACATCAAGTAAATGTAGTGAATATTCTCCTTTATTAGAAAAATTTGGAAAGAAAACTGGCAGATCAATTGTTTGATTAATAGTGAAATCGGAAATAAATTTGGGTAAGGAGATGGGATTATTTCGGAGTGACACACTGTCTTTATGGAAAACCATATAAGGATGTTTTATGCACAAGGTTTGTAGTTCAGATATTCATCTTGCTGAGGTAATAGCTACCAAGAATAAAGTTTTCCAGGATAAAAATTTTATATCACAAGTGGCAGCAGGTTTGAAAGGAGAATGAGTCAAGGATTGTAGAACTAGTGTCAAATTCCATGGCTCGACTGCGTCTTTGAAGGGTGGTCTAATGTGCGTGACACCTTTCAAAAAGGTTTTACAGAGACGGTGAGAAATCAAGGATGACCCTGGAAGCCATTGTGGACCAGCTGTACTCAAATAGTTGAAGCTCCTGCTCCCGAACGGAGAAGGTTTGATAAACAGTGCAGTACTGAAGTAATCAGAGCTGAAAAAAGGTCTATTCCCTTCTCTAGAGACCAGGTTATGAATCTTTTCCTCTTGCTGAAATAAAGTTTCCTGGTGGATGGTTTATGGGAAGCCAGAAGAATGTGACATACAAGAGAGGATAGGTTATTTTGCCTGACAATTAAAAGAAGTGAAGGAACCAAGCTGTCAGCTTGAGGCTCAATATGTTTGGATGTATCAACCCTTGTGGGTGTGACAGCAATTCTGGAGTTGGATTCAGAATCCATGGTTGATGTACTAGGTGATGCCAAAGAAAGGGAAACCAAACTTGTTGGGTGCAATGAGGACTACTCTGCTTCTCAACTGAAGAGCCTTCTTTAGAAATTGTGGGATCAGAGGAAGGGGGAGGGAAGGCATAAAGAAGTCTCGTGGGCCAATCATGTACTAGACCATCCCTCTGGGACTCCCCCTGCAGGAGAATTAGGGCAAAGTAGATGCTGCATTTATGGTTTGCAGAGGATGCGAACAGATCACAGCAAGGCTGGCCCCAGCAACTAAAGACCTTCGCCGCTATGATAGGATTGAGGGGCCACTCATGAGGCAGGAGAATGCATCTGCTCAATTTGTCTGCAATTACGTTGGAATCCCCGGGAATGTGCATTGCTGTCAGAAAGCAGTTGGAAGCTATCACCCATTGCCAAATTCTACTGGCCTCCTGACACAACCGGTAGAACTTGGTTCCTCCTTGTTTGTTGAAATACCATATTACAGACATGTTGTCGGACTGGATAGCAACTGTCCCTGATGGGAGGACAGATTGGAATGCTGGCAATGCCAGAAGCACTGACCTCAGTTCTAGGACACTGATATGCAGGTTGACCTCCATCGGTGACAAGTGCCTTGGACTGTCTTTCCCTGGAAATGCCCTACCACCCCATCAGGGAAGCGTCCATGGTCACTATGGCCTTGGGCTGAAAAGGGGAGAACGGACGACTCCACAGGTCTTTTTCTGGCTTCATCCACCAAAGGAGGACTCTGAAGAGTGGGTACCTTGTGGAAGGGTATCTTGAAGTTCCCATGCTTGATGTCCCAGAATAGTGGACTGTGTCAGCTGCAGTTCAGAAGACAGATGTATATGGGTCTCTGGCCCCGAAGGAACCAGCTGTGAGCCTGCAGAGGCAAGTGCCCTCTCCATCACCTGGAAAGCATGCCCACCCGAGGAGGGGTGGGAGGCCGGAACCGAGAAAGACAACCTCAGGACCAAGGTCACACCCTGCTCTGACAAACCCACCCCAAGGAAGGATCCACAAGAAGACTCGGTGCCACCAAGACAACTGGAACTGTAGCAGATGGTGCCATAGAAAAAATAGGTGCTGTACTAGGGGTCATGGTGTCGACAGCCCAGTCACGATCCCGAGGATAGCTCGGCTCCGAGTGAGTCGATGATGACTCCAGAGCCATGGTACGGTCTGCCAATGGGACCAAATAAGCTGGTACCAAGACAGGCGTCTGAGTCGAGGGCTCTAATACCTCCAAGAAGGTCGAAGAAGGAATATATGCCGGAGTCTGTGGAGAAAATTCCTGGGCTCCGGGTGGGAGGGAGGATTTGGAAGGAAATGAAATTCCTCTGGCCGCCAATAGCTGATTCACAAGTCTCACTACGTCGAATTCCAAAAGGCTCCTGGAGGAGCGGGTTGACATCCCCCTGACGGAGAATTGGGGTGCTCTAGAAGGGGATTGCACTGTTGTCCAAAAAAGGGATCTGCCAGCAGGGAATATCGGGTCAGAGGTAATATTTCACCTTTCGGCACAGTGGTCAAAGGACCAGTAAGTTGTATGGGGGGGGGGGAGGTAGTGACCAGAATTAGGAATCCTATTTATGGTCCTGAAAGGGGCATTGGTACTGTAGCAGTAGTTTGTACCATAGAAGATAAAGTTTTGGGTGGTTCCGTAGTCATGACTGGTACCATAGTAGGTGCTTGAAGCATTGGTGCCAAGGACAGTACTGTAGTTGATGGCTGAGGCCCTGGTACTGAGGACGCACCGTAGAAGAGGATTGAGGCCCCTGTGCCGAGATTGCTGGTGTCAATTTAGAAAGTTTTGCTTTTGGTTCCATAGATTTAACAGATTTTGAGTCACTAAAATGTGGAGAGGAAGGTACAGACTGACTCCTCTTTTTGTGTTCCTTTTTAGGAGGGGTTGAGCCCTCCATCTCAGATATAGCCTCCAAGAAAGGAGTTTTTAGGAGACCCTTGAGTATCAATTTATTTTTTCTTTCTGCCAAGGTACGGGTGCTAAAGCCCTTACATATGTCGTATGGGGGTTGAACTTTCAGATGCAGTGCCCTGAGACAGTAAACACAAGACAAATGACTATCTGAATTTGGCATTTTCCTGCTTCACTTTTCACACTGCTTAAAGCCTGTTGTACCTTTTTTATCAGCCATCATCAAAAATAAACCAAGCACTTATCGCACTTATCAGACGACAATACTTCCAAAGCAATCAGCAAAATACACACTTACACAATGAAGAAAAGGAGTTTTTTTTTTTGTTACCAACAATGGTAAGAAAAGAAATACCCAATGGGTAATGAAAGGGAGAAAAAAAAGAGGGGGGATACCAGCAATGGTACAAAGAATACCACAAAACATGGAAAAGAAAAGGAAGAAAGTACTCCAACAGGTAAGCAAGGAAAACAAACTTTAAACAACTACTAAAGAATTCGAAATTCCACAAGATAAACGAGAACAAATTTTAAAGAAGTATAAATTTCTAAATGAATTAGCTTGAGATCTGGCCTGACACGTCTTGATACTATATGCGGCAAATGAGATCTGAGGTGATAAGAGACAGGGGCACTGTGGGTAAGCTTAGCTTGAGAGTTTTTTGGCTGGCACGAGCTTGTTGTAATGGTCGACTCAGTTCCAAGGATGGAACCGATACCCATCGATAATGAATGAATGAAGATTAACAACACCAGATCCTCTTTTTCTAGCGGCAATGCCCTTACTTATGAGATGAGCAATATAAACTGCCCTTCTTACCACTGTGGAGACATGGTGATCAAAGTTAAGGTTGCTGTCAACCTGTGTGGCCGAATCTCTCACCACTGACTGTGTGCTTAGGGTATTGCTATTGATGTGGGATGATAATGGATTTTTTTTTTGCATTAACTTTAAGCTATTTTTGCCTGTCTGCTTTGCACTCCTCCTTTGGCTTCTAGATTTGAGGTCGAACAATTTCTTAAAGGCGTCCTTCATATTAGGCCTCCCAGGAAGCCTATTCCTCCTGCCTGGGACCTAAATTTATTTTTGAAAAATTGACTCTGGCTCCTTTTGAGCCTGCAGTTTCAGCTTCCTTACAACATTGTACTTGGAAGACTGTTCTTCTTTTGGGCCTTACTTCAGCTAGATGGGTGTTTGAGCTTCAGGCCCTTATGGCCGTCCATCCTTTTTTAGTTTTCATAGGGACAGGGTGTCTCTCTGTAATAATCCTTCCTTTATGCCCAAGGTGGTTAATGAGTTGTCTCTTAATCAGTCTGTTAACTTGCCCACTTTTTTCCCCCTCTCTGCAGTCTGCTACTGAGAAGGTTCTTCACACCTTAGATTTGTATAGACAACTCAGATATTATTTAGATAAAACTAAAGCCATTCATAAATCTGAGCAACTTTTTGTTTACTTTAACTCTAGGTCTGGCTGTTTCTAAGCAAACTATTTCTTCTTGGATTTCTAAGGCCATTTCTTTTTGTTACTTTTTTCATCGGAAAACCCCTTCTACTTCTGTTAAGGCTCATTGTACCAGGGCTATGGCTTTTGCTGGTGCTTTTTTTCAAGGGCTTGGATACCGGTTCCATCTTTGAGGCAGCTACGTGGACTTCTGTGCATACATTTACTAAACGTTATAAGCTGGATGTGGCTCCTAGGGCTATAGCTGGATTTGCCAGAGCTATCCTGCAAGGCTTTCTTGAGTGCTCTGCTGGGCCTTCCTCTTCCCAATTTTCTTTTTGAGCTTTTATACTCTCCCTTGAGTAAGGAATCCTGCAACAGTGATACAGAAGGACATAGTACAGTTGTGTAAATCTTACCATAACAGTACATGTCCTTCCCTTCACTGTTGCAGTATTTGCTTCCTCCCTCCCTGCTCCCTCTTTTCTTTACTCTGATTTTATTTTCTTCTTCTGGATGCACATGTTCCTCCTTTGCTTCTTGGACTGTTCCTCCTGGGGCTTTTTAGCTCTGTGGTAGGTACATCAATACATCACCTTATGCCCTACACTGTGAGCAGGGAGTATACATGTGACGTACGACATACATACGATTAATCCTAAGGCTTTGGTATACTGGCCAGATGTCGGGCTGCTCTTGGCAGGGAATCATTTGAGTAAAGAATACTGCAGCAGTGATATGGAAGAACATCAACTGATCAGAGCTCCTGAAAAATTTTGGTCTGTCGAGATATTACTGGTGTTGTCTGTGGACATCCAAGGTAGTATCCTTTCTTCCTCGTTTTTAGGCTCTGAAAAGAAGACAGGCTGATGAATAGCTTGGCTTAAGGTAAACTCAGTTAGCACTTCAGGTATAAATGAAAGGACTAGTTCAGAAGGAAACCCTATCTTTGTAGAAAATGAGAAGATTAACCCATCATAAGAGCTTGCAATTCAGATACTCTTTTTACAGAGGTCAGACAATTAGCACTGTTTTTAATGTGGAGAACCATGTGTCAGCCATTTAAGCTGGTTCATATGGAGCAATAAAAAACACAAAATTAAGACCCAAGGAGGAGCCAGTTGTTTTCTAGGAGGCTTCATATGTAACATTCCTTTTAAAGACATTTTTACATGAGACTGTATTGAAAGAGGGGGATCTATGGGCAAACATGCTGAAATATCCAACAAATGAACCTTGACTGAGGAATAAGACAGGCCAGAGGATAGTAACACACAGAAATACTGCGCAGCCAGAGAAACCCCAGCACTGAACAGCTGAGGATTCTTTTCTTGGCGCCAACTACAAAACTTTTTAAATTTACTAATATACGATTTTCTAGTAGCAGAATTTATTGCCTCTTTTAATACCTGATGTACTTCCTCTGAAAAAAAAAAAAAGATGTTTGAAACGTATTAAGATTTTATCATCCAGGCACTCACTTGCAATTGTTTGGGGTCGGGAAGTATCAAGCTTCCCTGGTGTTGTGTGAGTAGATCCAGTCTGTGAGGAAGCTTGTGGTAATTGCTCTTAGCCATTTCCAAAAGATGGGAAAACCACTGTTGCCTGGACCAAAATGGAGTCACAACAATGATTTTTGGGGAGTCCTGGATCTTCAGGGTGACCCTGAATATCAGTGGAATGGGTGGGAAATTATACAGGAACATTTCTGTCAATAAAAAAGAAAAAGCGTCAGCCTTCCAGGGCTTCTTTCATGGTGTCCAGGAGCATAATTTTTGCCAACTGATTGTTGAGGCTGGAGTCAAAACTATCTATTTGAAGTTTTCCCTATAGCTGGATGAATTCCAGGAAGACACTCAAATTCAATTTCCATTAATGGGGATCCATTCTGGGCCTGGTTAGCTTATCTACCACACAATTTTGCTCTGAAAGTATGAAATATGGCTGTAGAGTGACATACTGAAAAGGTATAACCCACGCTACCATGGCTAGTCTGCACAGAGGGAAAGACCTGGTTCCCCCTTTGCCTGCTTATGTACATCACTGTGATGTTGTCTGTAAACATTTGAAGAGGTCCTGGGGACCACAGATAATTCCCACTTACAAATGCTCTCAGCTCTGCCATCATTTATGTTTATGGGTTTTAGTCTCTCTTGTCTGCTCCAAAGACCCTGTACTTTTATCCCCATGGACAGTGATTCCCAAGCAAAGTCCGAGGTGTCTGTTGTGACCAACTGTGCCAAAGCAGAGGGCGAGAATGGGAGCCCTGAATTCTAAGAAATTAGTAAGGTGAATGGGAAACCTGAATTTTGAGATATTTGATGTCCCTACCAAAAAAAATCACCCTTTTTGCAAACAAACCCTAAAACTGATATCTGACATTTTGGGGGATGTTGAAGTTGAAACCACACAGACTTCTGACACCAATGGATTATTCTTATGTGTTGTCTTGCAAAAGACTATCATGTGTCACAGATGCCATGAGATCCAAAATCCCGAGGAACTCTCCTGAGACAGTAGTCTGAGTGGAAAAACTCACAAACATATCTAGATACATGCTCCTTTTTTCTGTGGAAGAAAAACTCTTTGAACTGAGGTGTCCAAGAGATAACCCAAGAAAACAATCCTGTGGGAAGGAGTTCTCCTGGAACCCTAGTCTATGTACAATATTCCTCAACCAGGTGAGAGATCCCTGACACTGTGAAAAAGACTCTGCAAAAACAAGCAAGTTATCTAAATACCTTGCAGTCAACAGTAGGCTATTACAGGAGCTGGACACTTTCTGAATACCCTTGGAGCAGTGGATAGCCCAAAGGCTAATGCAGAAAATTAATAATGTGATCTGGATACAGTAAACCTTAAGAAACATCTGAAATCTGTATCTATAAGAATGTGATAACAATGGAACTTTTAAATCTAACATTACTAGAAAATTGGGAATGAGGGGTAATAAGTTATGAAGTGTCAACATTTTGAATTTTAGCACTATCACGAACAGGTTTAAAAAAGAAAGATCCAGAACTGGTTTTCATGAATATTCTTTCTTTGACACCAGAAACATCCTTAAATGAAACCCTTCTCCTAAATAAGGAGGAGGGACAGCTTCTATCACTCTATGGGAGAGCATATGCTGAATTACAGGAGGGAATAAAAGAGAGGTTGGTCTGGCAGGTGAGGTGGTATCCCTTGGAAAGGGAGGAGAGAGGCTCCCACTGATATATGTTACCTTCAAAAAATTGCTCACAGAACCCATTTGTCTGATACTATCTGTTGCTAAAGATGGAAATGGAGGTTCAGCCTTTCTGTAAGTATTAAGAGATTGCCAGGGAGGGAGGGAGTGGGGAGAAGAGTTTCATACCTGGGCCTGCTCAGCTTATCTGCCACACAAGTTTGCTCTGACAGTATGAAAGATGGCTGCAGAATGACATTGTACTGAAAAGCTATAACCCAGTCTACCATGGTTAATATGCACAAAGGGTAAGATCTGGTTCCCCCTTGCTTGCTTATGTACTACATCAGTGTGGTGTTGCCTGTAAACACTTGAAGAGGTCCTGGGGACTACAGATAATTGTCAGTTATAAATGCTCTTGACTCTGCCATCACTTCTTATGCTATAGGTTTTCATCTGTCTTGTCTATTCCAAAGACCCTGTACTTTTATCCCCATGGACAGTGATTCCCAAGCAAAGTCCGAGGTGTCTGTTGTGACCAACTGTGCCAAAGCAGAGGGCGAGAATGGGAGCCCTGAATTCTAAGAAATTAGTAAGGTGAATGGGAAACCTGAATTTTGAGATATTTGATGTCCCTACCAAAAAAAATCACCCTTTTTGCAAACAAACCCTAAAACTGATATCTGACATTTCGGGGGATGTTGAAGTTGAAACCACACAGACTTCTGACACCAATGGATTATTCTTATGTGTTGTCTTGCAAAAGACTATCATGTGTCACAGATGCCATGAGATCCAAAATCCCGAGGAACTCTCCTGAGACAGTAGTCTGAGTGGAAAAACTCACAAACATATCTAGATACATGCTCCTTTTTTCTGTGGAAGAAAAACTCTTTGAACTGAGGTGTCCAAGAGATAACCCAAGAAAACAATCCTGTGGGAAGGAGTTCTCCTGGAACCCTAGTCTATGTACAATATTCCTCAACCAGGTGAGAGATCCCTGACACTGTGAAAAAGACTCTGCAAAAACAAGCAAGTTATCTAAATACCTTGCAGTCAACAGTAGGCTATTACAGGAGCTGGACACTTTCTGAATACCCTTGGAGCAGTGGATAGCCCAAAGGCTAATGCAGAAAATTAATAATGTGATCTGGATACAGTAAACCTTAAGAAACATCTGAAATCTGTATCTATAAGAATGTGATAACAATGGAACTTTTAAATCTAACATTACTAGAAAATTGGGAATGAGGGGTAATAAGTTATGAAGTGTCAACATTTTGAATTTTAGCACTATCACGAACAGGTTTAAAAAGAAAGATCCAGAACTGGTTTTCATGAATATTCTTTCTTTGACACCAGAAACATCCTTAAATGAAACCCTTCTCCTAAATAAGGAGGAGGGACAGCTTCTATCACTCTATGGGAGAGCATATGCTGAATTACAGGAGGGAATAAAAGAGAGGTTGGTCTGGCAGGTGAGGTGGTATCCCTTGGAAAGGGAGGAGAGAGGCTCCCACTGATATATGTTACCTTCAAAAAATTGCTCACAGAACCCATTTGTCTGATACTATCTGTTGCTAAAGATGGAAATGGAGGTTCAGCCTTTCTGTAAGTATTAAGAGATTGCCAGGGAGGGAGGGAGTGGGGAGAGAAGAGTTTCATACCTGGGCCTGCTCAGCTTATCTGCCACACAAGTTTGCTCTGACAGTATGAAAGATGGCTGCAGAATGACATTGTACTGAAAAGCTATAACCCAGTCTACCATGGTTAATATGCACAAAGGGTAAGATCTGGTTCCCCCTTGCTTGCTTATGTACTACATCACTGTGGTGTTGCCTGTAAACACTTGAAGAGGTCCTGGGGACTACAGATAATTGTCAGTTATAAATGCTCTTGACTCTGCCATCACTTCTTATGCTATAGGTTTTCATCTGTCTTGTCTGTTCCAAAGACCCTGTACTTTTATCCCCATGGACACTGATCCCCAAGCAAAGTCTGAGGTGTCTGTAGATGGCCTTTGTTCTGGGAGGTTCCTGCTTTCATTTTGGTACCTCCCTGCCATCGATTTTTAAACATTTGCATACCAGCAGCTTGCTGGGTTGTTTATTTTGCTTTTTAAAGAAGGCTGCATACAGAACATTAAATACCTTGACAAAGAAGTTGAAGAATGACAGTTGAAAAATCTAAGATTCCTTAAATCAGCTTACATCTCTTATTAGACTTAGCCAACCATCAATCCTCGAAAGCCCATAAGAGAAGTACTCTGGGGCTGGAAAGTTCAGAAGGGCTTGGCACACAAACCTGTTTTTTTTTTTTAGTCCGCTTAGCCTGAGTGGCCTAACAGTTTAGGTACATGGATGGTGCCCTGACAGACAGTCAAGTGTTATATCCCGAGCAGGATATAATTCATACAGCTAAGACTACTACAACAATAATCATAATACGAACATCTATTAGACACTGAAATTGATCTTTCTGTATGGTTTTGCATTTGCCAATTGCTTCAGTATGCAACTAAATGAATAGGTACAGAATACCTGAATAGAACAGTTTGCAAAAATATCTTATACATAAAACAGTCTTACGTCCACAACTGCATATTTTAGATGCTGGAGTCATCACGATGAGGTTGGAAGTGTATTTTATTTGTTAAGCCCAAAAGTAGAAGATTTCAGTGGAACATTTTGAGACAGTTTCTAATCCTTTCTGGAAACAAAATGAATGAAGCTAAAACAGAGGCAATAGCTGTAAATTATGTACCCACACACAAATTGCTTTAGCAATATCCATATTTATGGAAACATGATAACATGAAGTACTTAGGAGTACAGATTAAAAAAAGATTCGGGTGTGGCAGCTAAGTATATGTGGGAGGAGACTAAAAAAATAATACAAAAAACAGAGAAATTGGCAGCTCTGTTATGTGGATATGGAGAGCAAGATACAAACAGTTAAACTGTTTCTAATCCCTACAGTTTTATACACAGGTCAGGCATATTTTTAATCAGCCAGAGAAGAAGTTGTCGATAACAATAAAGAGCTGAAGGCTTTTATCCAAGAGAGGTAAACAGCAAGAGTCAAGTGGGATAAGTTGATTCTTCCAACAAAACAAGACAGTTTGGGATTACCCAATTTGAAGGAGTATTTCAGAGCTACACAGTTAAGGCTCTTATACATAGCACAAGCAGAAAACTATGATTCAAAGGGGACAGGAACGATAATGATGAAACGGGGGGAGTTCAAGAAACAAGGAGAGATTGGGACATTGGATACATATCCTTGAGGGAATAACACTGACCATAAAAATATTACATTCATAAAGTAGCAGAAAGTGTTCTAAGAACCAAGTCAACATGGGAACAGAGAAAAGAGATTTTGCCAATAAGGATTATTGCAGTTAGGGACACAGACAAAAGGCAAGATAGGGCTGAATTTACTGCAGAAAACTGGCAAAGGAACCAATGTATTGGGAGCAAATAATAATGGAAATGGAACAGAAAGGGAAAAGGCCAAGAATTTCTTTGGACTGCAGGCTAGAGATTACCTTCCCTATCAAGAATTGATATAAGAGTACAGGCCAAAAGAAAGAAACTGGGGGATCCTAAACAAAAGACCAGCACTGGTAGAGTTTTTAGTAGAATCTAAGAGATACGTTGCTGCTGAAAAAGGAATGCTGACTCTTCCAGTTGAACAAGGCAGTTTAAGATTACCCAATTTGAAGAGGCATTTCAGAGCTACACAGTTAAGGCTCTTATACACAGCACAAGCAGAAACCTATAATTCAAAGTGGACAGGGATGATGATGATGAAACAGGGGGGAAGCTCAAGAAACAAGGACTGACTGGAATTTTGGATGCAGGCCTTTAAGGAGAACAGCAATAATCATACAGAATATGTTATCTATAAAGTAGCAGAAAGTATTCTAAGAACTAAGCCAACATGAGACTGGAGAAAGAGATTCTGCCAATAGGGATGACTGCAATTAGGGATGTAGACAATAAGCAAGAGAGGGCTGGAATTCATTGGAGAAAACTGGCAAAGGAGCCAAGGTACTGTGTGCAAATAACTAGAGAGAGAAAGATGATAGAATGGGAAGAAGCCAGGAATTTATTTGGACTGCAGGTTAACGATTGCCTTCTCTATCAAGGATTGATTTAAGAGTACAGGCAAAGAGAAAGAAACAGGGGGTCCTAAATAAAAGACAAGCACTGGTAGAGTTTTTAGTAGAATCTAAAACAGAAGCTGCCATTAAAAAAGGAATAATTAGTAGAGCATACAAAATATTGCATGATAACTATAGGAATCAATCAGAGGAGGTTAGAAAGGATTGCTAGGGGAGATTGGATAAGCAATTCACAAAGAAACAATGGGGGATACATGTATGTCTTCCAAATACGCAGCAAAAGTCTAGAAGATTTAGTATCTTTGCTTGAAAGTGTTTACATAGGTATTTTTATACCTCAAGTAGATTCCTAAGAATTTTTCCTCAGATAGACAGCAAATGTTGGAGGTGTGATGGGGGAACAAAAGAGGTAATTAAGACATATTTTCTGGGAGTATAATGAGTTGGCAAACTTTAAAGATTCCCTGAAGACCACTCTGTCAGAGATAATGGATGAGCAAACTGGTGTAGCTAAGGAAATGATTGTTTTTTAATTAAGATACAGAATCAGAATTGTCTAGACATAGTAAGGCCTTGCTGAGTCTGATTATCGTAGGTGCCAAAAAAGCAATTACTACAAAATGGAAATCAAAGTCTAAACCAACTGTACCAGAAGTAATATAGTAAGAGAGATAAAACAACTAGAATTGGGATCTTTAGAAAAGGTTAGGAGCAAATTTCATAGAAAAAATGGGAATTGTAGAAACTATATATGCAGAAGAGGAACAAGGTTTAAAAGAAAGCAGGATCTGAATGAGCTATGAAAATTATCTCAATATAGTTAGTCTTCAGTTATATAAATATATGATTGTCAAGGTCATATGTGATTAAGATGTTTCTTGTTTAAAAAAAATGCAAGATTTCAAAGAAGACTTTTTTTATACCTTTATTAAATTATCGCCAAGGTGGCGGTGGTGCAATGGTTAGCATTGTCGCCTCACAGCAAGAGGTTCTTCCATTCGATTCTCAGCTGGAGCACCTTCTATGTGGAGTCTGCATGTTTTCCCTGCAGTTGAGTGACGTTAAAGACATGCAGATAAGTGCGTGCGTGAATGGGTGTGGCTTCTTTGAAGGCTGGGCGTTGGGCTGGCACCTCTGCACCGAAAAAATCCATTGTCAATCATTGGCGACCCTTAACCGGGAAAAGCAGAAAGACATTACTATTAAATTATCGCCAAAGACAAAACCAAACATACATTTTACAAACCATATTAAAATGTTTTTGGTTGCACACATTATACATCACATATGTTCTTTTTTACAACCATCCTCAATCCAACATTACTGCTCAATTCCTGCCTTCCATTAGACCTCACTCCACCTCCAGAACATTATTCTGGATTTCCACCCCCAGAACATTATTTTGCATGTACTGTTCTCACAATTTCCATTCTTTCCTATGCAATTTGATCCATTTTTTTTATTCCACAGTATTCAATACTTCCAATACAGTTAATTTAGACTTTGATTTCCATTTTCTAGCAATTGTTTTTTCAGAGTTAAGCTTAACAAGGCCTTATTATATGTCTAGGCAATTCAGATCCTGTGCCCCAGCTCAAAGGAATCGTTCCCTTAATTACACCAATTTGCTCACCCAATACTTCTTGTAAAATATGCTGTTGGGAATTTTTACAATGTGCCAACTCATTATACTCCCAAAACATATATTTCCAGTTACCTCTTTCTTCCCCATCACACCACTAATATTTGCCATCTACTTGAGGAAAAATTCTTTAGAGTCTGCTTGGGGTATAAAAATATCTGTGAAAACACTTCCAAGCAAATATTCTAAACTTTCTAGACATTGTTGCATACTTGGGAATCATACATATATCCTCCCATTATTCCCTTGCAAATTGCTTATCCAGTCTCTCATCCCAAACTTAACTGCAAGAATCAGTCAAAGGAGGTTAGAAATCATGTCATATTTTACATGTCTTACTAATTATCACTTTAACAGCTTTTGTTCTAGATTCAAGTAAAAACTCTACCAGAGAAGGTCTTTCATTTAGGATCCCCCTGTTTGATTTCAGATTACAAGGGGTCTTGCAGTATGAAATGATACTATCATGCACTTTGTTTTTGCTGAGGTATAGCCATCAAATACAAGCTTCTAAAATGAGAAAGCATTGATATTTATAGTGGTGACAGTTCTGAAAAAAAAGCAATTACCAGAAATCAGAAACTAAAAGGGATACAATGAATAGCTAATGTTATTTGGGTGATGGATGAGCTGGACACAGGAGAAACCAGGAAAAAATATGTTAAACAGATGGCTTTCCTTGTGCATGTATAAAAATGGGATAGTTGACTGATATATGAACACTTCTAAGAACAATACTATGATAAGACAAGGTTACGTAAATAATTCTGTGCAATGTAACATATGGCAGTTGTGTTTAGAGGACAAGGTTTAGAGTTTGGTTGGAGTTGGAAAACTAAAAGATAAGTCAACTTCCAATAACTTGGCATCTGGGTTTAGGGATTAACCTGGAGAGTTATTTTAAATAAGTTTGGAAAACTGCATATTACTTCGATTACAGCTCTAAGTTAAAATGTTGTTTAGCTGATACAAACTGTTAAATATCTACATACGTATACATACACACACATACACATTCACACACATGCACGATCAGTCTAAAAACTAATAATATGGCAAACTGCACAATTCACTGATAAAAGACAGAGGTGTCTGTGCCACATAAATGTGTAAACAAAGTACAGGCCTTTATGAGTGGCAGATCTTTGCTAACAGCTGTAAACATATTCAGAGCAAGTAAAACTGCAAATACAAGGTATCTTTTTCCAAAGAGGAAATGCAAAAAGTATAAATAACAAAACCCAGAGATTTCTGAAAGGCATAAAAATAAATATGGACATGGAAAATAAAAAGAAATCTGATATAGCGCAATATATATGCAAAGGAGAAAGCCAAACTAATCAATACAACAAAAAGCAGCTCCAAAGATATCTGAAGAGAAATACAGGCAAAGACACACAGATATGGAAAACTTCACAATACAAAAAGTAAGAACACAAAGGGGGATCACTGAACAGAAGATTAGTAAGGTAAAAGTTAAACAAATAGAAGGCAAAGTTATGCAATTACTGCAAAGTGAAGGCTTTAGTGTTAAAAGTCTAATGCAAGGTATGTCACGGCTTGATGGAATAATGACTTCCCAAATTAAGGGGATACAGCTGGAGTGAGAGACATCTGAAGAAATATGGACATTGGAAAGAAAAAAAAGATTTGAAATGGTGCAATACTCATGCAAAAGGAAAAAGCAAAACTAATAATTACAAAAAAGCAGCACCAGAGATATTTACAGAGAAATACAGGCAAAGGCACTTGGATATGGAAAATTTCACAATACAAAAAAATAAGAAAACAAAGGGGAAAGAAGAAAAGATGATTATTAATGGAGAAGTTACAGAAAAGAAACCAAGTTATGAATTACCTGCAAAGTGAAGGATTTAGTGCAGAAAGCACAACTCGGGTAACGTCACAGCATAATGGAACAATGAGCCCCCAAATTAAGGAGAAACAGGTGAAACAGGAAGCACCTGATCACTTGCCACATGATGGTGCTCTGGAGTCTTTAGTAGGAAACCAGTGCAGAAGTTAATTTGGAACTGCACAGCAAGGGAAGCAGCAGAAACAGTGGCAACTCTGACAAAGGGAATGTTGTGGAGTGTTAGGCAAATAAGTTCCCATATGAAGGAGTAACTGATGATGCAGTGTACAGCTGAAGAAGATCTGTCACAGGAAGATGCTTCAGAACTTTCTGTAGAATACCCTCAGCAAACAGAGAGCAAAGAATGTGCCCTCGACTTATAAGAAAATGATCTGATTTAATAGACAGCTAGAGACATATTAAGATCAATGAAAAAAATAGAGTACATAAAGTAGATATGACCCAAAATGTTAGAAGTCTGATAAAAGAGATGAACATAGTAATCAACACTATTAACAGAAGTTCATGTGATATAACAGAAGTAAACAGGATATGTTACTCTGCAGTTAAGCTAGCAACAGATAAAGTCTTGCCACAAAAATACAAAGCAATAAGGGAAAGGAAGGGAAGAAATAAAATGCCATCATGGAAGCATCAAATATAGAAAACTATAAAGCAATTAAGACAAGAAGTGTCACTGTTAGAAGAATATAAAAGAGGACACATATCAACAAAAATACTTAGAAAGACAGACACGATAAAAGCAATGCATAATATCGGAAAAGTCCAGGATCCATCATGCATTATTGCAAATAATAAACTAAAGATATCAGTATACACAGAAAAACTTAGAAGACATGCACATAAATATAGAGGAAAAGTACAAAATAAACAATTTACTGATGGCCCAAAAAAGTTTTATAGAGAACTGGGAAACAAAGGAAAAGGAATATAAGCACCACCAAAAAATAGAAGAAACAAACATGTTTTAGAGAAATATTTAAAGATCCTGTGTAACATACCAACGATATTGAATGGATAGAAAAATTAAAATAAACAATAAGGAGTTCAAATGTACAGAATATGAAATGGAATGAAGTATTGGCCAAAGAAATTGAAACAAAATTAAGAGATGTCCTAAATGGAAAATCCCAAGCTAAGATTCAGTACCTAACTTTTGGCTTAGAGTATTAACAGAGTTGTACAAATATTTGGCACTGAATAAGAAATACTTGTATGCACATCCCAAATAGACACCAACCTGGTTAACTACAGGAAAAGTTATACTCCTCCTCAAGAGCGAACCTGTAAGCCATCCTAAAAACTATAGTCTAACAACTTGCCTTCCGGTGTACAAACTATATACTGGAATTGATGCAGAGTTTATAGTCATTTAGAAGAAAACTCAATTATGGCAATAGAACAAAAGAAAGTCACATGAAGCAAAGGATCACACTTGTTGGTAAACAAAACCATAATGAAGAATTGTAAAAAGGTGAGGACTCAGGTATGGCATGGAGAGCCTACAAAAGCATTTGACTGCATCCCACATTCACAAATAAAGGAGTGCTTACATTTATACAAGATACATTCTACGTGGATCAATTATATTACAGTGACCATGAAACAATTAAGCCATGACAAAGTGCAAATTATTGTCCTTTGGGATAAACATTCAGAAGGGGATATTCCATGGTAATTCTTTGTTGTTACAGTTTTGTCTTGTCCTTAACCCATTAAGTGGCTTACCTAACAGATTAGGTCTTGGTTAGAATTTAGCTCCCAGAAAATAAACTTGCTTAAAGATTTCTCATCTATTTTTTGTGGCGACCTAAAACTGGATAGTTCATCAGATGAGGAGTCAAAAGTACAGCTGCAAGTGATTAAAACTTTCTCAGATGATATCAAATGAAATTTGGTCTTGATAGAGTACAAAATCAATGTGTAAAGCAGAAGAGTTCCAGTACTAAGAAAATATTAATCTAGTACAGAAATATGATATAAAGGAACTTGAGCAGGAAGAAGTATATAAATACTTGAGAACTGATGAAGGATTGGCAATAAAATATGAGCAAATGTGAGTAAAACTCAATAAGGAATACTTCAGAAGACTAAAACTAATATTGAAAACAGACTTGACATTAGGAATAAAATCCAAGCTACAAATCAATCAATTCTTCCTGTTTTAACGTACAGGCTTGATGTGACCTGACATGCCTCAAAAGGTATTGGAACAGTTGAACAGAACAACAAGAAAAATGCTTCACTCTTATCACATGATATATAAAAATCAGTGTATACCAAGATTACATATTCCACTCTTTGAAGGAGATATAGGTTTCCTTGAAAATAATTACATGTATGGACTGCATACACATCTGTTGAACTCATCAGATCCAAACACAGTGAAAGTTTTACAACATGAGGAAAGGATGTCTAAGATGACCTCTCTACTTAGTTTACCAGAAGCATTCAGGTGGCAATCAAACCAGAATTAGCCAAAAATGAGACAGCTGCTGAATGTGCCAAAAAACAAAAGAAAGAAGGAAAGAAATGTGGAAAAGCAATAAATACAGTGGCAAGTTTAGACATCTCCTGGAACAACCTCATGTTAATCAGAATTTAATGTAGAAATCAGAATTTAATGTAGAAATAGTTAAGGAGAGGCGAGATGAAACCACAGGATGAAAGGTTAATAATGGGAGCCCAAAACAGTGGACTACGTACACATTGGTTTACATAATCCATTGAACATGTGGAAGAAACAGACAAATGTAGGTTCGGTATAAAAAAAAAACAGCAGAGGGTCAGAGGGCCTGTACACTGAAAGGCACAATAATGTGGCAATATCGTTGTACTGGAGATTGTGCAAACTCTACAATACAGAAGTACATGAGAGGCACTGGAAACATGAACTACAAAGAATTACAGAGAATGATGAAGTGTACTTCACATGGGATCATCCATTACCAACAATTCAAAACACAGATGTACTAAAACCAGATATTGTAGTCAAAAGACAGATATTGTACTCCATGAAAAAAAAAGACAAAAGTAGCATTGATCGTTGAAATTGATACAACTAGCGATTACAGTGTCTCGCTTACAGAGAGACACAGACATAAAATATCAAGATTTGCAGGCAGATACGAGAGCAATGTAGAAGAAAGATGCCCAGACAGTTCCAATAATACTATGAGCAACTGAACAATGGGTCTAATAAAAAAAAAGAATCTACAGTCATATTTAGGTATGCTGCCAATACATGCACCACTGTATGAACTGTAGGAGGAGTCCATTCTGGACACATTGCAGGTGCTGCAAAGAGCTCTTTTGGCTAACATCAAAGACTGAAACCATGCTAATTTCATAAACTTTAATTATACTCTGACTTAGAAATGGGGTCCATTCATGTCGTGGTATTAGAAATCCAAACAATTTGGAGAAATTAAACAAAAAGCAAAACTGCAAACACTAAGTTAAAGAAATTCATTGATGAAATGAAGTGTGTGAGATAAAATGTGAGTCAAACAATAAAGTACAAATGAATCTTAAAGTTAAAATACATTTTTGTACCAGTAATGATGACATGAAAAGAGTGTCACAGAAAGTACTGTGTAGTTGAAATTTAGGCCTCATGTACTAGGTATGGCTATGTATACACAAGAATAAGAAGTGTCCAGTGTTTGATTGGTTAAATGTGCAAAAAATAAATTAAATTAGAGCATAAAAAATAATTCAGAAGCTGAATCAACCAAGAAAATAAACTATTAATTTAGAAAGATTTGATACTATGAAGTCAGAGAATAAAAAGGCAGTACAAGACAATCAGACTGGAAAGAGTGGCTCAGAATTAATAAATGGAGTGTTAAATTTACACTAGACATCTTCAGCATACAGTACTGTCAGAAAATATATTTAAAGCACTGAGGCTGAAAGAAAAGCAGTGTGCATAGCACTAATGTGCTCGTGAAACAAAGTAAAGCCAGTGGATCAATACTGATATGTGAACAAAAAGACCAGAGACCCTTTTTCAAACAGTACCAATAAGTAATACATTTAATTAGCCTAATATACTGGTACCCTGGCTTGTGAAAAAGATGGACTAGGCATAATGTCTCCACAATGTTATAAAGCAGAGTATCAATATATTTTCTTCACATGGATGACTGGGAAAACAAGATTTTGGTGGGAGACTAACTTTCCTGGCTTAAACTGAATAAAGCCATGAATTTACCAGGTAATACAGATAAATCAGTATGCAATATTGTAGAAAATAACATTGATTAAACTACAGATAAACCTACATGAGGAAGAAACATTTTAGACATTGCACGTATTAACAAACAATATTTTGACTATACAAGTCTACTATACTGACTAGTATCCACATTATTACTGGAAGCAGGAACAGTTATGTGCTATTTGGCATTTAAATTGCATGCTTATTAGATGTCCAAGTTTTTGTCTGGATTTATCTACTTCTCAAGTGTCTTTGCAGGTTGGAAGGTAGGATGACAGGGTATGATTATGAAGTCAGTTAACTTATGTCTGAGATCCCTGTTGCTTTCATGGATGCAAGGATGGCTGTCAAACAACTATGGGCTGTCAAGCTAGACAGCTCCTGATCTGAAGGGTACACCCTGAAACAGGGCATTCTGCAAGGGCTCAATACTGGGGCCTTATTGACCTCTATGCAGATAACATCAAAACAGGAAAAATTACAAAGCATGCTCTGAGAATGTCTTCACACTGCAGACTAAACTGTTTGATAGTCATAATCATGTAACTGGTCCAGTATTTCATAGGATCATAGGAAGTTACTAGGCTATTGGCCCAGAGGCCCTTACAAGCCTAGCCAAGAATTTAGCCTATGTTCCAACAAGTCTGTACCCTATGCCACTGTCCAGCAGGGACACAGGTGGAATCTAAGGGATGTATTTTCTGTTCCCCATCCAGTTATCCAGGTGGCGCTTAAAAAATGTTTATATGATCATAGGAGAGAAAAGACATCACTGCCAAGTCTCAAACCCAGGACCCTGTGCACTAGAGTCACAGCAATGCACCACTAAGCTAAATCAGGTCTTTAAAACAAAAAGTAAAATAAGAATGATATAACATTTGATAATCTGGTATGTGAGCTAGTCCAAGGACTCCTTTCAGACACAAATGAACCAAAAAATAAAAAAGGCAAATATACGTACATAATCAATACATTTTTTTTAAATGCAGCTTAACAAGTAAATACAGCAGAACAGAGTTATTGTTGCAACAGTATACGTAATGCATATATTAGATACATAGTAAATGTAAACAATTATAGTTGGCATGAGTAAAGGTGAAAGGTTTTGAAGGTGTTATGAGGTAGGACATATTTAGTGATCATCCAATGTTTCTGAAACACTTGAACTTGTTTTCATTTGCAAGGTGTGCATGCAGTGAATACTTGAATGGTTTAATGTTTTTCAATTTGTCCAATGGATACTGGGATAGAGTTCCAGAAGGCTGGGACAATTCTGACACATGACCCCTCTTAAATAGTGACAATAAAGGGAGTTCTCTACAATTACAGGCACACAAACAGTAGCTATCATACTAAAGATAATCAGTAACTATAAAGAGTTTCCATTTTCTAAAGATCTCAGAGTGTTTGTTAATAAAGATTTAGTTTTTGTATATTATGAGAACTGATTAAGTAACAGGGGTTGGAAAATGTTTGGTTGCATCAACCATTCTGTTAAATTTAATAGTACAAAAAAAAAGCCTAAAAGGAGAACCCCACCTATAGACTGAAAAACACATTTACTGCATCATGTCGATGATCATATGCCGATGATACACCCCTGATCTGGTCTGCATCAAACATACAACATCTTTAACATAAAATCCAACAATCCTTCACTGAAACAGAAAACTGGCTAAACAAATCCCAATTAATATTAAAGAAAACACAACTTATGCTGTTCCACACAACAAAGTCCTGTGATACTACCTTCTCCATATCCTCAGCTAACAAGACCCCCATCACCCCAGTCCCAGAAGCAAAATTGCTAGGATTTACAATAGACCAACAACTAAAATACAACAAACATATATCCCTCACTGTCTCCAAAGTCCACAAGAAGCTAGGGACCCTCTATCGCTGTAAAATTTACCTAACATCCGAAGCTAGAATCGCTATCGCCAGAACCCATCTGCTAGCAACACTACTGTATGCTTGCCCAGTGTTAACAAACCTAAATAAAACTGACCTTAATAAACTCTCCACAAACTATAACAAAATCGCCAGGTTCGCTACCAATGCCAGATCATGCTCCCACCACTTTCAATCCCTATATACACTACACTGGTTAGAATTCCCAAATTTACTATGATACCACCAACTCAACCTAGCACACCAGATCTTTTATTATCCTGAAAAAAACCCCGCCCTGACCAACCTCCTAAACTTCTACAATTCAAACAGACAATTATGCTCCAGTAACAAAGCTCTGATAGAAGATATCCAGTGTAAAAACAGCTCTAAGGTAGCTCTATTCCCTCATGAAGTTGCTAAAACATGGAATACCCTGCCTCCTGACCTCAAAATACAGAAATGTACACCCATTCAAAAACCTTCTAAAATCTTATCTATATACCAACCATTTATGCAACTGCAATGGACACCCCCCCAAAGTCACACCATGCTGAAGATAGTTTGCTATTGATGCTTTAGTCAAAAAAATAATAGTGTGATTGATTCATTCTCACTGTACATATTGTAAATATTGCCTATAAGCCTTTACTATACTAATGCTCTGTAATGTAATAACACTGTACCTACACTTGACTATAACGTGTATAATCATATATCTGTACTTCACCTCTGTATTAATTCCCTGTCAACCTTTCTACATCTGTTTCCTAAACGTTGTCACCTTGATGGTTATTATTAATTGTTCTCTACTCTGTAACTGTTTGGAGCTTTTCTCCACAGGACTCCACTGAAAATGGACACCAGCTGTGCAGCCGGACTATCCTGGTAAACAAATATTAAATAAATGAAATGTCTTGATGTTTCCTACATTTTAGCACCACTTTTGAACCCAATATACTTACTTTTTTTATATTTTTAAATGTAATTCCAGAGTCTGCCCACATGGGGTCCTGCACCTTGATTGTTTAGTCTACCTCTACTTGCCCTACATTGCATTGTGTGGCTTTAAAATATTACATCATAGCCCCTAAGCTCCTGTCAATACACTGACTATGTGTTTTCATGTATACCCTTCCTTTCTTTTAGGTCAAGTCAGGTTTAATTACCACTTCCTGCTTTTCAATGACTACATAAATGACAAACTGGGATAATTATACAGAACAGTATTCTCAGTGCCTGTTACTTATTTTTCTTTCTAAAGTGGCCAATTTTCATTCCTTTGACATGCCTGAGTTGTAGTCCTGAAACTCATTTCCCCTCCCCTAAACACTTCCCCTTCATATCTGTTAAAGTGGCAAATTTGAGCTGTTTGCTGCTGTGACTGATAGATTACAGGAGGAAATAAAGTTCATGTGCTGAGAATACTGTTCTGTATGATTATCCCAGTTTGTCTTTTAAGCAGTCATTGAAAAACAAGAAATGGTAATTAAAACTGACTGACTAAAAGAAAGCAGGGTATATGTGAAAACACATGTAAAGTCAATGCACTGGCAGGAGCTTATGGGCTATGATGTAATATTTTAAAGCCAAACACTGCATTGTGGGATACCTGGAGGTAGACTAAAAAAATCAAGATGCCAGACCCTATGTGGGCATCTCTAGAATTACATTTAAACATATAAGAGAGTCTAAAAGTAGTGTTAAAATGTAGGAAACATCAAGACTTGATAAAATAAACATGTTTTTTGTTTTCAGTCTGTGGGCACGGTTCTCCTTTAATCCCAACAGTCATAGGTCCTCAAACAGGACAGACATACTCAAGCCACGATGTAAGGTCTCCCACAGCAAAGGAGTAAGGTGCTGAAAAAAGAGAGAGTCTATCAAAAGATAATTAGGAGAATAATCAATAAAAATCACATACCATATTATATTAATATATTTATCCTCCTAGAAAAGGTTCAGCTGTGAACTTTTGTTGGCTTATGAGGCATGTCATTATACCCATCTGCTTGAATATCAAATGTTAGTTCTTCCAAGACTCATAGAAATAAGTATCTTATAAGTAATTTAAAACTCTGTTTGGATACCACTAATTGGTTAGTCACTGGAATAAAATTCCTTATGATATTAAAACTGTACTTCTCTAAATGCAGTAAGCATAGGCAAGATGACTTACACGAGAGCAATTGACTTATATTATACAATTTTGACAGGTAATTAGGGACTCTTCCCCCTGCCCACACTTTTTTCATTTTTATTTGATATGATAAATGTATACAAAAACAGTTGCACACTCAAACAGCCATCTCAAATGTCCACAGCTATAGCAAGGATATCTTGCACAGCTTTGTTGACATATTAATTCTTAGGAGGCTTGCCAAAAGAATAACATACCCAAATTATTCCAGAACCTACGGCTATAATACATGTTCCAAGGAAGGTACCAGGTGCTAGCATCTCTCAAGAGTAGTAAAAAGCAATGCTTGAAGCAAATAGAAAATGTAGGTATCACTAAGAACAGACACAGCCAAGAGAATGAGTAAACAGTGCTGACACAGTTTTGAAGAAGGACAAAATTTGCATACACACTGAGCTGTAAGAACTGAAAATACACTGATTTGCAAGACCTATAAAAAGTAATTAATAAAGAACAGTAGCAATTACTTACAGTTAGTTGGTCTCAACTATACCCAGAGAAAAAAGTTTCAATATAAAATACAAATAGTGGACTTCCACAATGGCTGCATGCTGAGTGGCAGCTAAGCTCTAGCTCTCCCAGTGTGGCAGCAGAGACTCAATGGAGAGGGTCAGTTGATTTTATTGTTTGTGGGTGGATTTCAGTGGCTGGCTGGTGGGTCTGTTGCCTGGATGCCAGGAGGGGGGAAGTGCAGGGCAACTGTAAGGAAGTCAGCTACAGGGGATGGGGAAGAAACACTAACTGGGGAGAGTTCTGCAGCTGTTCAGTGAAGGGTGGTGCATCCTTCGGATGGGACTTCCAGTGGCCTGCAAGAGTATGTGGGACAACTGCACATAGACCTGGTTAGAGTACATGGAACACTGATGGAGTGTGTCAACACAGGCGACAGGAGACTGGAAAGAATGGAGGAAGCCTTAGGCAGGTGTTAAGACAGAGCAGTGAAGCTGCATGGGTCAGGGTTGGGGTGAAGAAAAGGCTGGCTGAGTGTGGGACTCCTTAGGAATACATGTTTCAAGGAGTGATGGAATGGCAGGATGGAGCACGTGCAGAGGGTCTGGGACTTTCAGCTGTGCTGGAGAGGCTGGAAGGAGCAGACTGCATTGATTTTATGAGCAGCTGGGCTGGTGTTCCACAGCAGGAGTTGCTGGTGGGGGGTGCATAATGTGTGTGCTCTGAACCTGGCTATGAGAGGGCAGCCTGGACCTTTAGTGGTGGAGCTGCAATCCTGCCAGCAGAAGGAGTTGATTCTGGCAAAACTGTGGCAGATGGATGGAGTGCTATAGGGGGAGACAGTGAAGTGTTTGTGGGGGGGGTGACTGCTCGTTGTGTACTGGGCAGGAGAGGAGTGGATTCATTCCACTGTTCTGGGGGTGTTGGGACACAGGTGTGAGTTTCAGGTGTTCTTCCCTGGAAGGACAGGGTCATTTTTGATGAGGTATATGCTAAGGAGGAAATGTGGGGGGTTGTCCAAAAAAAGTCAGCTGTAAAACAGAAAGAGATTCTGCTTCTTGTTCTTCTGGTAATAAAGACTGTACCTGTGAAACCTTTTCCACTGTTTCAATGGAAAATGTTGGAGAGAAGGAAGGAAGCACAAGAATTGACTAGAAGAATCAAGAGCATTGGAAATGAAACTGAGACAGGACTTAGGCGAAGGAGATGAACAGTAATGAAACCAGTAACTTAATGTGGGATTACAATGCAATAATTATATTTCTAAAATAAGACAGAACACTGTGCCTGTAAAATCGAATGTTACTGCTGTTGTCACTGTTTAGCAAGCTTTTTTGTTGTTTTCACGGTTTGTTAAGTATTTACTGGTATTTTTTCACTGTTTTAAAGCAATCTATTTTGCCTGCTCTAGTTTTCCCACCAAGCACTTAATTAACTGACCTGTTAACTGTTTAAAATCATTCTTTAGAGCCTCCTGGCTAATTTCCTGCTGTTCTAAACATTTTTTCGGTGTCTCACTGCTATTTTTCTGATGTGTTAAACATTCTCTAGTGTTTTCCACTTAAACTACAATAGTTAGTAGCTGTAGCATAGTCCAGATCCAGGTCTGCTGCTTCTGGAACTGTTTGTAGTGGTTTGTTTGTTCTGAGCACATTTTTCAGACCATCTTGAATTGGAAGGGAGCCTAGCTGCACTTTTGAGAGAGAATTATGTTGATTGGGACCTGACTGGTAAAGGGAGGCTGGTCTAGGTCTTGGAATAAGCATCCTCATTGGTCCTTTTGAAATTTTTTTCAAGTATTAGCTTCTGGGATTTAAGCCCTGCATCTGAGCAGGTTTCTGCTTGTTTGCACTCGCTCAACACCACTCAGTACTGTGCAATTGTGCGCCAAAGCCGGACAGTTAAATTCAACAAATTTTCCCTTAAAACCCAGGCAGATATAACCATTCGCCAAACTCCTCAGTGATCCCTTCTGAAAAGCCACCCCTATTGACAACAGTCTTCAACCTAACATTATGGACAGTTGGGCTATCTTTGTTTCTCCTGCCAACCTTGTTGACTTGGGTCTCAAGGCAGTGTAGCAATTGCCTCATGTACACAGACAACCTTCTACTAATAACTCAATCTATTACAGAGTGTGAGAGATGTATTTTCACCAAGAAATTAGAATCCAGATTTCTCTCACTCAAAACAGTAACATGGAGAAGGTCGTCAACTCACCCACCACTACATATTCACATTGTACCACTACTCATACACATACCACTAATCACACACATAGTATGCATCAAACATATAAATCCACATACATGGTGGTTCTCTCGAAAAACTTACCAAAACACCAGAGACCTCCAAAACACAAGTCTGCTACAGGTAACAGAGTCTCCACAGCACTGATGACATGCAGCAACACCACTTCCTCACCCATCAAGCCTGTAAAGTGTAACTCTCAAAAACTAAGTTTTCTTGTCATTGGAGACTCAATAGTGAGAGACACAGATGCCCCACTCACCAGGTTGGAAAAGGAGAAAGTCATGGGCAGCTGCCTGCCTGGTGCCAGGATTCACCAAGTCACACATGCATTCAGGTCTCTCAACAACAAGTACTGTTAAAAATCTGTCATAGTTCATGTTGGTGTGAATGACTGGAGGCATACCTTGCTGGACTACATGAAGAGCCACATGGTCGAGCTCTCTAAGTATGTGTCCCAGGCAAATATGTCCCTAGCCTTGAGCAGCATACTACCCTCACCTAGAATGATGCCACAGTATAATCAAAAAAATTATTGATTTCAATAATTGGCATAGGTTTTGGTGTCATTCCAAGGGGATTCAGTTCCTGTCTGCCTGGGAAGCCATAGTCAACAAACCTCACTGCTTTGCCAGAGACAGTTTGCACATAGCACCCCTAGGCTTTTGGCTGCTGGCAAAGGCTGTTGCCTCCCCCATAGTGCCCTTTTAGGCAAGGTCTTGAAAACAACATTATCAATGTGAAATTAACCAATCAGAACAAAATAAGGGTCGTGCTGCTAAATGCTAGTAGCTTAAACCAAAAACTGCACTCCCTGGAAGCACTTCTATCACTAGAAGAGGTAGATGTCTGTGCAGTCACAGAAATCTGGTTTAAGGCCTCAGATGGTACCCCGGCCCTGCAAGGCTACAATGCCTTCCACATCTTTAGACTGCAAAATGAATATGTGAAAACAAAAGGAGGCAGTGTTTCAATCTATACTGGAGATAAATTCACCTCCTGTCTAGTTAGACTGGACAGCTCCATGGAGTTACTCCAGGTCCAGGTTACACTGGGTAGGATCCCCATTCAAGTACTAGCCAGTTATAGATCCCCCTCCATGGGTCACGACATCCACGAAACCTACTTAACCAAACTGAAGACAATCCAAATTTTACCAAACACACAGTTTATAGGGGATTTCAATTATCCCACCATAAACTGGGAAACCTATTCTAGTCCAAACTCGCTAGCATAAAAGCTCCTTGACTTCGTGAATTCAAATGTCCTGGAGCAAATTGTCCATACCCCAACATAAGGAACAAACATTCTGGATCTGGTCCTCAACAACATGTCAAACAGGTGGTCTGCTGCAACTATTGGACTCTCATTAGTTAAAACTGACCACAAATCAGTCACCTTCGAACTGACACTTAACAACAGAACTCACAAAGGGTGAAATCAGACTGAAAAACTTCACTAAGGCAAACTATACCCTCCTAGGTGAAGGTATAAATGCATTCCAAGCCCCACCCCAAGCAGAAAGTGGTAACTACGCCAAAGCTTACACTAAAGCCCTGTACAATCACTTGCATTAGTGTATAAACTTGGCTGTACCAGATAGAATCAAAGCCCCCCAAGTAAAATCAAGCTGCCATGGTGGACTTCCAGCATCAACAAACTCTACAATAAATGCTAAAAGTTACTGTCCAAGAAAATAAAGACAAGGACTCAACAGTAGTAAAGCACTCTCCTCAGCCTAAACAGGAAAATAAGACAACTTGTCAAATCCTCCAAAAACTCCTTTGAGAGAAACTTAGCAAGTACAGCCAAGAATAAGCACACGGCCTTTTACAGCTATATACATAACCTGAAGGGTAGGACCCAGCCATGTGTACAACTAGTAGCCAATGGTATCATACACACTGACCCCCACAGAGACAGCGAACCTGCTAGTGGATAGATTTGGCAAAAATGTCACTCCCATATCCCTGCCTAACTTACAACAAACCCTCACCCAAACTTCCTCCCACCTTACATATCTGAAGAGCAGGTCCTCAAAGCCCTGTCCAAGGCAGAGGACACAGCCTCTATGGGACAGATGACATCCCAGGTGGTTTTCGAAACAGGTTAAAACATGAACTAGTATCACCACTAAGTACCCTTTTCAATCATAGCCTAACCACAGGCTTTGATCCTGCGGAATGGAAAACAGCTACAGTTATTCCCCCCCACAAAGGTGGCCTAGCAACAGGCCCAGGGAATTACAGACCCTTACGCCTGACCAGCTTCATATGTAAGGCCATGGAATGTATCATTATAGACCTCATTAAAAAAGACATAGGTAACCTCTAAACCCTGGATCCTATCCAATTCAGCTTTGTGAAGGGCAGATCCTGCCTGTTAAATCTGGTGGATTTCTTTTAAAGTGTGATCAAGGCTACTGAAGAGGGCAAATCTGTGCACACATCATACCTCGACTTGGCAAAGGCTTTTGACACAATCCCACATTCAGTCATTACCGATAAACTTAGCAAATGGAATGTAAACCCCTTCATTGTAAGATGGGTTGCCAACTGGCTCACAAACCAGACACACAGTATCAAACTGGGTGACTCCACATCAACCAGCAGACCTGTTACTAGCAGGGTGCAACTGGGGTCAGTGCTGAGCCCCCTACTGTTTCTGCAAACTAGGTGCAATCATTGAATGCCCAAATGATGTCAGTATACTCCAGAAGGGCCTCACACAGACCAATGATTGGTGTATTAGTCACGGTCTCACACTGAATGCATAGAAATACATAATCATTCCCTTCGGTACAAACAATGTCCCTTCACAAGATCAAATCAACAACAATACTCTAAGTACCCCTGAAGTGGTAAGGGACTTGGGATCACAGGTTGACCGCAACCTTAACTTTCACCACTACGTGTCTACCGTTGTAAGGAAACCTTTCTACATAGCTCACTTGATTAGTAAAGGCATAGCCTCGAGAGCAAAAGAAGTTATAGCCCCCCATATTCGGTACTTATCCGTCCCATAATTGAATATAATGCCCCACTCTGTATGCACCATACTGGGCACCTGCAGCAATTACAGAGACCTCAGAGGTTTCTAACAAAGAAGATCAAGGGCCTCTAGAGTGTGCCCTACATGGACTCACTAAAGTCCCTGTCACTATACTCTGCATCATATAGACTTCTTAGGGGTGATTTATGCCTGGCCTAGACAGAAACCCAAGATCCAAACCTAATGAACTTACTACATATCTATAAATCAAATGGGTCTCTAACTACCCATTCCAGGGACTTCAATATGGCCTGCAACTTAAATAGGACTTGCTGGGAGAACAGATTTATCTCCCAGCGACCACCACATCTTTGGAACAGGCTACAAATTCATGTGAAACAGAGCACCTCTATGTCACTGTTCAAGAGGAACCTGGATGAGTGGATGGGGCACCATAAATTCTTAATGGGGAGAGCACCCACAACCCTCCTGGACATGGGCAGTTATCACTAAATGCAATCCTGGTTATTGACTAGAACTTGTACGGTATTCCACTGGGTTGAAATGGCTAGGTTTAAAATTACCTCTGGGTTGATAGCCTACTAATCTCCTATGATCCTAAGAAAATCTGGCATTGGACTTTTCAGAATTTGTTGGACTTGTGGGGGGGAGTCTAAAGTACATGCCCTACTTCATGCAATTAATGTTCAGAAAAATGCATTGGGGAAGGGAAGAGAAGGGAGAAAGTTATAAAGAAAACATTTTTTCTTAAAAGTACTATTTTTGTGGTGTATGGTTTTCTTTGCATGCTATAAGGTAAAGTTTTCTCAATTATTTTTGGGTGTAATGGGGACTGTAAATAGGTGCTAATTTTTTTTCTTCTCCTTCATTTCTTTCTCCCTTCTGTCTGTCTTCTTTAGTTGTAAGAAATGTAGGCACTGCAATGTAAAAAAAGGCCTGGCTAAAAAAAAGCATGACAAAAGAAAAATGAATGTGTTTTTTCTCATTCTTGCATGGGGAAATGACTGGAGTAAGGACAGTTTTAAGAAAAACCAAGTAAATGAAAAAGAATATTGAATATTACAAGGCTTTTTTCTAGCAAATGAATATATGCATAGTAGCAATTCTGTATCTGGCCCTCATCACTACATGGAAACAATCTGATAAAGAGAAATTGACTGTCTGGATCTCATGTCTCCATGTTGATAATCTGATAAAGAGAAATTGGTTACAGTCTGGTGGAGACTGATTGGCTGGGGGAAAAACAAAAAGAAAAGAGAAACTGGTTAGGATAATGACAATGTTCTCTGAAAGTATTCAGGGGTTTTCCCAGCTGGGAGAGATATAAAGATAAGACAAAACCAATTAGCACTTATCAGAAGCACAAGCTGCACCATGCTTCTTAGCATGGATAACCTTTCTTTTAGATTAACTCAAGTCTGTCAGTGTGGCTGCCAGTTTGGGACAGTTGTTCCTATTAGGCGGGTAAACTTCAATATTTGAAGATGTACATAGCTCTGTGTGTTAGTATTAAATGAATAAGTTTTAGGGGGGGTATGTGGAGTTTATTTGTTCTTTTATTTGAGGGCTTTCATTAAAACAAAAAGTTCTGTAAGATGTGACAAGAAACAATTACATAACAGTTCAACCTGCCAAACAGTGTATGCATGTAACACAAAAGCTGGAACTAGACATTTAACAAAAAAGGTGATATAACTTTTTAATACAATCATGGTTTCTCTAACATCTTTAAAATGTCAATGGTCTCACAGATAAATACAAAAAAGAACGAACAGCAAGAACTGAAAATGTGAATTTGATAAAGAAAGGTTTTCAGGACGGTTATTTAGTGGAATAACTGGGACATAAGAAAAGAGTACTTTCCAAGAGGAGCTCCAACAGTGATAGAAGAGGATAAAAAAAGATAATGATGGCAGATTTATAGTACTAAGGGGTTACTGGCAAGGGAGGAGGATTACACTGGCATGTATTTATATTCCACCTAAAACTGCTATAGTGGAGCTTTAGTAAATTTTGGGACAAATAATCAGCTTTCAACAGGGAATATTACTTATAGGTGGAGAATGGAATTTAATATGCAAGAGTAAAGATGTATCCCGAGAATACTAGAAGGGAATATATAACAACAGGATGAATTTCTAAAGAAATTTATGAAAATATTTGGTATGGAAGATGTGGATTTGGTAGTCAGATCATTGACACAATATGCATATTATTCCCCAAGTACAATAACTTGAATGGATTGGGCAGATCATGCACCGATAAAAGCCAAGATAAAAATGCAGGTAATGAAAAAAATGCAAGATAATGAAGTAAAAATGAGACAATGGCACTTTCCCAATTGCCTATTAAAAAATAAAGGAAATTAAGGCATGGGTAGCTAGTGAGTCAGATAAAATGAAAATAGAAATAAAAAAAGAGAAGAAATAAAACAGAAAGGGATATGATTAAGAAGTAATAGGAATTACTTACAGGGGCTGACAAAGGTTTAAGTGTTGCACAATAAGGGTATCTCAAAGAACAAGAAGAAGCACAAGTGCAGAGTGCTACAAAGAAAAGAAGGGAGTAGTTGGATAATAGATACAAGTTCAGAAAGACTGCTAATATGCAACTATTGTTTCATAACTCCAGAGCACAAAAACTTTTACTACAGCAACGTAGGCAACAGAAAGTCGAAAGGATTGTCACCAAACGTATGGAATCTATGAAAGAAAAATATCCAGAGAAGCTACAGAAGTATTACATAGATTTCAGAAATGTTAAGAAAATTTTAACTAAGCAGAGGAAAGTGGAAACCAAGAAAGAGCGCACCTGGAAATATTTATGAAAGACTTAATTATCCCAAGATTAAAGGAAGATGAGGCTCAACAAATAATAGTTAAGATATGTGGAGATCAGACAAAATGGTGATGTATAATCACTCTGCAGGAATGTCTCCAGGAACAGATGGTATTCCTGTGGAAGTCTGAAGGTTAGGTGGAAGAAAATTATAAATAGCCAAAATATACGGTTTAATAGTATTTTAAAAGAAGGGGAAGCACCAGCTTCCTGGAAGAACGCTGTGATGGCTGCATTACCCAAAGAAGGTAAAGACCATCAGACCCAGCCTCATATAGACCCATTTCAATTTTAAACCATGGTTACAGTGTCTTTATGTCTATATAAGCTAAAAGAATGGGAAATGTGTGGCCAAAATTGCTGGATATGAATCAATGTGACTTTCTGGAGGGGATGCAATCATTTGACAACACTGAGCGAAAAATGATGATCCACAGAGAAAAGCAGAAATTAAGAAAATACCACTATTGTTGGCAGGTATTGATGCAAAGAAAAGAATTGATAGAGTAAGCTGGGATTTTACGAGTAGGGCAATGGAAGCATTTGCATTCCCTGATACACTAATATGGTTAATTAGGACGATATACGAAAGATCGGAGGCTACAATTAAAGTGGGAGGGTTCCTCTCTGATAAGTTGTGTTTGAAAAGAGAAATCAGGCAAGGGTATCCTTTTTCATTTTTGCTATTTGCTTTATATTTAGAAACACTGCCAAAAAATAAGGGACTCTGAAATTCAAGGATATAAATGGTATGGTAATCAAAAAAAGTTGGCTTTATTTGCAGATGATATTATTTTGCACGTAATAAATCCAGAAAAAGGATGCTGTGGAACATTTTGAGACAGTTTCAAGTCTTTTTAGGATATAAAATTAGTGAAGATAAAACAAAGGCTATAGCCATAAATTATGCACCCACACACAAATTGGTTCAGCAATACCCATATTTATGAGAGCACAATAAGATGGAGTGTTTGGGAGTATAGATTAAAATGCTTCTGTAATGGCAGCTAAGGATATATGGGAAGAGACTAAACAAAAGATAACACAAAAACTGAGAAATTTGAAGTTCTTGTTTATGTATATGGATAGCAAGATGCAAGCAGTGAAAATGTTTTAACCTATTTAGCTTTATATACAAGGTCAGACAAATTTTTATCAACCATAGGAGATATTGTGAACAATAATTGGAAAGAATGCAACAGTTAAGTGGGATACATTGATGCATCCAACAGAACAAAGATTCCCTGATTTGAAAGTATATTAAAAGCTATACAGTTAAGACTCGTATACACAACATGTACAAGATTATATTATAAAGGGATAATAATGATGATGAAGTTGAAGAAATAGGGAGAGAATGAGATTTTGGATATAGCTCTTTAAGGAGAATGATAACTATACAGAATATTATATTCAAAAAGAATTCAGAGAACCAAGACAACACAAAAATGGAGATTTTGCCAACATAGTTGACTGCAAGTAGGGATACAGAAAATAGGAAAGAGGGTGCTGGAATGTACTGGAGAAAACTGGGACATAAACCAAGGTACTGGGAGAAAATAACTAGAGATAGAAAAGTAACAGAGTGGGATGAAGCCTAGAAGACATGTGGACTGCAGGCTAGAGACTGCCTTCCACACCAGGAATTGATATCAGAGTATAAGCAAAGAGAAAAGGATAGTAGAAGTTTTAGTTAAATCTAGAACAAGAAGCTTCTGTTACAAAAAGTGATACTTAGTAGGGCATGTACAATATTGGAAGGTAACTGTAAGAATTAATCAGAAGAAGTTAGAAAGATTTGGGAAGAAAGACTGGAAAAGCAATTTACAAGTGAACAATGGAAGGACATAGGTAGGGCTCCCAAGTATGCAACAAAGTTGAGAAGGTTTAGGATTTGTGCTTTGAGGTGTTTGCATACATATCTTTATACCCCATGCAGACTTCAAAGAATGTTTTCTTGGGTAGACAGCAAATGTTGGTTATGTAGTGAGGAAGAAAGAGGTAACTGGGAACATATGTTTTGGGAGTGTAATGAGTTGGCAGATTTTAAAAACTCCCAACAGAATACTCTGTCATTAATGACGGATCATACGAGGTTACTAAGCTAATGGGCCTGGGGCCCTTACAAGCCTAGCCAAGAGTTTATCCCCAAAAAGGAAACCTCAGTCAGCACCAGCCGCCCCTGTCAATGAGGGACGCAGGTGGAAAAAAATGGTGGTGGGTTAGCTATCTATGTGTGTATTTATATCTGTACTGTCTAGCATTTCTTCCTTTATATGCTTCCTTGACCCTCTTGTGAAAACTGTTTTTAATGCACACTTGGATAGTATGACTGCTCAGGACTCAAACCCGTGACCTACTACACTGTAGGTTATGACTCAACCTATCTAGCCACTTGGATGAGCCATATTGGCTAAGCAAATGACTGTAACTAAGGAATGATTCTTTTGAGCTGCAAACCAGGATTTGCCTAGACACAGTAAGACCTTGTTAAGTGTAATTTGGTTTGCTGCTTTAAAAGTACTGGATTTTGTAAAGGAGATTAAAACAAAACTGGAAGAGGGACCTTTAAAAAGGGAAGGAGCAAATTACATAGAAATAAATGAAAATTGTGGGAACAATGCATGCAGACTACTGTGCAGGAAGTGGAGTTAGGTTTAAGAGAAGGCAGGAATTGAGCAAGTTATTTAATGATGGTTACAAAGAAAGACAACTTATATGATGTACAATGTGTGTAAATGGAAAAATGTTAATATGGTTTGTTTTATCTTCTATAAATCTATGTGTGCCTATGCCTTAAGTGATAATTTAATAAAGATGTTTCAAAAAATAAACTCAGGAAATCACATCAGCAGGAACTGCATAACCACAAACCAAAAAAAAAAAACGAAAACAGTTCCAGTAGAACACTCAAATAGTGCTGCAAAGATGATCACAACGGTGTAATAAATAAAATAGTAGTTTCTAAACTACTATTTTATTTATTACACCGTTGTGATCATCTTTGCAGTACTATTTGAGTGTTCTACTGGAAATGTTTTCTTTTTTTGTTTCAAAAAATGTATTACAACGCCCCGTTTGGTATTTACCTCTCAAGACATCTACAACAACTGGAAAGGCCGCAGAAATACCTCACAGGCCTAAAGCAGATGCCCTATGCTGACCGCCTTAAAAAACTCCAGCTATACTCTGTCACATATCGTCTACTCAGAGGCGATCTCTGCTTAACATACAAGGCCATGTGAAACCCAGAGCTGTTGGACATGCTACACTTAAAGAAATCCCAATCCCTCGGAGCCACACGCTCCAGGGATCTAAACCTTGTCATCACGATAAACAAAACATGCTGGAGGGATAGGTTCTTGACCCAGAGACTCCCCAGACACTGGAACAGACTGCCCATACATGTCAAGCAGAGCACCTCTTTGGCCCTCTTCAAAAGGAACCTTGACGATTGAATGGGAGAAAGGAAATTCACCCCGGGGATCATGTCAGTCACCCTGCTAGACAGGGGTCCAGGGAAGTAAATAATGTAGGAAGAAATAGCCAGGGAATTGTTATGGCTAGGCTTGTATAGGCCCTAGGGCCGATAGCCTAGTACCAACCTATGAACCTATAAGAGTAAGGCTACTCCTCCACCTTAACTTTTGGGATCTGTCACTTCTTATGAGTTTATAGTTAGGGGACGTTATTTCGGTATCTTTTATGTGTAGCTTTAGCCAGGTTTCTGTGATAGAGAGAATATCAGGTTTGTTGTGGGAGATCCAGGCATGAAAGACAGGTATTTTATTACAAAGCCTCCTGACATTAAGTGTAGAAAGGAGAAGAGATTTGTGGGGGAGGGGAGAACTATGTGAGTTTGGTTTGGAAGTGGAGTTATACGAAGGCCCTGGGTTAGGGTGTATATCTCAAGAGCGGAGGAGGAGGGTGACTAATTTAGAATTGAGAATGGAGAGGTATCTATGTTCTAAGGGGTTATAGATTTGTGTATTGGAACCTAATGAGGTTAGCTTGGTAGGTATGGGAAGTGGTTTATTGGAGTAAGGAAGAGCTTCCTTTGAAACAGAAAAGATACATTATGTTTATAGAGGTGGGAAGAGACTTGGGTTGTTGAGGGAAGAGTCTTTTTTTAACACACATTGCAGTTGTGTGATAGGGAGGTGAGTACTGGAACTGTGGGAGACTAGTGTGGTACAGTAGGCAGAAGAGGATGAGGCTTTGAAATAAAGACAGTAGAGCATGAGCAGGTTTTGTTTGCATGATAGATGTTAGATGCAAGTGAAGTGACAGGGATATGTAGGAAGAGAGACAGTTAATAAATGGGAGAGGTGTAGTTACAATGGTTAGTGTGTGGATGTGTAGACAGGGATGTTGCTGGGTGAAGGATGAGTAAAGCAAAGGGCAGTGGGTGGGTGTAAGAAAACAGGCTGAGGATAGTGATAGGGAGTGGAGGGAGGGATTTCTTTTGATAGGCAGTTGTTATGTGGGAGTGGTTAGAGAGCTATACAGATAGACCAGAGTGAGCCTGCAGGGCAAACGGAGCGGGAGGAGCTGAGAGAGGAGGAAGCCTACAGGAACAATCAGTAGAACTGGATGTTAAGCAGTAAGGAAGCACAGGTAAGGGTAAGCTGGGATACAATTGTATTTGGAGTAAATGTGGACTGTAACCAATGCAAAGAGTGAGCTACAGAGTGTTGCTAAACACTAAGTACAGTGGGGAAAGCTTAACTCAAACCTAGAGCAAATGAGGTTATGGTTAGGGAAGGAAGGGTTTGCACTACTATCTAGTGGTAGACCTAGTAATTGCTGCTGAAGAGAGAAGAGGGAGAAAATGGGGAATGAGGGCAGGCTGCTAGCAACGCATGGAGGGGCACAACACTAGGCAGACTACTTAATCAGAGAAAAAGGCAAACAATAGTTGAAGCACATAAACTGGTATAACTTTAGGCAGCAGTAGGTTTCTTATCCTTCTTTATACAAACCCTTTTTGGGTTTATTTGGTTGTCACAGGTTGATAGTTCAAGGTAGTGAGAGGGAGAAACGCCTTGGGAGATGGGAGGGCAGGACGTATCAAGCTGTAAGGGAGAAAAAAACCTGTTTAGTAACTTAATCAGAGAGAGGGAAGGCAAAAGTAATACTAAAAGAACAAGCTAGGAACAGCCGGAGAGCTAGAGGGAGAGGCTGGAGGCTAGGATAGGCATGAGCATGACAAAATGTAGGTAGGGAAAAATACAAATAAATCAGGTAGGGAGCTTGGTAACAGCAGGAGATAAGGGTGAACATGCAGAGAAACAGCTGAGAGGAGTAGGTTTAAGCTGTTAATACACTGTGATATACCAGGTTGCACAGGTAAATACCGCAGAAGTTTCCCAGGTTAACTCAATATAACATAGAGCTCCCTTATACAGATACAACTGTGAATATAAATACAGCAGAATTACATATAAGCATCACATTGTGCCTAATATTTAAACCAATATAGAGGCAACAACAGTAGTTACAGCAGGCAGCAGATTTTAATGAGGTAACAGTAAAGATCAGCAAACGCAGTCACGGCTCGGCAACAAGTTATGTACTCACCATAACGTTCGATGTATGTAGTCCATCTCACCTCACATTCTTACCCGTGGGTTCGGAGCCAAACCTCAGCTCCGACTTGGTCATACTCTAGCTCGAAGTCTTTCAATTGGCTGGGCTAAGAAGGTATCCCATGCTGCACTACTCCCTTTCCCCAGATCTTGTTTGCTGTGAGCTAATCATTCACTCCTCCACATACAACAACATATACAGAAGTAAGAACATACTAACCAGAAAAGAATTTGAAACCACACCTAACCCCTAGGTCCTCCAGGATGGGGGAAGGAGGGGGGGGGTAAGTAAGAATGTGAGGCAAGATGGACTACATACATCGAACGTTATGGCGAGTACATAACTTCTTGATGTTATGTAGTCCAACCTCGCCTACATTCTTACCCATGGGACAGCGTCCCCAGCACCTAAATCCTGGGAGGCTCAGTGGAAAATACTCCTGAGCACTGTGGAACCAAAGGAAGACCTGCCTCTGGACACCAAATCTAACTTGTAGTGAGTAACAAAGGTGTGAGGAGATGCCCATGTAGCCGCAGCACAAATATCATCCATAGACAACCTGGCCTGAAAAGCTGCAGATGTAGACACAGATCGGGTAGATTGAGCCTTCACTCGAAATGCCACCTGAAGCATAAATGAATGAAATGCAACTGGAAATCCATCTGGACAAAGTGACTTTGGAAACAGGAGACCCAATCCTGTTGTCTGAAAATAAGACAAACAACTGATCCAATTTTCTGAGATCCTTCGTTCTACGTAAATAGAATCATAATTGTCTGTGCACATCCAGCTGATGAAATCTAAATTCTGCCTTGTTCGAGAACTCTGGAAAGAATACAGGTAGTTCAATGGACTGGTTTAGATTATTGACAGAAGCCACTTTTGGTAGAAAGGAAGGGTTTGGTCTGAGAGAAACCCTGTCCTTATGAAAAATCAAGTAAGGTGGTCTAACTGATACGGCTTGAAGCTCCAAGACATGTCTGGCTGAAGTGATGGCTACTAAAGAGATTCTCTTCCAAGTCAAATATTTTAAATCACAAGTGGCTGCAGGCTCGAAGGGGGGTGAAGTGAGATATTGTAGAACAAAATTTAAGTCCCAAGGCATAACTGGTTCAAAAACTGGAGGACGAAGCGCATAGTGCCCTTCAGGAATACCTTACAAAGTCTGTGTGCCATGAGACTAGGCTCATCAGCGATGTGAAAAGTGGAAATAGCCGCCAACTGGACTTTAACAGTTGTGGCCACTGATCTTAGGTTGAAAAGCATGGAGAGGAACTCCAGGACTGCCGAAATTGGAGCTGTATAAGGATCAATTTGTCTTGCGTGCTCCCAGATTGAAAATCTCTTCCATTTGCTGGAATAGATTTTTTTGGTGGAAGGCTTATGGGAAGAAGACAGAATATGAACCACTTCCAGCGAAAAATGATGACTAACGATGGAAGTGGAGGAGCCAGGCTGTCAACCGGAGGGTCTGAAGAGAGGGATGGAGCTGCCCTGACATATGAGACAGCAAATCTGGTTGAGGGTCCAGAATCCAGGGGGCGTCCACTAGGTAAGGATGGAGGAAGGGGAACCAAATTTGACGAGGCCAGTGTGGAGCAATCAGAATAATTTTTCTTCCCAAAGATTGCGCTTTCTAAATAACCTTTGTCAGCAGAGGAACAGGAGGGAAGGCATACAGTAGACCAGAGGGCCAATCATGAACTAGAGCGTCCCTGGGTGACTCCCCCTGAGGGGGGATAAGGGTGAAGTAGCTGCTGCATTTGGTATTGAGGGGGCTGGAAAATAGGTTGCAGCAAGGCTGACCCCACCTGCGGAAAATCTGCTCTGCAATCTGATTGTTCAGGGACCACTCGTGAGGCATCAGAATCGCTCTGCTCAACCTATCAGCAAGCACAATGGACTTCCCCGGAATGTGTGTTGCTACAAGAAAATGTTGGGAAGCCACTGCCCACTGCCACACTCGCATGGCCTCTCTGCAAAGGGGATATGACTTGGTTCCTCCCTGTTTGTTTAGATACCATACCACTGACATATTGTCTGTGTGGATCGCAATTGTCCCGAGAGGAAGAAAGCTCTGAAGTGCTTGCAACGCTAGTAGCACTGCTCTCATCTCCAGGACACTGATATGCAGATGCATCTCGTGTTCCTGCCACATGCCTTGGACTGTCCTGCCTAGATAATGCCCCCTCACCCTATCTGGGAGGCATCCGTGGTCACTGTGGCAACCGGAGGGAATGGAACGAAGGGTTTTCCCGCGTCAAGGTTGCTGGTGTGAAGCCACCAGTGTAGATCCTGCTTGCACCTGCCTGTGATTATTATGAGATGAGAAAGAGGAAGATGTTGCAGAGACCACTGGGCGGAGTAGCCATTGAAGGAGCCTCATGTGCAGCCTCGCCAAAGGAACCAGCATAATTGTAGCAGACATCGTGCCCAACAATTTGAGGCTCAATCTTGCTTTCACTCTTCTCATAGGGAGTAACACATAGACCTGCTGTTGTAAACTTTGAATCCTTTCTCTTGGTAAGAACGCCCTCAGGAGCACAGTGTCTAACTCGGCGCCTATAAAGGTGACATGCTGCGAGGGCAACAAGGCAGACTTTTCCCAATTTAGAGATATGCCTAATTGTTGACACAGTTTGATCGTGGCGTCTCTGGTTTGTAGGAGTAGATGCCTGGTGGTGGCAGAAAGGAGCCAGTCGTCCAGGTACGGAAACACTTGGAATCCCTGACGTCTCAAGTGAGCTGTTACCACTGCCATGCATTTGGTGAACACCCTGAGAGCTATGGTGAGACCAAAGGGAAGGGCGCGAAATTGAAAATGACCGACTCCCAGCCGGAAGCGTAAATGACCTCTGGATGCCCTGTCCATCTTTATATGGTAGTAAGCATCCTTGAGGTCGATGGAGCACATCCACACTTCTTTTCCCAACAATGGGAGAATAGATTGCAACGTGACCATTCGGAACTTGGACTTCTTTATATGGGTGTTCAATCTGCTGAGATCCAAAATGGGTCTCAGGTCCCCTGTTCCTTTCGGCACCAAAAATAAACTGGAGTAAGTCCCTAATCCGATCTGGTCTGAGGGGACAGGCTGGATGGCTCCTTTTTCTAGTAGCTTTAAAACCTCTGAAGCTGCGGAATCCCTTTGATTGGGTGGAACATCTTGGATTTCTTTTGATCGGAGGGGGAGCTGAAGAGAAGGGAATGCGATATCCTCTGGAAATTATTTTTAATACCCATTGGTCCTGAGTTATACTTTGCCAGGCCTCTGGGTATAGTGAAATGCGACCCGCGACTGGCTCCGGAAATGCACAGTCGGGCCTCCCATCAGGACCGCTGGTAGGGAGAACCACGAGAGGAACTGCAGTCTCCCTGGTTACACGGGCCTCCTCTGCCCCTAGGGCGGCGTTTACCAGAATTACCACCCCCTCCCCTGCCTCTGGAGGGGGACTCACCTTGTGCGTCATGAAAAAATCTCTGCGATTTTTTTGAACCACATCTTCCCACCCCTCTGGGTCTTGGGATAAGGCCTAGAGGGTAGGGAAAAATGGACTCCCACAGCAGACAGAGTTTTTCCCTCTTGCTCACACCTAGTGAGAGTGTCCTTCACCTTGGTTCCGAATAAGGAGGAACCATCAAATGGGGCGTTGGTGAACGCAGACTTGAAGGCCTCCGCGAAATTACAGAGGCACATCCAGGAGCGTCTCCTAAGAGCAACTCCCAAACTCGCTGCCGTACCTGCTCCTTCGGATGTGTAAGAGATCAGCCTTATGGAGGAGTTAGCAATAGAGTTGAGGGTGGACATCTGAGCATTGACCCTCTGAGCCACTGCATCCGAAACGTTACCCTATAGAGTATCTCCAAGCTCTTTCAGGAAATCTCTTTGGAGCCGTGTAAAATGAGATAAGTAATTCAGTGACCACAGTGTAAAGGCCGCTGAAGAAACCGTACGCTTCCCGTATCGGTCCATGGTCCTAGACTCCTTGTTAGAAGGATGGACGGTAGACGAAGTCTCAGCTAGTTCCTTCTTGGTGGCCGCTACCACCACCATGGCATCTACAGGAACTCCCTTGGATAAAAACTCTTTGTCAGAGGGGGTGGACAAGAATTTGTTGGGTCTCCTGGGGACTGGTTCCACAGAGTCAGGGGTTTCCCACACCCTTCGACAAACCAGATCTAAAAGCTCGAAGGGTGGAGACACCCAGGAGGCGGAGGGATGAGCCCTGAAGGCCTTCAGGAACACTGACTCCTCCTCGGAGGGAGCTTTGGAGGGCCAGTCACCCCTCTGCTTCAAAATTTCCAGGATGTCAGAGAAAGAGACATCCTCAGAGGATGACTTGGGGGACCCCTCCGATTCCTCGAGATTGGTGTCTGACGTGAGGGACTCATCTTGGGAGTCAATGTGCTTCCTCTTGCACATTCTTTTTCTGGGTGGCTCCTCAGGCAAAAACATTGAGGGGCCCTCAGAAATAAGGGGACCACTCATGGGGGTATCCTGAGGCCTTGGGTCTCTGCTGTAGAAAGATAGAGGGCGATCAGAGACCCGCACCGGAGCTGGAGGGGACAGAGTGTCAGCGCCGAATGATGTCGCTGAAGACCAGGCCAGTGCGCTCAGCATGGCCTTGAAAGCTGGTCCCCCCGGCTCCAAAGATCGACCAGCCGTGGAAGACCTCAGAGCAGAAGGGACAAGGTCCGAAGCCGATGCAGGGGTCAGGCTTCCCCATGCTGAAGCAATGAGAGGGAGGCTAGGAGCCAAAAAGCAACCCCGAGGCCTCCACCTCGGGTCCAACCGAGGAACCCTGAGTCCTGGACCCCGTGGACGGAGCCGATGGGGTCGGAGCTGAAGCCAGAGCCGATAAGCCAGGATGGGCCATCGGAGCAAACCTAGGGACATATGACAGCGCCAACCACTGAGCTCCGAAAACTGAGATTCGATTGGAGGAGGAAGTATCGATGCTGGTTGGGTGACAGGCTCCGGAGCCGACTGGGCTGGAGCCAAAAACAATTTTGCCAGAACCGGTGACTGGAGATGTCTCTGCACCACTCTATCTACATCCACATCTGAAAGAGTCCTGGAGGACCTAGAAGATAAGGAAGGAGATCTAGACTTCCTCTCCGAAGGAGACCTACGAGGAGGAGAGATAGCCTAAAATTTGGAGACCGGCTCCGAACTAGCACCTCCATAATCGACTCCGAGGGACTTGGAGCCAAAGCAGATTCGGTCAATATACTAACTTCCTGCGGCTCCGAGGACAGTGGAGCCGAGGATGCCACAGAAGATTTCACTACTTTCTCCGGGGGCTCCGAGGATACAGATGGAGCCGGAGAATGCTTTTTTGCCTTAGAAGTTTTAGCCTTAGAGGGAGAGGACTTAAAGCTAGAAGCCCTTCCCAAATCCTCCTCGAAGGAGGGTTTCAAAAGTCCTTTCAAAATTAGCTTGTTCTTCCTCTCCTGAAGAACACGCGGGCTAAATGCATGGCAAAAAGTACAAGATTCCTGGAGGTAAATAGGCCCCAGACAAAAAACACAGACAGAGTGTCCATCAGTGATAGACATCTTATAACCACATTTAGTACACTTCTTAAAGCCTGAGGGTTTATGCTCTTTCGTATCCTTAGACATGATGAAAAGAAAAACCAACCGTTAATAACAGTCAACCGTTAATTTATATATAAAGCGCAGGAACTAAGCAAAACCACAACAGACAAATACACAAGACCTCTAACTTAATTGGTCTCAACAGGGACACAAGGAAAGACTAGGTCCTCTAATTTAAATGGTCCTAGCCCAAAGGATAGGTACCTACTAACACTAACAAGTAACACAGAAGAAGGGGCGGACTAGGTCCTCTAAATGAAACAGGCCTAGCCCGTAGGGGAAACATTTAGCGGGACACCACAAAAGACAATAATACCAGAAATTTTTTTTTACCAAGGGTTAAATCAGTACACACACACACAACACACAGCTATGAAAATAGCTTTTTTTGAAGCAAAAACTGTCAATAAAGACAAAAGTGATACTTAGCCACAGCCAAGAGCGAGACCATGTCCGAGCTATACGACGGCAAACGAGATCTGGGGAAAGGGAGCAGTGCAGCATGGGATACCTTCTTAGCCCAGCCAATTGAAAGACTTCGAGCTAGAGTATGGCCAGGTCGGAGCCGAGATTTGGCTCCGAACCCACGGGTAAGAATGTAGGTGAGATTGGACTACATAACATCTGATGTTCAATTACTCAGATCAAAAAATGTAGTGCCTGACCAAACCTTAGTGAGAGTAATACAGAAAGGTAAGGAGATGGCTTATTCCATGACCTACAACTAGAGATTTTAACAACAGGATAACATGCTTTCCCTATAATACCTTAAAAGGAAACAGGGGTCCTAATTTGTGCAGATTGGAAATAAAGCAGCTAAATGCATAATCACATACTACATCTTGTTATATTAAATGCAGAAAGCCCGGGGAAGCAGTGAGCAGGGATTGCAAACATAGTATATGTGAGGGGCATGGAGGGCCTTCATGTGCTAGCAGATCTAGGAGACTGTCTCTGTGATGCCCTCCCTGCTTGTTGAAGTTTCATGTAGTTTATTTAGTTAAGTAGGCAAATGGGCAAGGCTTCACCAAGAACCACTGTCCCTCTCCCCTCAGGATGAGCAAGCCCATCCTCCCTCCCCAGTCAAATTTGGATCACCTGACTGTAATCAATGCTTTACCTCCTTACATCAGACTACAAATGTGTGCATTTTAATGCAATAAAGTTCTCTTTTGGGAATGGAGCAGAAAAAGAAGTCATCAGCAAATAAATGCAGACTTATCCAAACCACACATTTACTTTCTAGACACCGAGTTTACTACCTCAGACCAACTTCCTAAATGGCATAGCACTTTAAATGGCTTAGCTTCTTATTATACTAGACATCTGTTATTTGGTCCAAATGTTTAACATAAACACTCCAGGCATTTCTGCAGTTATCTCCTACTGTCTTCTAGGTGGCAAACATTGCATGTTCATATTTGCATTAATAATTCCAAAACCATGCTACATACAAGGTATCAGAATATTTTATCTTGAAGCATACATGATGGCAAACGCAATTACATTGATATTTGACCTCTGTCAATGAGCATGTGTTAGAACTGTAAGGTGATTAACTTCATTTTTTTAAAGGCTCAAGCCACACTCACTGGGAGCTAAAGGTACACACTCAAAAGAGCTGTACTGGAGAGAATGAGTTAAAATTCTACACCTAAAGGGGGAGACTAAGATATGGTTCTTACCTCTTCTTTTGCATCTTTATTCCTCCTAAATTCCTCTCTAGCCCAAGATTTCAGGTACTGACGATCTGATTCATTTTGCACTTCTCTGACTGTTCGTAAAATGTCTCTATACAAACTAAGGACCTTCTGTCTCTGCAAAAACTGTAGTGAAATAAAATAATGCTGCTTTACCACCACCTTGTCTGAACATTTGTTTTATCACATGACGTTCATTATTTTTCATAATATTCAAAAGAGTCATATGCTTTAAACATCAACCACTACAATACACTTGGTTGTCCTTATTGTGCTACCATTACCTTTTCCTTCTCCTGATCAGTATATATTATGTTCTCTCAGCTTCCCACAAAGAGGATACTGCTACATTCACAATATCACTTCAACTGTACTCCTACAATATCAATGAACCTATGTTCTTTTTCAGTTCATTTCTTTTAACTCTATGCTGGTAAGTCACACAAACAACTTACAGTATCTGTCTACACTCACTACGCATAGTTCTACTTCAGCTTCACAATGTGATACAAGACTGTTCCCCTATACCCTGAATACAGCTGTTTGTAAAGCTACTTAAAGGGACCGGGTGTGAAACTCAATAGGTCAGATTCAGAAGTGTGCTATGTACTATGCAAGACCATGAAAAGTGTCTTACATAGTATCCACGGGTGGCAAAAGTACATAAATTCAGAAAAGACTGATGATGAAAATGACTATGCACAGAAATGTCTAAAGACAACACACGTAAGTAGTTCTGTGGGACTTCCTTAATTAAACTGAGGCTCAGATATGTTATTCCATGAGTCCAGACTGATTCATATACAGCCACTGTATGGATAGAGTGCAGGTAATTTCTATATTGCACCATTTTACTCCATAATCCAATAACTGGTGCAAAGTTTAATGCTGCTGAGTTGATAAAATAGAAAAGGTAGGAGACTGACATTCACGGTTACTGTGGAGCAATCTGGCTACATGGATACAAGGTTCAGAGATATGTAAATGATGCAGAATGCTGAAATGCATTAAACAGTGCAACTCTGTGCAGCAAAAATAGCAGGGTTTCAGGGCTTTGTCTGAATCCTAACCAAGGTCTTCACTGTATATTAGGAGATCTGCTTATGGAAACCCCTTTCTAATTCTCTTCCAAAGACAGAAAAATGCACCTACATCTGGCAGGTATGTAGATACACAAACACTCTCATTCCTGCTCTTAGGAGTTCTGTTGCAGTTTGCCCCCAGTTTAAAGACCTGCTGCCCAATGAGCTGCTAGAAGTCAGCGAGGTATACAAATTTGTATTATTCCTCAATCCTTCTTTCTCAGGGAAGGAAAGCAGTTTGAAGAACCCTTGAACCTTTCTTTCCTACTCAAAACCCTCCCTTCTCCTTGAGCATGATCTAGCACTAATCCTGAGTAACCAGTAACATCAGCAGAAAAAAGTGCTACTGTGCTATGAGGCTCATGCCTGCATGCCCTTATGATGAGCCTTCCAAGGCCTGTTAAGTGGCTTTGACATGGATATTAGCACAGGAAGAAGTGCATCATCAAAAATGCAATTACTGTTGTAAGTAAACTGCTTATTACGATGATAATCAGCTGACTCTGAATTAGTAAATAAGGTTGGCTCGAGACTATGGAAAGAGAAGTTTAGAACTAAACAAGACCAGAATTAATGATATACGTAAAGGAAAAGGCAAACCTTTTTATTCCTCTAAGGTCAGAGAAGGCAAAAGTACACCATCCCTAGCTATACCTAAAAGAACATCTAACTTAAGGGTCAATTTGACTTACACTATGGACCATGATAACGTATGCCAGGTGATCAGAAAGTTCTGGCCGATTCTAACTTCGGATAAAAAGTTAAACGAGATTGTTAGAGATAACCCAAGTTTCCTTTTCAAAAATAAAAAGAATCTCAAAAGGATTTTATGCTCAAATGATGGGATATGTAACAACTACGTACAACTACGTACATAATAATTCATCAGGAACAAAGAAATGTGGCTTCTGCAAGGTCTGCAATGTAATCAATTGTAGCAACACATTTAAGCATCTGGTTACTAAACAGACATTTGTTTTTCATGGATTAGCTAATTGCCTAACCAGCAATATTGTTTACATAGCTACCTGCACTTCCTGCACAGCATTTTATGTTGGAAAAACTAATATGAAGCTAAAGGAAAGAATTATCAAACATCAATCTGATATACGTAACAGAAAGGAAACAAATTCTCTTTTGCTTCATTTATGTGAGCATGCGGGACATAGCTTTGTTTTCATGGTCATTTCGAAGATACATTTTACTTCCAGAGAAGGAGACCTGACTAATCTGACAGAGAGAGGAAGCCAAATGGATAATGCGGCTGAGGGCAGATAACCCTCCTGGCCTTAATGGCTGTGTTCCCTTAAAACCTTTTCTTAAAAATAGATGAGCAATGAGCTATGCTCACTTATGACCTGTTTTCATTGCCAGAAACCTTAGGTATACTGACTTAGGCTCTGATGTCCCAAAGAAACTGTTGAAATGAAATAAATGAAATAAAAGCGCCCTAAATGACCATCTTTATTTTTCACCTTTTTCTCTCAAATCTTGGCTTTTATGCAGAGCTTGTTCTTTTAATTAGAACCTACTGAAAATATTTTACTAATATTCCTTCTGAAAATATGTCTGAGTCTGTCTTAGAAATGTCAAACTTTCATGTTGTTTTAAACAAAGAGTTTTAAATAAAGAGTTTAAACTTCAAGCTATGGAGGTGTGTACCAATGGAATAACTTGATTGGTTAACATTCATCATTCACTGTAGGTTGTTTCATTGGATGATACCAACTTTTAAATACTGAACCCAGCTTACCTACTTGGATCTGAAGAAGGCTTGAAAAAGCTGAAAGCGCTTGTCCATTGTTTACATCAGAAGGGTTCTTCACTTTTATGTTAGTTTTTCTGTTTTTATGACATCAACATGTTTTAAAGCTGTGGAATTACAACGCCACTTGACTTTTACAACAGCAAAGCTCTATATTTCATATACTGTGGATTCAACATGGTAAAGGCCTGTAATTGAAGCTGTTGTTTTGAAGCTGTCTTTTCGCCATTTTGGTTGTTTAGCAAGTTTTGAATACTCAGATGAAATACTAATACTTGTGGTGCAACGAAACTGCAAAAATCAGAGGTTGACATGAAGAAAAAGCTGGCTGAATATGAAGTTTCTTTAGAAGAAATGTTTAAAAAACAGTAGAGTTAAAGGACAGAGTGTGAGCAGAGAAAACCTGAGATTATCTGCTGTGCTAGAGAAATGGGAAGGAATAAACTGTATTAATTTTATGAAAGCACAATCAAGCAACTGGAGTGGTGTTCCACAGCAGAATTTGTAAATTGAAAGGGCATATCAAGTGTATGCTCCAGACCTGGCTACAAGAAAACAGCCAAGATCTATATTAGTAAATATGCAATCATACCAGCAGAAAAAGTTGATCCTGACAAAAGTGTGGCAGAAGGGCAAAGTATTAAAAACTGGAGACAGCAGAGTATTTGCAGAACATGATTATTCACTGTACAGCAAGCAGAAGAGAAGTACATTTATCAAAGCAATCAGGGAATGTTGAGAGGCAGTTGTGAGATTTAAGCTGCTGCAGCCAGCTGTCTTCAAAGTGTTTTTTTTTCTTGGAGGATCAAAGTCATTTTTGATGCAGAAAACGATAAGGAGGAATTAAAAAAGTTTATCCATCAAAAAGTGAATCAACAAGCAGAAGGGGGCTCTGCCTCTTATTCTTCTGATGGTAAGGTTCATAGAAAGACTGCCAATGAAACCTTTTTGAATCTTCCAAAGTAAAATGCTTGAGAACATAGGAGTTGACTAGAAGAATCAGCAGTACCTTGGACTTAAAATCAGAGCTTGGTATTGGGAGATGGAGATGAACAGGAAGACCAGCAAAACTGAAATTAGTTTATTATGTATTTATTTATTTGCTTACTTATTACTGACATTTAATTCCCTGGAAATTCTGACTGGGTAGAAGCCCATTTTCAGCAGAGGCCTGGGGAGAAAAGCTCCAAAGTATTACAAAACATTTTAAGAAGAAGAATTTTGCAATCTTCAAAAATAAAACAAAGACATCTGCTGTTTAAATAATTACAAATCAGACATAATATAAAAACACTGATTAAGAATCAATGCAAGGTATATGACAACCATTTAATATTTAGAAAATTTGGAGACAGTTTGTAGAGAAATTAAAAATAAACAAGTCTAATACAGGCAGGAATTGCAATATGAAGCGGGGACAAAATAGGCTTATGGTACATTTACTGAGAAAGTCAGGAAAGAGAATTAGCAGTAAGGAAGTAAGTGATGAAGGGAGAATAAGGAGGTATAAGGAATGAAAATGTACTTGTTCACATTTAGGGATATAGTTTATCATACTTTTGAACAAGAACAGAGACAGATTTTAGATAGGAAATCTTTCAGAGTGGTTTTGAAAGATGCAAGAGTGTGTATAGACCTGATGAATACAGGGAAGGACTTCCAGGCCTTAGCAACCTTGTACGAGTACATAGTTGTACAGAATGTTTTTTAGTGCTGGACAGGCAGATGAATGCTGGATAATTTTATAGGTGTTAAGAAGCTGTGCATATGTTAGTTGATGTGACATTTCTAACAAATTTAAGCTTTTCAGTGCTATACAGTGGTGAGTTCTGAAGGTGGTATATGCTGCAAATTTGTTATAGCACTGTTCAAGTTTTAAATTTTGTGAAGCCTGGAGGTTAGTGAGGATGGGAGCACCATAAAGAAGAGTGGGGAGGAGATAAGTAGTGGCAAGTGTAGTTTTAGTTGAGTTGGTGAGAACGTTTTTGGCTCTGTAAAGCATCCCTAGTTTTTGAGGAGTTTTTCTTATGCAATTTTGTATATGCAGGTCGAATGTAAGATTATCATAAATATCACCCACTAATAGTTTCCTATGAGAAGTGACTTCAATAGTTGTATTATCAAGTGAGAAAACTTTAAACTGTGCTTTTCCATGAGAGAGGGATTTAGGGGAAAAAAAGTAGTAGTTTGGTCTTTTTGGGGTTAAGTATGAGTTGTGAGTTATGAAGCCATGTTTCGATGGCTGTTAAAAGCTTTCTGAGTAATTTTTTTGGAGGTGTACCATGTACAAATGAGTGGAATTATCTGTGTATTGTATTAGGGTGGCCTGTTTGGAGGCATAGAGGGTTTTGGTGAAAATGTTAAAGAGGAAGGTACCAAGGATAGAGCCTTGTGGTACACTGGTGGTGACTGGGGGGTTAGGAGAGAGTGTGGAGTGCCATTTTACTGACAGATACCTATTGGACTGGTAGATTTTGAACCACAGAAGGGTAGGCTGAGAGAGACCTAGTGAGGACATTTGAAGTAGAACTTTATTATGACAAGTCTAGAAATAAGGAAGAGACTAGTTTGCCATTATCTATAGCTTTATTGACAATATCCACACAAGTTAGAAGGACAGTACTATTACTATGGGAAGGTTGAAAGCCATGTTGTGTAGGGGATAGGAGTTCTTTCTGCAGGAGATAGTCTAGCAATTGTTTTTGAACACATGTTTCAAGCATTTTGGTGAGGGAGATAAGATTGCTATAGGTCTAAAGTTATTAATGTCTATTGAATTTCCTCCTTTGTGCAGAGGGATAATGTGCAACTTTTTCCAAAGAAAGGGAAAATAGGATTCTGGGACTGACCTATTTATAAGGATTGAGACAGGACAGGCAACGTTAGTGTCTGCTATTTTTAGGTACTCTCTTGGAAGGTCATCAGCTAAAGAAGAGCATGGTTTAAGTTTAAGAGTAGTTTTATATAGGATGTAGGGACAGGTTTGAAGGTGAAAGGGGATGTGGTGATATGTGGCTCTTGGGCAGGATTGAGATTAGATATTGAGGAATTCTTGGTTAGAGATGCTATATAATCTATAAAATAAGAGTTGAACTCTATTGCAGTTTCAAGTGGTGAGTTTTCAGGAGATGGGTTTCGGTTGAATTTTTGGCTGGGATACAAGATTTCTTTAATCGATGCCCAAAATGTTTTAGTGTTGTGTTTAGTATTATCCTAAAAGTTATTATAGTATACTTTTTTGTATTCATTTATTCGCTTTTTAGTACGATTGCAAAGCACTCTGAAGTTTTCGATATTGTGGTGTTTTATATTTTTGCTATTCTTTCCATACTTTTTCTCTATCCTGCATTAGCATTCTACTCTTTTTGGATAGCCAAATTGCATTATTTGTTTTTAGTCTCTTGCTTCTAGGAGGTGCAAGGTTATTTAGGATATTTAGAAAAGTTGTATTGAATTCACTTGCAGCATTGTCTAAGGAGAAGATTTTTAGGAAGTTCCAGTTAATAGAAGATAGTATAATAATGAACATTTATTTATTTTATTTATTTATTTTCCATTTGTTTACCGGGTTAGTCTGACTGGACACGAGGTGACTGTTTTCTGTGGAGGCCCGGGGAGAACACCTCCAAATACATAGTAAAAAATTATAAAAAAATTATATAAACATAGCTATTTTGTACAAAGAGCACAAAACATATAAAAGGAGTAAAAATCAGAGTTTTACAACTGATGCAGCATTCAGTGTTTAGAATACCGAGACACAATTAAACAAGATATTATATAACAAATATAGATAAATACAAAAATAAGTTTCCATAGACAAACAGAGTCATAAACTAGAAATCACAACTATAAAGGTGGCCTAAACATCTGGTTCACAGTACTATCCACTAAGTGAAACTACACAGTACACCTGTGATCTAGGGATGCTGAAAGTCAGGAACAGGTGAAATTAGTCTGGTTCTGTACAGGAAAATATCCAAGTTTTGAATAGGAGATCTTTTAGTAGGGATTTGAAAGTATGTTCACTATTTAGACATCTAATGTCAGGGGGTAGAGCATCCCAGGCCTTAGCAGCTTCATAGGAATAAAGAGATTAGCCTGAGCTATGTAAGCAACTGGTAACAGACAGTAGGGTGGTATTGGAAGATCTTACTTGACGTGCAGTATTATGGAAGGTGAGCAGACCAGAGAGGGCAGGTATTTTATTTGGTTGGTATAGCAGTTGATGGGTCAGGAGAAGTTGATTGTATTTTAGTAGGCTAGGGAGTTCTAACCATCTTAGTTGTCTTAGGGAGAGGCAGTGATGAGAACGAAACTTAGCATTGGTTGCAAATTTTGAGATTTTATTGTAGCAGGTAGATAGTTTCAGAAGGTCAGATTTGTTTAGGTTAGTTAGAACTGGGGAAGTGTATAGTAAGGTGGAGAGTAGATGGGTACGAGAGATAGAGATTCGGGATTCCTGTATGAGGAAGTACTTGCAGCAGTAGAGTTAAGAACCTTGACAATTGTTAGTGCTATATGTTTGTCGAATTTTAGGTTTTGGTCAATAGTTACACTTAGTAGCTTGGCTTGAGTTACTGGTGTGATAAGGGTATTGTTGGAGGATGTTATTGAGAATAGCGAGGTAGGGGTGAAAGTTTTGGATGGGTGGAAGATCGTGAGTTGGGTCTTAGATGGGTTTAGTATGAATTGGGAGGAATTTAGCCATTTTTCTGTAGTAGTGAAGGCTTTTTCTGGGTTCTATCGTGGAGTAATTGTAGAGAGTAGCCGAGAAGAGGTTATTGGCAAAGATGGAAAATAGTAAGGGACCAAGAATGGATCCTTGTGGAACACCTTATCCCACTGGGAGGAGAGGGGAGAGAGAGTTATGCTATTTAACAGCATGTTGCCAGAGGGACAGATAATTTTTAAACCACAGTAGAGAGGAATTATCCAGACTGAGCTCACAAAGAGCCAATAGTAATTTGCAGTGGGATACCGTGTCTTTGACAGGACTAGGAAGACAACAGATACTAAGTTACCGAGATTTCTTTGTTGGTTGACGTGGTCAGTAAAGGATATAAGGGCAGAGGTGGTACTATGGTTTGGCCAAAATCCATGTTGGGAATTTGCTAGCAGGTTATATTGAAGATGATTCAGTAGTTGGGTGTGTACACATTTTTCTAAGATTTTTGATAGGGAAGATAGTAATTATCGCCCCATAGCTATACTAAGTTCTGTCGAGGATCCACCTTTGTGTAGGGAGATGATGTAAGAAATTTTCCAGAGGGAGGGGACAGTGTGTTCAGCTATGGATCTATTGATGAGTATGGAAATAGGGTAGGTGATGGAAGAGGTGGCAATCTTGAAGTAATCAGCGGGGAGTTTATCAGCAGAGAGAGTGGTGGGTTTCAATTTGGCAAGGTGTTTACGAATTAGGTCAGTTGGAACTGGTTTGAGAGAGAATTGGGTGTTGGTCTTATGGTGACAGTTTTGTATTTTGGGGGTATTTGTAGTAGTAGTAGTGGGGAAATTGTTGAATAATTTTTGGATGGAGGAGGTGAAATAGTCATTAAACTGGGTGGCAATATCATTGTTATCACCTTCAGTTTTCTAACTTTCTGGGTTAAACTTGAAAACGTTGCACATTTTATAAACATGCTGTTTAACTGGATATGTGAGATGTTTAGTCATACAGATTGGGAGAAGATCACCGAGAGAGTCTGACACTGGAACTGTGGTGGAGTATTTGCTAAGATATGACACTAGGATCCAGTCAAATACAGAATTCAATGGCTTGCTTTAATGTGTGGGGCTATTAATTAGTTGTGTGAAACCATCTGAGTTCAAGCTAACTGTAGGGGAGTTAGAGCTTATGTCCAACTAACTGACATTCACATCATCTAGTAATATTATATTTTGTGGAAATGTTAAGGTTATCCAATAGGATATCTTCCAGTATAGCTGTATTGTCACCAGGGGGTATACAAAGGACAATAATACATATTTGTTTATTAATGGTTTATTTTAAGGAAAGCAATAAGAAGTTATGCCGAACTGAATTTTGGTGTTGGTTTGCTGTATGGGAAAATGTAGTAGGTATTGGGAAATATTAAAGCAATACCACCACCCCTCCTTTTTATAGTGTCAATACAGATGATATTTTAGTCAGGATGTGTAACTTCAGAGTTATTCATGCTGTGTTTCAGCCACGTTTCAGTTACAGTGAGAACATCAGTCTTATGTTGGGTAATCCAGTCATGTAGTTCACCAGTTTTATTTCTTACACTACTAGCATTTATTGCAGCATATATTAGATCACCAGGGTTGGGGATTGGCTGTTTTGGGGATACAGAAGTGTGTGGGAGAGAATTATCTTTGTGTTCACTGTGATAGGTGAGGCCAGGATCAGAGTGTACATCTCCTCCTAGAAGGATTTTAGTATATTGGGGAATTATGCATACTTGATTTTGGAGAGAATTCTTGCACTTAGTTTTGTTTTGCTTTAAGTTGACGTGCAATTAAATCAGCCTACATTTGGAATATATGTGATAGGCAACATTAAAAAGGTTTGGTGCAATGTATGCAGAGTATAAGGAGGAGGTATAGATAAGTGACTGGGACAGCACTGGAGAGGTATTGCGAGATATTATTGAGCCATGGTAGGAAAAAAGATGGCACAGTACAGTAGCATAATTAAGTACATGAATCTGTATTTTACAGATGTCAGGTAGTGGGGGAAGTTGCAATAAAGAAGGAAACAAGGAGTTGAAGGACAGTAGGAAATTCAGTGATGATGGATTCTGAAAGTAAGAAGTGGATAGGTAAGGAGAGTATTTTCTATAAAAGAAGAGAGGTAGGTTGTTTTAGTATCTTCTCTGGAATGCAAGGAATAGAGGGGGGTATTAAAGGCTAGAGTAGAGTATAATGATGTAGTCAAAAGAAGAAGAAATAAAGGTCTATTTCAGAAAAGAAAAAAGATACAATGTGGAACAGATAGGTACCATTAGGGAGGGTCATGATTGATTAAAAATGGATATAGTGCAAACTGTATGGAAGGGATAAGCAATTAACAAAGAGATGCAAGTAAAACAGGTTGTCTGTCATTTCTTGAGACTAAATAACTAGCACATGCAGTAAACTCTACTGGTCAAGCAAAAGGGGATAGTGGCCGACTTAGTACGAGGTCCTTAGAGTGCAAGGACTATTTCACAGACTTTCAATCACATAGCAGGCATGTATTTAACTGATTAAAGTTAATACGCAGCAAGATTCTTCATGATAAATATGCTTACATTAAACACTGACAAAATTCTCAGAAAGCTTGTAGGTGTAGGCCCTTGTGGCAGAGTTCCTGTAATATTGAGGTCAGATTTAGTGACCACAGGCTATTAAGCACCGACAAAATTCTCAGTAAATTAATAACTGGAAAACTATGAAACATCTTATCACAACTGCAAAATGTGGTTTTGGAAGAAAAAGAGGGTGATACACTGGACATTTGTTGACTTTGTAAAACTTGTGTGTGAACTATAAAGCACATATTCCACTTCATATCATTAATGCTTAGAACACTAAAAGGGGAAAACTAACAATAAAACAGTTTTGTGTAGTGTGCAGTCACGTGTATTTTAAATGTAGGGGTGAGTCTTTTCAATGACTGCTGTATGTGTTAAAGATACTAAAGTCAACAAGTATTTTTTTAATTGCAAGAAATACCGGTTTTAGAGTATAACAAGAGAAAAAAAGACTGCACAAAAGCAAGTTTAATGTTCATATGACACGATCTTGAGCTGCTGGGTGGGTGTAAAAGTGCACTGATTGTAGTATATGAAAAATTAGAATAATTTTCTCTTTTTCTTTTATAGGGTGAACGTGAAGATTACTACCTTTACCTTCAGCTGTAAATGGGTGCTTTTGTAAACTTGGAGGCTTTAAAAATCAGACAAAATTATGAAAGACAAGAAAATGCTTAGTCTTTACAATTGCAAAGACATTAGCTTGTTTGTTTCCCACTTGCAAATGTTCAGTGGAGTCGAGATTTCTGCCGCTGAAGTTGGCTTTGCATTCTTTTCTGAGTGAAATTTAAAGACTCATTGCAGAGTACATTTTCATGGAGACAAGTTATCTGCAGGTACAAGGAGTTAATCTTGAAAATTCTGAGTATTCCTTGGTGAGGGAAATGTCAAATTTAAAGATAGAAGGAAAGCAGTTCAGTGAAAAACATAATGTTGAAATTATGGGAAGTGAATAAGAAGTAACAACCCATCAGTCTTAATACTTTAATGCAGTTAATAGAAAAGTGTACAATTTAGTATTATTTAAAGATAGCCACTGCACTTTTTCTTGGGGCTAAAAGTTAATGTTTTCTGAAAGCATACAAACTGTTTTTCATATTTGAGAGGGGAAGAGAAAAAAGCAAAAAACAGACAGCAATCATTGTAAGTGGGAGCGCAGCTGTAGCATGCACTTTAGCATAGATGACCTTCATTTAGGTTAGATAAGGCCTGTAGGTACAGCCATCAATATGGTGCAATTGTTCAGCTTTGGAAGGTTAAACTTCATATTTTGAAGATGTACATAGTTTTGTGTGCTTATTCTAAGTTAATAGGAGATGGGGTGCTTTATATTTAGTCTTTTTGTTTGAGGGTTTTCATTAAAACAAAAAAGTCTTGAAAATGTGACATAGGTTCAAATGGAGTCAGCAGAAAGAACTGTACAAAAGAACAGCCTGCCAAACCTTACTATATGCATGCAACAAGCTGAAAATAAAACTGTTGTGTACAAAATGTGGAAACAATAGCTTTTTATTATGATGTTTATGCTGGCGATATTTTCCTGGAACATGGATGGCCTTGCATGTATAGATAAAAAGGAAAGAGTACTGAAATGCAGAGTGCAAATAGCTATGCTGCAGTAGAACTCATCTGGAAAGAAATGAGCATGTGCACTTGACAAGGAGAGGATTTCAGAATGGATATTCAGCAGAATATCGGGGACAGAGGAAAAAGGGGAGTAATCATACTAATAGCTAGAGGGGGAAAAAGACAAACTGGTAGATTTGTGGTAGCAAGGGGTATTGGCAAGGGAGGAGGATTACAATGACATATATTTATTTATATTCCACCAACAACTGCTATTATGGAGCTTAAGAAAGTTTTGGGAGAAATAAATAAATAATCAGCTTTCAGCAGGGAATATTATTTATAGGTGGGGATTAGAATTGGACTTGCAATAGTCAGGATGTATCCGAGGGACGTAGAAAGGACAATATAATAAAACAGGGTAGATTTCTGAAAAAAAATTTGGTATGAAAATGTGAATTCAGTAACAGAAACTCAGACAGAGTTTGCATATTATTCCCCAAGGTACAACATCTGGGCTAGACTAGATGGAAATTATATTTCACAGAAGCGTGTGCATTTACTTGAAAGCTTCAACACAAATCCAATGACTATTTCTGATCACGCATCAATAAAAAAATAAGACAAAAATGCAGGATAATTAAGCAAAAATAAGACACTAGCCCTTTCCCACCTACCTGTTAAGAGATAAAGATTTAATAAGGAATGGGTAGTAGATATTATTTGAGAGTTATTAGGGAAGACAGCAATATCTATTTTCAAAAGTTATATCTAGTGAATGGGATAAAATGAAAATGAAGTTTAAAAATACGGTCAAAATAAAAAAGAGAAAGAGATAAGGTTAAGAAATAATAGAAATTACTTAGAGGGCTGGCAAAGGTTGAAGGACTGCAGAATAAGAGGAATCTCACAGAACAAGAGGAGAAACAAATGCAGATTGTTAAGGATAAAATAAAGACAACTCCACAGCATAAAAACTTATAGCACAATGACTTGGGCAACAGAATGTCAAAATGGTTGTTGCCAAACTTAGGGAACCTATGACAAGAAAAATAACCAGAGATCCTGTAGAGGTTTTAGAGCTATTCCAGAATTTTTATGAAAATTTGTATAAAGCAGAGAAACGTGGAAATCAAGAAACAGTACAAAAATAAATATTTATGGAAGACTTAATTATACCAAAGTTTAGAGGTGGATGAAGCTCAACAACTCACATTTAAGATAGGAGGGGATAAGATAAAAACATATATCTCCAGGAAAGTCTCTAGGAACAGATGGTATTCCTGTGGAAATTTGGAAATTAGTAGGGAAGAAAGGGATAAAGATCTGGAACATTTTGTTTAACATTATTTTAAAAGGAGGGGAAGCACCAACATCTTGGATGAGAGATGTGGTAGCTGTGTTACCTAAAGATGGCAAAGACCCTTCAGACCCAGCTTTATATAGACCATTTCAATTTTAAACCACAATTATAGTGTTTATGTCTATACTATCTAAAAGAATGTCAAAGGTGTTGCCAAAATTGTTAGAGATGCATCAGTGTGGTTTTGTGGAGGGAAGGCAAACACTTGACAACATTAATAGAACAATGATGATTCGGAGGGAAGAAGAATCTAAGAAAATACCGCTGCTGTTGGTGGGTTTTGATGTAGCAAAAGCATTCAATACAGTAAGCTAGAATTTTATGATTAGGGCAATGACACTATTTGCATTCCCTGATACAATATTAAGGTTAATTAGGAGAATATATGAAGGATCAGAGGCTAAAATTAAAGTGGGAGAGTTCCATTCTGATAAGTTGTATCTGAACAGAGAAACCAGGTAGGGGTGTCCTCTTTCCCCTTTGTTGTTTGCTTTATATTTAGAGCCACTGGCAAAGAAAATAAGGGACTCAGAAATTTAAAGATATAACTAGTATGGTAATCAAGAAAAGTTGGCTTTATTTGCAGATGATATTATTTTGTATCTAATAAAACCAGAAAATGACACCTCAGTGTCATAGAACATTCTGAGGCATATACAATTAATTAAGATAAAACAAAGGCTATAGCTATAAACTATGTGCCCACACAAGTTGGTTCAGCAATACCCATATTTATGGGGACATGATTGTAAAGTGTTTATGTTTAAAATAGCTAAATGATGGCAAGGGTGTTGCCAAAGTTGATGGCTACAGATCGGTGTGGTTTTGCGGAGGGGAGGCAAACATTTGACAACATTAACAGAACAATGATGATCCAGAGGAAAGTACAATACAAGAAAAAACTCTGTTGTTGTTGGGTCTTGATGCAGAGAAAGCATTTGACAGAGTAAGCTGGGATTTTATGAGTAGGGCATTACAAGCATTTGCATTTCCTGATACAATAACAACATTAATTAGAAGGATATAGGTGTAAATTATGCACACACACAACAACTGGTTTAGAAATACCCATATTTATGGGGACACAGTAAAGTATTTAGGCGTATGGATTAAAAAGGCTTCTGCTTTTGTTATGGCAGCTAAAGATATGTGGGAATAGACTAACAAAAGATAATTCAGAAATTGAGAAACTGGAAGCTGTTATTTATGGATATGAATGGTAAGATACAAGCAGTGAAAATGTTTTTAGTAACTTTAGTCTTGTATACGGATCACGCATACTTTTATCAACTTGAGGAGAAGTTGTTGACAATAATTAATAAAGAATCAAACACATTTATTTGGGAGGAAAAGAGAGAAAGAATTAAATGGGATAAGCTGATCCTTCCAAAAGGACACGGTGGTTTAGGTTTACCTGATTACAAGGGATAGTTTAGAGCTACACGGTTAAGCTTTATATACATAACACAAGCAGAGGGTTATAATTCAAAGTGGAAAGGGATTATGATGACGCAAGGGGGAAATTCATGAACTAGAAAGAGAGTGGGATTCTGGATGCAGATCTTTAAGGAGAATAATTCAACAACCATACAGAATATTATATTCATGAAGTAGCAGAAAGTACTCTAAGAACGAAGCCACTACGAGAATGGAGAAAGGAGATTTTTCCAAAAGGGATGACTGCTAGTAGGGGTACAGAAAATAGGCAAGAGGGGGCTAGAATTTATTAGAGAAACTTGCAAAGGAACCAAGATATTGGCAGCAAATAACTCAAGCAGGAAGAGTAATAAATTGGGATGAGGCAAAGAAGACATGTGGATCACAGGTTAGAGATTGCCTTCCCTACCAGGACTTCATCTCAGAGTAGAGGCAAATAGAAAGAGATGGGGATTTAAGTGCAAGACCTGCTCTGGTACAATTTTCAGTTTAATCTAGAACAGAAACATCTGTTAAAAATGGATACTTAATAGGCCAAATAAATACAATGACAACTACAAAAATCAGAGGAGGTAGAAAAGATGGGGAACAGAGACTGAAAAGGCAATTTATAAAAAACAACAACAGAAAGACAAATGTATGGCTCCCAAGTATGCAACCAAGTCCAGGTTTAGGATCTTTGCTCTGAAGTGTTTGCACAGGTATTTTTATACCTCAAACAGGCTTCAAAGATTTTTCCTCAAGTAGTCAGTACATTTTGGAGGTGTAATGAAGAAAGATGCAACTGGGAACATATATTGTGGGAGTGTAATGAACTATCAGATTTTAAAAATTCCCTACAGAGTACTCTCTCAGAAATATTGGGTAAGCATATGGCTGTAAGTAAGGAAATGATTTTTTGAGCTGGGATACAGGATCTTAATTGTCTAGACATAGTAAGACCTTGTTAAGTTTGATTCTGCTGGCTGCTCTACACCAACGGAATTTGAGGTATTGAACTTTATAAAAAGAGGCAAAAGAAATGGAAGAGGGATCTTTAGAAAAGGGAAGGAGTAAATTACACAGAAGTAAAGGGAAACTGTTGGCACAATACATGCATAATAATGTTCAGGAGGAGGAGTAAGGTTTAAAGGAAGACAGAAATTCAACAATTTATGTTAGACTGATGATAGTAGCAAAGAAAATTTTTGTGATGTATATTGTACTTAAATGGAAAAATATTAAAGTGCTTTGTTTTCTTTTCTGTTAATATAGATCACCTATGTCTTAAGAGATAATTTAATAAAGGTGTTTAAAAAAAGCAGAAAGTGTACAAAAGCAGGTCAGTTGTATATTTACAATTCTCTTCCAGCTTGGACTAAAATGTGATCTTGTCACTGAGCCATGCTGCATCTGAATAAAGGTCTAACTAAAAATAAAAGGATGGGTAAACTACCAATGACCAACCCCTTCCACCCTCCTTGGCTGACTCCTCCAGTGGTATGGTTACTATCACAGGTTGTCTAGCCCTTAGCACTACATAGCTGGTGGAATGTTGAGCATTTCCATGAAATATAATGGAGTGTCAATAACGTTCGATGTAAACATGATGGCATCATGTTGCCCTTGAATATATGGTAGTGCTGGCAGGGAGCATTCATGAAGATTTGTGATATGCAAGACTGATGACTCACATCTGTGTAGTAGTACAGCAGCTACAGTGCAGCACAGACATTTAAATAACTTTATTTTTATGTCACAACATAACTAGCTATAACCTGCAGCTTGCTAACACAGCAGATTGTGACAAGGCTGTAGTGCCTTTAAGCTAATTTACTAAAGTTATGGAAGGTTTGTATTTATAGGAGTGCATGATACAAGGAACAAATATGCTTAGCTCTCTGCTCATTTTTACTCTAATTATGTTTGAAGGTACCAGTACTTCCATGTTATACTTCATCAGGAGGCATAATAATGTTTTTTTTTTCCTAAATATTTTGTTAGCTTATGCCAAAACTGCTGGCCATTCTTCCCGCTAAAGAACCTGAAATTTAACAATGTTGCTAAATCAATTTACTTACTTTGATGGGCAAGATACCTTTGAATATTTTAAGACTGGACTTCAGCAAGTCCTCTAAACACAGTGACATTCATGACACTGAGAAGGAGGAGAAGACAACGTGAGATCTAAGAGGGTTAGGTGGATTCAAAATTTCATTGCTTACTTGAGACAACGGGTAGTAAAGAGATGGGGTGTGGGTGAGAAACCAGTAACCACTGATGTCCCTCATTATGAGGAATGTAAATCGTTTTCTCGTTTTGACTTGAGCACAATCTGGATAACTGGATGGGAAACAGAAAATACACCCCTGGGATTCCACCCATGTCCCTTCCTGGACAGGGGCATCGGGTGCTGACTTGTCTAAACATGGGCTAAACTCTTGGCTAGGCTTATAAGGGCCTCAGGGTCAATAGCCTAGTAACCTCAAAGTACATGTTCCTCAAAGTTCTACATGAAAGGGTATGTCACACATTCGGTGTTGAGGTTTTTTTAACCAATATCCATTAAGTAATAATGGATCATATTAACACATCTAAAGAATGTTTTATCAGTATAAAATAACATTTTACCATCTTGTGAGCTTCCCAGTTTAAGTTGTTAGGAAGTGTTCACACTTTGTCCATTTGTTCCACTTTTGAGAGGTAGTGTTTACATACGGGAAATAGAAGGTTGATGTACAAAAGGACCAAGTACTGGGACTGCCTCTATTCAGCAGATTTACTATCTGATGTAAGTAGGGAAGTGGACAACAAGCTTAATCGTTTTGTTGATGACACCAAAGCTAGCATAATAATCAGGGAGAGGGTATCATAGTTCAGTAAGTAGTAGTAAATCCAGCATAGTAGATAGAGAGATGGTAGAAAATGTTTTTTATATTTAAAGATTAAATGACACTGGAGTAAAAGAGCTCAGCAGGATAAGTGGGGGGGATACAAAGCAGTGCTGTTCACCCATATTCTCAGTCATGCAGCAGTGTCAACAGGAGAAGACCAATATGATGCTGGACTACAAAGTGAGAGACTGGACTCAGAGGAGCAGGTCACAGCTGAAGCAATATGTGCAGTTCTAGAGGCATACAAAGAAAGGTATAACTGTGGTGGAAGGTGAGAATGAGGAGTGCAAAAATGGATAGGAAGATAAGAATATGAAATATGAGGAAAGTCTGAAAACAATGGCCATCTACAGTATGGAGAAGACAGATGAACAAGATATGGACTCAGTGTTCCATTAGGGGGTCAAGTAATGGGAGTGCAGTCAACATGGAAAGAGAAACAGGAGGGAGGCAAGGCCATGAGTGTAGAATTAACCATGACATTATAAAGTACTTTTGCTTACAAAACAAAACAGTGGAGCCCTGTAATATCGAAATAGAGAAACTGACAGTGTACAGGGCATAGGCATTTAAATGTGTCTGAAATATGCAGAACAGGTAGAAGCAAGGAAAAAGGAACACTTAGTGAACTCTACAAACTGATTATCTTCCATCAACTGGAGTGTTCTCCAGATGGCAACCTGGAAAAATGTGTTAAAGTATTTGCTAATGTAACATTATTCCATCTCCAGCCATTGTGAAATATAGCAACAGTCCTTTCACTAAACTCTCTTGCTACGTACTGAACATAAAAGGGTAAAACGACAGTCTCATAATCCTGCTTCAGATCTGTTGCCTCCTATACTACCTTACTCAATACTGTCAACACAAGAATCGTTGTGCCTTGAGGAAAAGAGAACTAACCCAATGAAGCACATCCTTAGTTCAAGCGTATGTGCATTTTTTGCATTGTTGTCTGCTGGACAGCTGTCCACTGGACTAGTGCTGTAGTTCCATAGGTCAGGGCCTGCACTATACTGTAGGAGAACGATACACAGACTGGCTTCCTTCACTGGCAGTAGAATTCTACTGTCAGGTGTTATACAACTAATCCTGATTTAATTAGCAACACTGATTCTGACAAAGTTAACTGTGGGAGACATGCTGAGAAAATTGCTGGTTTGTGTTTCCATCTCAATGAAGAATTCTCTTTTTGCTGCACTGCCAAACTTTAATGCACATTGTGAGGTGGGTAACATGCAGGTACTCAGAAGTAACATACATCTGACCTCCAATGTTGTCCTCAGCCTGAATATCACATGGACACAAACACTCTGAGAGGCAACCTGGTAACACTGTCCTGGGAGGTTGGGTAGGCTTACAATACTAAAGGTAAACCAACCTCCAGCCTTCCTGATCACTTGATGAAGGCCTCTATGGCTGTTCCATGAAAGCATCAATGGGGTACTGGTCAGTGCAGGTACAGAAAAAGTAACCTGATAAGGCAATGATCGAAGAAGCTGATAAAAGTTAAGCAAGCTAATAGTCAAAAGAAATAAACTACTATACAACTGTCCAAGTACACATCTTTGTATATACTCACACATAAATGTGTATAATATAAGTCTGTACAGAAACATACATATATACATACACGTACGCATATGCACAAAATACCTTTTAAAATAGATTTAGGAATCAGTTTTGTAATGAGTGAAATTTGCTTCCCTAAACTTACGGTACATGACATTTCATGCATCAAACAAAATAGACCCTAGATATTCCATTTATTCATTTTTTGTTACTGTTTATTTTTTTCTATTTTAGTTTTTTTTTTTTTTATGTCAGAGCAGTTATATTTTGTCAGAGCAATGTTTCTCACTATCTTCAATAAGTTAAGTTTCTACTAACCATGTCTTTAACTCATTGACCCCTTAATCAAATGTGACATTCCTCACTGCCAGGAGGCTAGATCCCATTTGCCTAGAGCCAGTCACCAAAAGTAACTCACTAAGGCTACAATATCTACAATGTTATACATCTGCAGAAAAATAATACTCTTCAGAAGAAGAACTAATGCTTACTGAAAAAGATTACAGATATATTAAAACTGTAGTACTGCTTAAGGGAAGTTTCCTCATAGTCGTAGTTCTTTTCCTAAGATAACGAAAAAGAGAAGTTATGTCTTACCATAATGTTCCATCTGTGTTGCTGATCTTCATTCATTCATTACGGATGGGTTATCGGTTCCGTACTAGGAACCGAGCCAGTCAATATCAAGCTCGTGTCAGCCAAAAACTCTCAAGCCAAGGTCCTACCCAGAATGCTCTACTCCCTGTTACCTCAGATTGGAGTTTGTAAGTTGACAGCAAAAAGTACAGGCTACCTCTGGTCATAACAGACCTACAAGAAAGGAGTACATGAGATCAACAAAGAACCTCCGGATGGGGGACGGAGGGTGGGAAGTAATGAATGAACGAAGATCAACAACACAGATGGAACATTATGGTAAGACATAAATTCTTTATCTGATGTTGTTAATCTTCATTCATTCTTTACTGATTGGACAGAGTCCCCAGCTACCTGTATTCCTGGGTGGCCCCCATGGAAGGACATTCCTGAGCACCATGGAGCCAAAGGAACCTCTACCTCTGGAGGCCAAGTCCAATTTGTAATGAAGAACAAAGGTATGAGATTTGGCCCAATTTGCAGCCTTAGCATGGAAAGCTGCTAACCACGGATGCCTCCCTGATGGGGAGGGGACTATGTCAGGGAAACTCGGTCCAAGGCACCTGGTCGGAGACACAGGCCCTTTTGCATATCAATGTCCTAGAACTGAGGGCAGTGCTTCTAGCGTTGCAATCATTTCACTCCATCCTTCCATCAGGGACTATTGCAATCCAATCAGACAACATGTCAGTGGTCTGGTACATCAACAAACAAGGGGGCACCAGCTCTTACCCGTTATGCCAAGAGGCCTTGAGAATATGGCAATGGGCGATAGCTCACAACCTCTTTCTGACTGCAATGCACATTCCCGGGAGCTCCAACATGATAGCGGACAAATTGAGCAGGTGCATTCTACAGCCTTATGAGTGGTCCCTCAATCCTCTGATAGCGGCAAAAATCTTCAACCGCTGGGGCCAGCCTTGCTGTGACCTATTTGCCTCCCCAACCAACTACAAGTGCAGCAACTACTTTGCCCTGATCCCACCCCCGGGGACAGTCACCAAGGGATGCTCTAGTCCACATTTGGCCCTCGGTCTACTTTATGCTTATCCTCTCCCCCCATAGCATCTACTGGAAGACCTTGTGACTGTCAGCTGGGGGCGATAATATTTTATCTGGTCTCTTAGGTATCGCTTCCATGGTGTCAGGAGCCTTCCATGTGCGCTGCTGGATGAGCTCATTGACAGGGGGGGTGACCCAGGAGGTAGGGGGCCGGGCACGAAAAGCTGCAGGAATACAGATTCCTCAGAGGAAGGATTAGAGGGCTTCCAGTCACCCCTCTGTCCAAGGATCTCAAGGATGTCACCAAAAGACACCTCATCAGAGGGTGACTGTGGGGACCCTTCCCCATCATCAAAATCTGTATCTTCAGTCAATGACTCCTCAGTGGAGTCCATGCGTTTCCTCTTACATGATGCTTTGCGGGGTACTTCCTCAGTGGGAGGTTCTGGGAATAACTGCAAAAAGGGGGTCTCCTGAGGAGGAGAAACCTAAGGCTCTTGTGCCCGGTGTCCAGCAGTTGAAGCTTGTGGCAGTTGCGGCACAGAGAGGGAAGAGGACTCTGACAAATGAACTTTGCTAGCAGAGGCAAGCACCCTCTCCATGGCCTGGAAGGCTGTCCCGCCCAAGGAGGGATGGGAGCCCGAAACCAAGCAAGACAACCTCGGAACCGGGGTCACACCCCACCCTGACGAGCCCGCCCCCAGACCAGGAGTCTCAAGAGGACCGTGAACCATAAGAGACAGAGCATCCCTGGAAGGTGCCATAGAAAAAAATCGGCGTGGAGCCAGGAATGCCTTCCTCAACGGCACAGCCACTGGCCTGAGAAGAGCCCGATGCCCAGTGCACCGAAGGCCACAAGAATGACTCTGGTTCCAAAGTGAGTTCCACTATTGGAGTCGGAGGGAGGGAAGCTGCTGTCAGAGTAATAGGCTTCGAGACTTGAGTGGAAGTCGAAGGAGAAGTATACGTTGGGGTTTGAGGCAATATACGCTCACCTGAATGAGGGAACATGGACTTTGATGGTTGAGAGAGACCTCTGGCCACAAGCAACTGGTCAACAAGCCGCAACACATCCTGTTCAGAAAGACTCTTGGTTGACCTCATGGAGAAAGCAGATGGCGATTCTGGCCTTTCTAGGAAAGGACTATACTGACTGCTAGCAAAAGGATCCAGTGAAGGGGAATATTTGGTCCTTGCTAATTCAATAGGTGCAGAGCTCGGAGCTGAGGAAGTCTGCACTGAAGAAAATGGTGTGGACAAAATCTGTGCCGAAGATGTCAGCGCCGTAGTAGTTGAAGGTGTCTGCACTGTAAAGGCAAAGGTCTGCCCCGAAGGGTATGGTGCCGTAGTGGAAAGTGTCTGCACCGGCAAAGAGGACAGTGCAGAGAAGGACTGCACCAAAGCACATGTCAGTGCCGAAAATGTCTGCACCGTGGAGTACAGAAGAGTCATACTTGGAGCCGAAGGTGACTGTACCAACTGTGCTGAAGGGGACTGAACCTGTATTGACGGTGCCATTAGGGGTTGCGACAGAACTGTCAGAACCATAGTTGTCTGCACTGGGAACTTCGGTGCTGGTATCGATAAAGGAGACATGGCTGTAGTCAAAATCATTTGGGGCGGTGTCGAGCCTGGAGCCGACAGGGTCACAGGGGGCAGTACCGAAGTAGTAATCAATTTCACCTTCTTGTGAGTCGACTCCCTACCATCTCCAGAGAGAGAAGAAGAGAGTGACTTCAATGAAGAAGAGGAAGAACACCTCTTGCGGGGTTTAACAGGAGGGTTTGAGCCCTCCGACCCAGAAATAGCCTCAGAGAAAGGAGACTTGAGGAGATCTTTCAAAATTAACTTATTCTTCCTCTCATTGAGAGTCTTGGTAGAGAAATTTTTACAAATCCCACATGGAGGATCCACAGTCTAGTAGGAGACATTAAGACAGTAGACACAAGTCATGGCCATCGGAAAGCGGTAACTTACGGCTGCAATCCTTGCACTGCTTGAAACCAACTGAACTTTTCTTATCTGACATAACTGGTGTGGATAAGAAGCACCGTATCAAAAGGAAGAATAACAGCTACCCAAGAAAAGGGTAAAAAGAGAAAAGGAAGGATTACCAACGATGGTAATGGAGAATTACCACAAGGTAAGAAAAGAGGGTAATAAAGGGAAAAGACTAAAGGGAGAGAGTCTAAAGTGTGCAATAGGGTAGGAAAATATTAAAGGAGTAAACTTCTGAGTAATAACAATATAGAAGTTTTCAAAAAAATTAGACAGCTGAGAAAGTGGATTGACACGGCTGTTCAGCAATGCAGCAAACGAGATCTGAGGTAAAAGGGAGGAGAGCATTCTGGGTAGGATCTTGGCTCGAGAGTTTTTGGCTGACGTGAGCTTGATATTGGCCGGCTCGGTTCTGAGGACGGAACTGATAACCCATCAGTAAGGAATGAACGAAGATTAACATCAGATAGTAAATTTAGAAACATGATTTTCCCTTACGGTACTTTGATTCACAAATTTCACTGGGCTATGTGTTTCACCCCAGCAAAATGGGGAAATCAGAAGAAGCTAAGAATTGAGATAGAAGGGAAAATGGTGGAACAGGTTAGCAGCTTCCAAGTTTCTGGGAGGGGGTGGTTTGAGGAGAAGGAAGGTCTGAATGAAGAGTTCTAAGCCAGAATCAGAATCAGAGGGGCTGCAGACAACTGGCATACAATGTCAGGTGTAGTGTATAACAGAAGAATACCAAAGAAACTGAAAAGTAAGGTGTACAAAACAGTGGCGTGGCCAGTACTATTGTATGGCACAAAACCTGGGCAGTAAAGGCAGAGCAGATGAGAAAGCTAGAGGAGATGGAAATGATGTGCTTGAGAAGGATGGTAGGATGTACTGTGGGACAGCTGAAGAAATGAGGACATAAGAGCAGAAGCCAAAGTAGCTCCAATTGCAGAATAGATCAAAGAGAACAGATTACAGTGGTTTGGGCATGTGCAGAAAACAATCTTGTGAAGATGATTTGGGACAGAGAGGAAGACGGTATGAGGAAACGAGGGCATCCAGCAAAGAGGTGGATGGATTGTGTGAGAGAAGATCTGTGACAGTCATGCACGAGTGTCAAAGAAGGCAGGAGTGTGGCATTCAATTGAGAGATATGGAGACAGTTAACATGACATCCCAACCCCATGCAGAAAATGGAAAGAAGGTGGTTGATGATGATGATGATGTGTTTCACCCCAGTCCATCTACAAAAGAAAAAAGGAAAAAAGTCACTTGCCGTTTCCTGCGGACTGAGAAAGGAAGACTGCAGGATTTTATCCAATCCCTCGTGATGGAAAATAATTACGATGATTATCTAAGGTTATTTAATGGTGAGGGAGGGGGGCTTTTTCTCTTGAGCTTCATTTATGTTCTTTAACATAGAATGATCATAAACCTGGCACTACTAGTTTTAAATAGTTTATATCTGCAGTCTTAGCATTTGCCTTCTATGTATTTGTTCTTGTTAATATGCATTACATTTTATTTGTATTATTATGACATCAGACCCTCCACTCCCACTACAGGAATCTAATGGTTATGATAAGTACACAGAAAACACTACTGGTGGTGGAGTATCTCAGATTTCATTGGCACTTCCACCATATTTGTCAACAGTACTAGTGAAATCACAGGTGTAAATATCTGTCCAAATCACACTGACTGATATAGCATCCTTTCACAGAACTCCTAAATTGAATTACTTTGGAAATGCAAATTCTGTAAACAAATGGAGAAAATGTTTATAAAAGCATCATCTGTTTATAACTAGTGATCTGACTGCACCGATATCTCTTGGGAAACACTGACCTAGCCTAAGCCATTTGTGAAAGAAATTTTTAAAGTCAGCATCAACAGGAATTAATCTCAAGTGAAATTACTTATAAGGTTACACAATATTTGTAATGTGACATGGATCTGTTCAGTTGTCCAAGGTGCCCATGTTACACTGAACTTGAATTTGTAAATTCAGATAACCTTAGCAAAAGCAAGTAATTTATTACTATAGTATGCAACTCACAGGCTGTTTCTGCTAGGTTTTACAATGCCGACTTTTGCAGTATTTACTGGAATTTAAAGCATGATTCTGGCAAGGATCATTGACTCCTTTCCGCATAAGGAATTGTTTGACCAATTTTACAAGCAAATACATGCAATGCTAAAAATATATGTGCACAGAGGGAATATACAAGAAAGTCATAAACCTCTTCCCAGTGGGGGAAAAAAAGTGTCTCACTTGGTAAGCAGGAAAATGTATTGTTCAGCAACCTACAGAAGTTGCCATTCAAACAAAGTTACGGCTACATCTAGTTTAAGAAAGAAATTGAGGGGACAGAAATCTACATTTGAACACAAATTTACAGCTTAAAGGCATTTTTAAACTATGGTTGTTTTGTAGGAATGCCTCTACCAGCATGAACAACAATCTCTAACAAAAGCGTTTAACAGAAATTTTTATTGTAAAATATTTTGTTGAAAAATCATGGTACCAATACCATCCTAACTAAAGAATTTACTTTCAGGTGACTGCAACTACTCAAAGGTCAAAGAGAATATGGTCACTGCAGATGGAGCTGCTGGTTCAGACAGCTTTAATGTATCTTTGTTTGAGTTATAGAAAATAATGCAGCACTCCTTGCCTAATTTTTCCCTTCCAGAAAAATTTAGGCTGCAGACAAGTATTGGAATTTGAAGATGGGCTGTAGTAATATTTGTTTTAAAAACAGACCAAGTTACTTAACCAGTACTACTTGAAGAAGTTATGAAAAAAGTACCTTTGAGTCTGTTTTCAACCTCTTCTTTTTTTAAACAGCTAATCAACATCAGTCAACATGTGTATTTTTTTTTTACTGCCTGCTCTCGTCTAAGTAACTTCATACAAATTTGACTGATGTGTTTAATTAAGGTCTCTTTGTTGTTGTACACCAAGTGAGGGGCTTCAGTTCTGTACCAGTCATCCATACACCAAGCACTTTCTGAACTTGAGGTAGACTGTTTTGTCAGAAGACAGACTTGCAACAACTGTATGGTCATAAATAGCAAGCAATTGTTTGTAAAATGTTTTCCACTCACATAATACTTAATAAAGGCACCCCACAGGGCTTAGAATGGAGGTCACTTTTATTCAAAATCTTTAGGCCATGTTTCAAAATACAAATGAAGTATGGATTGTAAAACATTCAGATGACACCAAGACTGGTAACGTTGCTACTAACCTGAAGGACAATGGAAGGCTACTGAATTACCTGGATTTCTTATACACATGGTCCTTAAACAACTATGTCCTTTAAAATAAAATAAAAAAAAAGTTTTATTAACATAACAGTAAATACCTACATTGAATTAATGACCAGATTAGGGTCAGCACAATATAAAAGACTACAAAGTAAATATAGTCAGTAAGGAATCTTATTTATCATGAAAGGCTGGCTAAACTCAGCCTGCAATATCAAACAATTATAGGCTTACTATAGGTGACCTCATATTTGCATACCAGTGTTTACACTGTGACAAGTTAGCAGCATTAGTATGGGTGAATTTTATTTGTCTGAAATGGGATCTATAGAAATACTAATTTAATCAATGCAAATCAAAGGCTATACTACTTAATCTAGAAACATGTTAAATCTTCTCATGGTAGCTTGTATTTGGAACCAGGCAATAATTTCATAAAGGAAAGCAGCAAATCTAAAAAAATTTGATAGACTGTTGGTTTGGTGCAAGGGTCAATGAACCCCATTATTATAGAATTTATATTCCAAGATGACCTTTTTGAGGCCCCGAGTTTTTCTACCACATTGTAATACAGTACCACTTTACATCTCACTAATCCAACCCATTACTGAACACAGCACAGCATTTTGTAACACTTGAAACAAGCTATTTCAAAGACGAAGGTACATTTACTTACAAGAACAAATATGTACTGGAAAACATGCACTTTTCAGAAAGGTTTCAGAAACTGTCATTACATTCAGTTTCTTGTTGGTAACTTACGGGTGACCTCTGCCTGATCTATAACGCAATGTGTAATTATTTGAAAGTCTACACCTGGAATACACTATTGGAAAAGCCAACATCACATTAGGAAACCTAATACTAAAAATAAGTATCAATAATACAAATAAGTAGCCCAACCCTGTGCCATAGAGGAATAAAAACTTTGACTACACCCCAGATACCAATGTTCAGTTAGCAGCTTGGTCTGGCAAGGAGGATGGAAATGAATGTCTAATACTAGCTCATCCACCTGGGAGACGGAAGCAGTGGGCCAACAGCATCACTGACCTCAGCCAGAAGGATAAAGCATGCAATTATGCAGCTAACAGGCAGAAAGCATATGCAGATCACTCCAACAGAGATGCCAAGAGCAAATGAAGGTCCAGTTACATGCGTCTGTTGTACTGCACTAAGTGCACTTACTAGCTGCTACAGGGACATGCTAGACCTAGGGGTGGGGGAGTCTGCTTTACTGGAAGTCTGGTCAGTTCCCTTCCACCTGAACCTTCACCTCCAAAGAACAAATAGGCCCAAGAGGCTGTCACCTTAATTAGGAATGAATGGACCATAGGGGTCCCACACAGAAGGGATAATGAAGGGAGCTGACTCTTGCCTTGGAGGAAAAAATGGGCCTTTGGGATGAATGAGAGAAGCCACTGGGGCTGATCACGGACACTTACATGTTTTACAATGCTTTCTGATATTATGAAATATGCTTCCCTTTACTATAAAAAGTATACCATCAGCATTAACGTCCTTCAAAAACTAATCAGGTATAAACTATATTACACATCCATACATGTATATATAGCTGCAAACTGCTGTATGTCTTGCCCAAGAGACCATAAAGCTGTTTGTGCAAAGGCTGTACTGGGTGACAAAGGTAAGCGGTTGGGCTGGGAATTTATGTGCAAGTGTCTTAGGGGTAGGTAAGGGGATAGGTTCAGGTGTGTGTGTGTGTGTGTGTGTGTGTGTGTGTGTGTGTGTGTGTGTGTGTGTGTGTCCAACCTTTCTTGTGTAGTGCTAGTATTATGGAAAGATACCCCTCTGGGTCCACCTTTGTAATGCCTGCTAACCCTAACTTGAATCCTGCCCCTGCCCATAACTCTAATGTGCCATTTTCCTTAGAAAGCCCTTTTAATTACACTATCAATATTCAGACAAACCTGAGCTGATTATCTGGTAGGTTTATAGGTAATACATCAGAAAAGAATCTGTTTCCTTTTTCAATATGCTGAGTTTCACTGTTTATTGTTTTTGATATAAAGAATGGTTGATGTATTTTTGTCAATTTTTTGTGTCAATCATTTAACATTTTGACCATTCATTATATAATTTTATAAGATATATACAAACACACACACATAATATATATATATATATATATATATATATATATATATATATATATATACGGGTCTACTTGAAAACACCAAAAGACCTAAACGCCGACGACGAGAACACCAACACCGGAAGATCGACAACGGAGATGATCGACAGTTGAAAATCCCGATGCTGAAAACACCAACATGTTAAGGTAAGTGTGCGATAGTGACGGACTGTAGGGTTAGGGGCAGATTAAGTGAGTTAGGGTTAGGGCGTGGGTCAAGTGAGTGTGCAATAGTGACAGACATTAGGGTTAGGGGCGGTTTAAGTGAGTTACGGTTAGGGCGCGGGTCAGGTGAGTGTGCGATAGTGACGGACCTTAGGTTTAGGGTTTGGGTTAAGGTTAGTGCATAGATAGTTGTGTATGTAAGGTTTAGTGTAGGTTTGTAAGGTTTTTGGTGTGCTTGTGTTGTGTGTGTGCTTTTTGGACAGGGAATTTGTTTTGTTTGTTGACTGTCAGGATTGTGGTTTGTCGGGCATGTGAAGTTTCGTGTTTTTAAACTTTCGGTTTTGTGGTGTCGGTGATTTTGTTGTCGGTGTTTTCGCATGTCGGTATTTTCAGGTAGACCCATATATACACACACACACACACACACACACACACACACACACACATATATGTCATTGTCACTTCATAACAAGAGGCTCTTCAGTTTGATTCTCATCTGGGATGCCTTCTTGTGCTCATGTGGGTTTTCTCCATGTAGTCCAGTTTCCTACCTCCCAAAGACATGTAGTAGGTTAATTGGTGTGTCTAAATTCACCCTAACCTAGGTGTGTGTTCAGTCTGTGATACAGAAGAAAGGCCTGGCAGTCAACTTTTGTTATTTACCTGCCTGGTATAAAGTCCATGAAAGGCATCAGCTGTTCAAGAGGTATCTAGAAGAGTCGAGTACAGCTTGGGAGCATGAATGCATGTTATAAAGGAATGACAGTGTCTTAGCATGAGTTAGTCATGGATCTTTTTACCAAGAGATGACTCACACTGACAGCTTCCTTAAATACGTACTCGCTGGTCAGTTACCTTGAAAACCTCCCCACTCCATTTTTTTTTTTTTTTTTTTTGAGGTGGGCTTCCTTAACTAAGTGACTCACTAAATAATAACATCCTTTAATTGAAAGGCAAGACATATGAAAGAAAATGAAATTGATTGTTAATGTATGATATATTGCAGTGAAGATATAATATTAAGGTTTCCAAAGCAAACTGACCTACAAACTATAGCATGATATCAGGATATCAGGACAAAGCTTAGATCACATTAGTATTTGTTACTGATACTTGTACTCTGCATCGTACAGCCTTTTTTTCAACATCTTTATTAAATTTCCACATGTGACAAAGGCAATCTTACATTTATATAAATGAAAAACATACAAAATGAAATCACTTTAGTTGTAAACAGCTTACATCACAGACATTACTGAAACAACTGTAGTTGTAAACATACTAATCACTTATAAACATTATAGTCACTGGCAATTAAGCATTGTATAGCTCATTCAAATCCTGCTGCTTAAACCTCATTCCTGCTCTGCATATACGTTTCCCACAATTCGCATTTTTTCTATGTAGTTTGCTCCTTCCCTTTTCTAAAGATCCCAATTCCAGTTGTTTTATCTATGTCGCTATATTCACTACTTCTTGTAAAGTTGGTTTAGACTTTGATTTCCATTTTCTAGTAATTGCCTTTTTGGCAGCCACCATAATTAGACTCAGCAAGGCTAAATTATGTCTAGGCAATTCTGAGTCTGTAGCATAACTCAAAATAATCATCTCCCCAGTCAGTCCAATCTGCCCACTCAGCATCTCCAACAGAGCAGCCCACAGGGAATCCCAAAGATCTGCTAGCTCATCACACCTCCAAAAAATATGTTCCCAGCTACCTCTTTCTTGCCCATCACACCTCCAACATTTACTATCCACCTGAGGAAAAATTCTTTGGAGTCTACTTGGGGTATAAAAATACCTATGTAAACCTTTCCAGGCAAAGATCCTAAATCTTCTAGACTTTGTTGCATATTTGGGATATATATATATATCCCCATTGTCTCTTTGTGAATTTCTTATCCGATCTCTCTTCCCAATCCTTTCTAAGCTCCTCTGATTGATTCTTGTAATTATCATGCAGCATTTTATATGCTTTACTCATTATTCCTTTTTTAACGGCAGCTTCTGTTCTACATTCTGTTAAAAACTCTGCCAGTGCTGGTCTTTCATTTAGGGGCTCCCTATTTCTTTCCCTTTGCCTATATTCTGATATCAATCCTTGATAGGGAAGGCGATCTCTAACCTGCAGTCCAAATACATTTTTGGCCTCTTCCCATTCTATTACCTTTCCCTTTCTAGTTATTTGTTCCCAATACCTTGGTTCCTTTTCCAATTTTTTCCAATAAATTCCAGTCCCCTCTTGTCTATTATTTGTATCCCTGACCACAGCCAACCCTATCAGCAAAATCTATTTTCTCCATTCTTGTATTGGTTTGATTCTATTTCATGAATATAATACTCTGTATGATTTTGGTGGTTCTCCTTAAGAGTTTGCATCCAAAATCCCAATCTCTCCTTATTTCTGAGCTTCCTCCCTGCGTCACCACCATCCCTTTCCACCATGAATTATAGTTTTCTGCCTGTGCTATATATAAGAGACTTAACTGTATTGCTCTAAAATACCCCGTAGATAAGGCAGCCCCTGCAAGTACTGCAACTGCACGGCTCCAAAAAGACCTTATAGCACTAGAAAAATTAGAGGCAGCAGACTGTAGCATAAACCGTTTATTAGCACAAAGGCATAAAAAAAGAGAAAAAACAGACCGGTTTCAGCTGTAAAAATTACAAAGCCTTCTTCAGTGCAGTAGAGACATATTCACTTGTTCTCCTTTTTATACGTTACCACTAAATGATGCTCCAACTTAGTGAATTAATTACTCAGTTAACCATACCAATTAAAGGTATTCATTAAGCCCTGGTGAAAACAGTGCCCCCAGTTTGATGATCCATTTCTTCTCTTTGTTATTTAATATCTGATGCCAACCTGATTTATTTGTTCTCTGTCCAATAATTTTGTCTATCACAGTAAAGGTGAAGGATGCATTCTTATGTACCCCAGTGTGTTTGTATACAGCATTTGTGAGCTTCTTGTGTCTGATGTCACTTAAATGTTCAGAGATTCTGAATTTTAAAGGCCTAGACGTTTGTCCCACATGAAATGCAGAGCAAGTGCAGATAACCAAATATATCACCCAGTCAGTCTGACAGTTTGCAAAAAAGAAAATATCAAATACTTGCCCAGTATTTTTGCTGCTGAACTGGCATGTCTTCATCACCCTTCTGCAATGAGTACAATGGACACAGGGAAAACATCCCTTGAGTTGGTCCCCCACAAGAGTGGTTTGTATAGAGTCACCTTTACTTCTCCAACCATGTTTATAAAGATTTAAGAATGAGCCCAGATTTTTGACTCTCCTGAAAGAGAAATGGCATCTGTCATCCAGAAACTCGCATATTTTGGTATCTGCCAAAAGTATGTTCCAATGTCTACAGACACTATTGAGTAGGACATCAGTGTTCCTTCCATACGTAGTGACCAGTCGGATGGTTGAATCTTTATTCATAGTCTTGTCCCTATATGTTAAGAGATCCTGCCTGTCATGATTAGCCACCCAATGCCTGGCCTGAAAGATGTTCCCCATTTTGTAGCCTCTATTCCTGAATCTAGTGGTAAGGTCTTCTTGATATACCTGATAAGTAGCATCACTTGAACATATACGTTTCATATGCAAAAATTGTGATTTGGGGATGTTTCTGCATATATGTGGAGGGTGAAAGCTGGCAGCATGGAGAAGGGAGCTATATTGGGGTATTTGCGATACAATTCTGATGTTAGGGTATAATCATTGTTCCTAATAACCAAGACATACAAAAAAGTGATCCTATTTATATCATAGGTAACAGTAAAGTGTATGCCCCATTTGTTGTCATTTAAGTATACAACAAACTCCGTAAGATAATCAGGGTCCGATCTCCATACTAGCCAGCAGTCATCCAAGTATCTCCTCCAAATATCAATCTCATCAAGATAAATATTATGCGAGTTGTCATAGATGAGCTGTTCCTCAATGTGGGCCATGAATAAGTCCGCATATATGGGAGCAAATGAGGCTCCCATAGCAGTGCCTTGTATTTGTAAGTAGCATTTGTTCTGGTAATAGAACACGTTCTTGGTAAGAATGTGTTCGGCTAAGCAAAGTAGAAAAGTGTTGAAACCCGGTTGGTATAACCAGTATTCTAATACTTCCAGCCCCGCCCAGTGAGGAATGCTGGTGTACAATGCAGAAACATCAAGGGTGCAGAGCAACCACCTTGCCTGAATTATGGTGCTAAGAGTTTTTGTGCTCTAGAATTATTATCAAAAAACAGTTGCTTAACAGCAACCTTTCTAAACTCATGCATATTATTGAGGTAATCCCTTATTTTCTGTTTAGCATTCTGCAGTTGCTCCTTTTCTTGTTCTGAGAGATTTCCCGCTATTTTGCAATACTTTAACATTTGTCAATCCCTCTAAATAACTTTTAGCCATATCTCCCTTTCTTTTATTTCCAACCTAGTTTTAAACTTCACTTTAATTTTATCCCACTCCTTAGCTATGTTTTTCAGAAGACAAATCTGTCTTCTCTAGTAGCTCCTGAAATAAGTTCACAACCCATTCCTTAAATTCCTCTCTTTTCAACCGTTAGGTGAGAAGCGCCAGTGTCTCATTTTCATTTCATTACCTTGCGTTTTTATTTTAATTATTATTGGTGTATGATCTGAAATACTTATTGGGTGCGTTTTAAGACCTTCAATATAAAATCTATCTAGCCTAGCACAGTTTTTGTATCTTGGTGAGTAATATGTAAATTCACTCCAAACTCATAGTACTGAATTCACATCTTCCATGCCAAGCATTTTCCTAAACTTCTTCAAAAATCTACCCTCCCTTGTTATATTATCCCTTCTAGGCCCCCCCCAGACACATATTCACTATCGCAAACCAAATTCCAGTCTCCACCTATAAGTAATATTCCTTGCTGAAAGCTGATTATTTCTCCCCACATTTTCTTATGCTCCACTACAGCAGTTTTAGGGAGGATGTAAATGCATGTCAGTGTAATCCTCCTCCCTAACCAGTAACCCCTTAGTACTGTGTATCTTCCATTATTATCTTTTTTTTTCCTCTTCTATCAGTATTGGAGCTCCTCTTGCATGCAGCTTGAGACAAATGCTGGTTACATAGTTAATTATGCAAATAGCATAATTTCTCATATTTCTATATCTCAATAAGCATCACACAGAAAGGATTTTCCTACTATCATGTAAAGAATCAAATCTGAACAAACGTGCTGCTAACAGTATAAGCCTAGGATGTGAAAAAGTTGTTAGTGATAACTTAGAGAGAAACATAAATCTGTATTTTCCTTATACAATATAAATGAGGTACAGATTGTGAGTGTAATGACTATTACTCTTGGGAAGAAGATATTTGCTAAATAGCTTTGATATTTACACTTTTTTCATAACATTTACTGTTGACAAGATGTTTACATGCATTTGACTTTTCCTTTTTAATTTGATCTTAAGACGCCAATGAAGTAAGTAGACTGCTACACAAGTGACATCCATTCCTTTCAAGTGTATCTCATTACATGGAGTGCTCCTCATTCTGAGTCTTAAAATGCCCATGCTCTTCATTGTTACACGTTGAAAGTGTCGGTCACACATTGAGTGTTAAGAGTATTTTCAACTGATATCCATGGTAAACAACCAAGGAAATCTAAAGGTATTACTGCTCAATGCTAGGAGTCTAAACAAAAAACTCCCTCCTTAGAAGCTCTTTTTACCCTACAGAATGCTGATGTCTTTGCGGTCACTGAGACATGCTTTAAAGCCATGGAGAGCACACCAACAGTGCAAGGTTATAATGCCTTCCACACATTTAGGCCAGCTACTTCATAGGCAGGGACTAAAGGTGAAGGTTTCTCCATTTACATCAAAAATAAATATACTTCAAGGCTGGTCAAACAGGACAATGCACTTGAGCTGCTCCATGTTCAAATCACCATAGGCAAAATCCAATACCATTTCCTTGCAAGCTATGGGTCCTCCTCTATGACCCAAGAAACCCATACCATGTATTTAAACTTATTAGAAACACTAACCATCCAACCCAATACCATATTCATGGGTGACTTTAATTACCCAACTATTAAGTGGGAATCCTATAAAACACCAAATGTACATGCACAGAGATTCCTGGACATTGTAAACACAAACTCCCTGGACCAGATAGTCAATACACCAACCCAGGGTTCAAGCATACTGGATCTGGTCCTCACTAATTTGGGAGAGTGCTGCACACCCCCTACTGTAATGCCTTCCCTGGTAAGGTCACACCACAAAATGGACTGCTTCAAAGTAAAAATAAAACCTGAACCCCCAGCTAAACCAAGAATATTCAGGAACTATTCTAAGGCTAACCTCTTGCTATTAAGTGAGAGCCTGGCAAAATTTCAAGCCCCCATAAACCCTGAGAAAACTGCTGCCTATGCAGAACTGTTCACAGAAACCCTGTACAACCGTGTTAATAGCTGCACAGAGACAGCTATACCCACCAGAAAAGTACAGAACTAGCTCAAAAAACAAGCCACCCTGGTGGAATCACAAAATCAATAGGCCATATAACAGGAGGACGAAAATCATGGCAAAAATTAGGAGTTGCAGCACCCAGCAGGATAAAAGCACCCTCATCAAACTAAACAAACAACTCAGAAGACAAATAAAGTCTACCAAAGCCAAATTTGAGGTAAGTTTGCCCTCCCAGGCCAAGGACAACCACAAAGCATTCTTTAGCTATGTCTGCAACCTCAAAGGCAATACACAATTGTGTGCAGAGCTCATTGTAAATGGAGCCACCTATACGGAGACAGAAGATATAGCAAGCCTCCTGGCTGATAAATCCGGCTCCAGCTTTACCCCTCTCTCCCCCTCAACCTTCCCCCAGCAAATATCATCAAATATAACTCCCCCTACTATCACTAAGGAACAGGTCCTTAATGTTCTCTCTAAGACCAAGAACACTGCATCAATGGGCCCAGACAAAATCCTAGGATGCCTTCTAATAGCATGAAACATGCCTTATATGGGCCTCTGGAATTACTGTTTACCTGTAGCCTCCAAACTGGTTTCATGCCTCATGAATGGAGAGAGGCAACAGTCATCCATCTGCACAAATGTGGGATATCTACAGACCCTGGAAACTACAGACCCATAAGTCTCATTAGTCTTACATGTAAAGCCATGGAAAGAATTATTATGGAGATGATCAATAGAGATATAGTAAACCTCCAGGCACTGGATCCAACCCAGTTTGGTTTCGTCAAGGGCAGATCATGCTTACTCAACCTGGTGAACTTCTTTGAGAAGGTCACCAAAGCAATGGATGAGGGCAAACTTGCTCACACTGCCTACATTGACCTGGCTAAGGCATCTGACACAATACCCGACTCAGGCACTGTTGACAAACTCAAGAGGTTAGGTACAAACTTGTATTTCACCTGGTTGATAGCCAACTGGCTCACAGACAGAACCCAGGAAGTTAGAATTAGGGAGTTCACCTCTACAAAGAGGCCAGTCACAAGTGGAGTCCCTCAGGGATCAGTCCTTGGACCACTCCTTTTTGGCATTTACTTCTCAGAAGTCAAGGCCAATGTCAGTGGTTTCTGGCTGACTAAATTTGCAGATGATTGCAAATTAGGAGCTGTCATCGACTTTCACACTGCTACAAATGTTCTCTAGGAGGGGCTGACACAGACAAACAACTGGTGCCAGAGCCATGGACTAAAACTAAGTACCAAGAAATTCATAATAGTATCCTTTGGGAAGACATCCATCCCTAGTAACTATCACACTGACAACACACCACTTAGAGTTGACCCAATAGTCAGGGACTTAGCAACACACATAGATAGTAATCCAGACTTTGATCATCACATGTCTACAGTGGTGAGGAACTAATTCTATGTTGCACAACATATAAACAAAGGTATGGCATCTAAGTCCAAGGAAGTCATTGTTCTACTGTATTCGGCATTCATCAGACCTATCACTGAGTACAATGCCCTCTTTGTTATGTACCTAATCAGGCATATCCAACAATTGGAACGTACACAGAGGTTCCTCACTAAAAGAATACAGGGCGTAAGTAAAATGTCCTGTGCAGACCACCTCAAGGCCTTATCCCTGTATTCCTTCTCCTACAGGCTTTTGAGGGGAGATTTATGCCTGGCATACAGGACATTGTCAGACCCCACTCTGATGGACCTCCTGCATATCCACAAAACAAACAGCACCAAAAATACCTGTTCTAAACACTTAAATCTTGCCTGTGATATAAATATGACCTGCTGGAGAGATAGGTGTGTATCCCAGAGACTACCCAGTCTATGACCAGAGCTCCTCCCTAACCCAATTCAAATGCAACTTGGAAAACTGGATGGAAAACCAGAAAGTCATCCCTGGTTTGGCACATATGTCTCTAATGGACTCAGGTAACCTGTAAATGGTTCATCTCCCAGGTCCATGCTTACACTTATCAAGGGTATCAGAACTTGTCAGAGATTTGAGGTGCATGGCTAGGTTTAAAAAGGCCCTTGTGGTGGTTAGCTTAGTAAACGCCCATGAACCTATGAATGACATTAATTCCCCACCTATGAATGACATTTATTCCCCTAAAGAACATAAAGTAACACGTTAACCATTCTTTGAACTTCCTACTTAAGGTCCACGTTTTGCCAAGTTGTTCCACATTAAGTGGGGTAGTGTTCCTCAGTCTAGAAATCTACGTTCTAGAGCCATGTCTACAATTAGTATGGTTAAATGATTACACAGGACAACGTTATTTAGGATGTGTGTTACTTCCGCATATAAAGTGTGCTTGCCTCATTCTACGTGTGACTGGCAGTGTCTTAAAAGCAGGTGATGCGATGCATACACGGGATTATCCAAAGCTCCGTGCAAGCAATAACAGGACTATATATATCAGCGGTGGGAACGGTTACAAGCAATTTTTAATCAGTATACACAGTTTAACCAGAAATTATACTGAGCTAACAGACAGATAATATCAGTGCACTAATTGAAAATTGGTGGTAACCGTTCCCACTGCTGAGAGAGAAGGGAAGATACAACTCATTCATAGACGTGTCTTGCACAAACAGAAACTTCAATAAGTTGCAAACTATCTTAACTAAAAATATTAAGGAAAGCAGGAATTCCACTTTAAATATTTGATATAATTAACCGTTAAGTAGAAAACATTGAGTGGACTGTACTGCAGCTCACCTGTTTAAAGGTTACATGGGGTACTTTCGACAGCACCATGGCGACCTGCTGCGTCAAAATCCATCATAGTGACGTGTGGGTGTGTGAAAGGCTGCACACTCATGCACCGCAGCAGAAATTTGAACGTCATCATTCTGTGCAATTTAGAAACTGAAGTGTCAATATAATGGAAGTTTGTTTCTGAATGCAATAACGGGAAGTGGTTATTGTTTTTACCATTTAAAGCAGAGAAATGTTTATTTATGGGTCTAAAGTTAGTAGTTTGTAAATACTTGTATTGCTCAATCGTTCCTTTGTGAAATGTGTCGTTATAGGTATATGGACGTTGAGTATTAAAGTACTTCCTCGTATACCAGTGAATTGTCCTACTTTTTGCCTCATATTTTTTGTCTGTTCCTCATAAAATGTCTGGTTTTCTGGCTAATCACGGTTAGACTAAAGTCACTAATTAATGAAGTATATGCGAGTTTCAGAATTCATATAATTCAGACAATCCATGACAAGAAACTTTCTAAGAGCATCATTTAAAATATGTCCCCATTTTAGAACCTTTGTGGCCCCATTATTTCGGCTATGTCCAGATTTCTTGATGTAAGAGGATGAGAGCTGAAAATATAAAGCAGATATGCCGCCCCCCGAAAAAAAGTTAACCGTGGTAACAAACATGGAAAATATTGATAAAAAAATGAAGAACCAGATCATAGTAGTGTAATAAAAAGTCGCCAGTGGATGTATCACTAACTCTGCCTAAGTTCCAACTTCCACCCTCGTCGAATAAAACCAACTACTAAAAACAAGAACGCCCTTTTATGAATATTCATGTCCCCATGGCACTGTGTGCATTGAATATTCATGAAGTATTTTCCGGGACGTGGGGCATGCTGGTGACTTTTTAATCAAATCAGCAAGTATAGTATCGAGTTATTGAAATGTCGGGGGCAACAGACTCCTATACACAAGACACCCCTCTTCAGTCTTCTTCTCCCCGAAGATTTTTGTGTTGACCGGACCCAGGCTACAAACCCCTGCTTTCCCAAGGCTCTATCGAAGTTCCAGCCCTTGCTCCCAATAAAATCAATATTTGGGGACTGACTGTGACTGTCCAGAGTCAGACGAAGTGCCCCATTCCCGTCCCGTCCAGGATGAAGAGGAAAAATGGATTTTATTTTGCTCATATGCAAATTAGCAAACCAGAGGCTAAAATGATTACACTCAACTCTACTCATAATGTGGAACAAATGGGCAAAATGTGGAACACATTCTAATGACTTACTAACTTCAACTAGGAAGGTCATAGGATGGTTAAAATATGCTGGTTTTACTTATAAAGATCTTTTAATGAATTAATATGATTAATTTCTGTTTACCATGGATTTCACTTAAAAAAATTCCTAACACTGAATGTGTGACAGAGTCTTTTAATGTGGAACATCGAGGAACTTTGAGGAACATGAACTTTTTAGGACCCCAAATGAGGTACGTTCCTTGTAATGAGGTACACTTGAGAGGTATGCTAACAACTTCAACTAGGAAGGTCATAGGATGGTTACAATATGCTGGCTTTACTTATAAAGATGATCTTTTAATGAATTAATATGATCCATTTGTATTTACAATGGATTTCACTTAAAAAAATTACTAATACTGAATGTGTGACAGAGTCTTTCAATGTGGAACTTGGAGGGAACTTCGAGGAACATGAACTTTTTAAGACCCCAAATGAAGTACGTTCCTCGTAATGAGGTACACTTGAGAGGTATGGAAAGTGCCCCATTCCCGTCCCGTCCAGGATGAAGAGGAAAAATGGATTTTGCTCATATGCAAATTAGCAAACCAGAGGCTAAAATGATTACACTCAACTCTACTCAAATAACCTTGTTTTTTCGGCAAAACCTGCACAGTTTCCTTTTTGTTTATACAGTAAACGACAAGTAAGTCTAAGAAAATCAAGATACTTCTAATTTCATTTGAGAACTTTACAAGTCTGAGTCTGCAAGTTAAATGAAGTCACAAATATATACGATTAGTCAGGAAATTAGGAAGTGTGTCAGGAAATTCAGTTTTGGCGACCACTTATCAAGTTATTTTGAATGGTCATATTTCTGAAGGGTATTTCCCAAATTTCTTAGTGTTTCACTTAGATTTCCCATTTGAATTAAAGTTATTTTGTTAACACTCACACAGTATATATATTTAAATGACATCGTGGGTGGTGTGAGCATTCGCAGGCTGTGTTAGACTAATCAAAAGAATCCTGATGCATCTTAAAAGAAGTATAGAAAAATACCCGAGCCTTCTGGTTTATGAAAAAAAATGTCTATGTCCTCCAGCTTAAGTTTATATTCTCTGCAGTAGAACTACATATGCTTTACTTTTTGTGTTCATTGTAAATAATACTGTAGATATGTTGCTCTCAACCTTCCATGTCCAAAATGAGGAACACTAGCCCTCATAATGTGGAACAAATGGGCAAAATGTGGAACACATACTAATGGCTTACTAACAACTTTAACTAGGAAGGTCATAGGATGGTTAAAATAAGCTGGTTTTACTTATAAAGAAGATATTTTAATGAATTAATATGATTCACTTCTATTTACAATGGATTTCACTTAAAAAAATTCCTAACACTGAATGTGTGGCAGAGTCTTTCAATGTGGAACTTTGAGGAACATGAACTTTTTAAGACCCCAAATGAGGTATGTTCCTCGTAATGAGGTACACTTGAGAGGTATTATGGTTTCTTCAAAACTGTGCAGGCATGGTCATTAACTTTGAAAGAGAAACAACCTACATTTATGGGTGGAGGGTGGAGCAATGGTTGGAGCAAAGAGCAGGATTTTTGTCAGGTGTTTAGCTTTTTCAAAGCTGCCAACCATACTGCTCAACTGTCTAGCTTTTCGCAGAATGTCCAGATTTTTGTCTCATATTTTTGGTTTCTTCCTCATAAAATTTGTGTTTTTCTGCCAAATCACTGAGATGATTTGAGAAGTGAAGTCGCAAAATAATGACATACATTTAAGACTTCAAATCCTTCAGAAAATGTATGTTAACATAAACCCGTTAAGCTAGTAATTTTCTAAATTTACAAAAGCAATATTTAAAATCTCTCCCTATTTTTGGGCCTTTGTCCCCCCATTTTGTCAGGCTTTGTCCAGATTTCTTGCAATAAGATGTTAGTCAACAGAATTATCCCAGGTAACCCCGGCTAAGCAGCTAGACACCAGCCAGCTGGTAGCTTATTGACCCAGGGCTGCTGGGTTTATGGTGGCACCCACTGGCCAATAGGGGCACATATACCCCTCCCACCATTAGCATGTGTCCCTGGCATTAGTTGGAATAGGCCAGGTCATCAACCTACTTAGCACTGGCAAATACCCATGCCCATTTGCCGACATTAGTCAACATAAACGAGTCACCTTGAGACATATTTTACACTGAGTGGCTAGCCCTGCCACAGCATGCAGTCTGTGATCCATGTTCTCCTATCTTGAGGATACTGTGCACCATAGTAGATGCCCAAAGTGGTTGGTCTGTACAACTCTTCCCCCTAAAGGGCACCATGTAGAGTCTGTGCTGCTGCCCACAGCTCCATTCATTGGTGAGTTTGAGATAGAAACACAGCATGTTTTTCAGAGGTAGGAGGAACCCCCACAGAGACACAAGGAGAACATGCAAACTCCAAACAGTCATTGGCCGGAGGTCAGGATTGAACCTTGTACCTTGTGCATGGGAGGCAAAGACTTTAACCATTAAGCCTAAAATAATGGGGAACAAAGAGTGTATGTGTGCATGAAAGTAAGAGTAAGATTGATTCAGCCATTATTTTATGCTTGATAAACAGAGCTTTTGCAGTTTAATGAGTGTAAAATTAAAAGAAATGGATAATAAAAAAAATTAAAAAAATTGTGTGTGTATTTTCTGCCTGCATGTGTGAGTGTATGGGTGTCTGCTTGCATGAAAGTGTGTGTGCGTGTGTGTGTGTGTGTGTGTGTGTGTGTGTGTGTGTGTGTGTGTGTGTGTGTGTGTGTGTGTGTGTGTGTGTGTGTGCGTGTGTGTGTGTGTGTGTGTGTGTGACAGAAAGAGAGCGATCAAGCAGTAGATGCAAATCTTTTAAAAGGCACGCATACCTCTCAACTGCTTAGCTCAAAAAATCCAGATAAAGCCTAAAATAATGGGGGAACAAAGGCTTAAAATTAGGGACAGATTTGAAATATTGTTCTTATAAAATTAGAAAGTTGTAACAATGAAGTAAAAACAAAGCACTTCTTCACAACGTAAGCAGTTTATTAAGGAACAAAGCTTTCAGACATCAAGTCCTTCCTTAGTGTTTCAAACAAACTGACAAACATATTCCATTAAATATTAAAACAATCATAAATTACATGATACAGCCAACCTATTAGAATAACAAAGCAATTAAAACACATTCATTAAAAAGCATTCAGTAAAAATGCTTTAAAAAACAATGCAAATACACATTATGCAAACTCCAAAGAAAAAAGTTTTTTTATATATACCCTTTAGCCCACTACGAATCAGCCCTTAAATGAACAATCCACTCATATTCTGTAACATCCAGTCTAGTAATAATATCACCACACCTCATATGAGGTTTTAGGAATTCTATAACCTAAAAGTAAACTCATGTAATTCACCCTGCTCCTGTACATGCTTAGCTAAAGAGTTAGATTCAATAACCCTACGTATATCAGATCTGTGATCTATCATCCTGTCACGTAATCTTCTTGCAGATTTCCCTACATAAAAACCTGAACACTGAGTGCAGGTAGCTAGATAAATCACAAAAGTGGAGTTGCAAGTAGCCATACAATTAAGCAAAACCTTTTTCCCAGTGACAGGATGTACAAACTCATTGGAGCTGCATATATTAGAGCAACATGAGCAATTATAGCATAGTCTAGTACCTTTTGTGTTATAGATAATGCTCACTTTTCTATTTAGAGAAAAATCTTTATAGCATAGATGCTGCTTAAGATTCTCGCAATTTCTATATGTAAATAGCGGTCTATCAGGAAGCCATTTTTCATGCCCTGGAATGGCTTTCGAAATGTGCCAATTTTCCTTAATAACCTTCTCAGTAGACGGAGTAGCCCTGCTATATATCATTAAATATCTTAAGGGTTGTGCATTCCCTTCCTGCCATATTGCAACATCTCCCCTATCTTTAAATAAATAGGGTTTGGCCCGTCTGTCCCTCATATCCAAGGTACTATTTCTAATGGCATTTAATTCATGACAATCATAACCCCTTGATAAAAAATTCTGGGTCATATTATCCATTTCTTTATGGCAGGCAGTTCTATCGGTATTGAGTCTACTAGCCCTCATATATTGACTCTTTGTGATGCCCTTAAACACATGCTTAGCATGCATACTTTGTCTATGGAGAAACTTATTAACATGAGTATCCTTTCTATATATAGAAATATGTAGCATCCCATCCTTCAAATAGACAGTAACATCCAGGAAATTGATGCTCTTATATGACTTATACATCTCAAATTTCAAGAAAGAAGTAAATTCATTCAAGTACGCAAAAAATTCTCCTAGCTCTATATCAGTCCCTCCCCAAATCAGGAAGATGTCATCCACAAAACTTTTAAAGAAAAGTACTTTTGGACCAAAAATACCATGCTGACATATAGCAATAGATTCCCATTTTCCCAATGTTAAATTGGCATACGTATAAGCCAATGCACTACCCATTGCTATACCTGATAACTGGTGATATGTCTGCTTGTTAAAAATAAAAACATTCTGTAGCACCAATACCTCCGCTGTGGTGCAGCGATAGTGCTGTTACCTCACAGCAAGAGGTTCTCCTGTTCGATTCTTGGCTAGAGTGCAGGGAATGCCTTCTGTGTGGAACCTGCATGTCCTCCCCACAGTTGGGTGGGCGTTCGAAAGACATGCATAAATGGGAGTGCCTTTGTTGAAGGTTGAACGTTGAGCTGGCACCTCGGCGTTTGTGAAAATCTACTGCCAATCATTGGTGGACCGGAGTTCCGCTGTGGCGACCCCTAACCAGGAAAAGCTGAAAAGACAACATTCTCTAGCACCAATTCAAGAAGTTCACAAATGGTTGTAACCTTTCGTGCTGTGCATTGACCATGTTCAATCAAAAGTTCTCTAATTTGTTATATACCATAAGCATTTGGGATGACAGTAAAAAGTGACTTTATGTCTAATGTTACAAAAATGAAATCATTAACATCATTAACATTCTATCACTCTCGTAACTGTATCAGAAAATCTCCTGTATCCTTAATAAAACTAGGAATAAATCCTAAATATGATTTTAACACATTTTGTAAATAAACAGACAAAGGTTTGGTTATCCAAACCCATCCGGAGACGATTGGTCTCATTGGTGGATTACTAAGTGATTTATGTACCTTAGGCAAACCATACAAGACTGGTATGGTGGGACAAGGGACAGAAAAAAAATTAAAAGTGGTCAGATCTATATCATTCATCAGTTGCAGATCATAAATGCACATATTTACCTTACTGATAATCATATTCACATCTTGTTGAGAAATAAGTTTAAACACTGAAGTGTCAAAAATCAACTCATTAATTCCCTCAACATAGTTACTAACATTCATAATAACAATATTTCCTGCCTTGTCCGCTTCCTTAATTATAATATCTTTGTTTTCCTGTAGAGTTAGTAATGCATTAAATTCAGTTTGTGTCAAATTATATGCATAAATCACTTAGTAATCCAGCAATGAGTCCAATCGTCTCCAGACGGGGCTGCATAAACAAACCGTTGTCTGTTTATTTACAAAATGTGTTAAAATCATATTTAGGATTTATTCCTAGTTTTATTAAGGATACAGGAGATTGTTTGATACAATTATGAGAATGGTGGAATGTTAATGATGTTAATGATTTCATTTTTGTAAAATCCACACATAGAATCTCAAAAACATTCGCGGAGGCTCTCAATAATAATCTGCCTAAGCAAAAAAGACCTCCAAAGCAGAAACACAAGCAACCTCCATCCTCCAACACAACCCAAATGACACATAGCCCACAGACTCAGTGTGCCACTCAAACACAGCCAATAAGGCAAAACAACATACCCAACACACTAGTCATAGGTGCCTCTATAGTCAGGCACACTGATGTCCCACTCACCAGGCTAAACAAGGAGAAGGTTACTGTCAGCTGCCTGTTGGGTGCCAGGATCTGCCACATAACCCACACACTCAGGTCACTCCACAACAAGTACAAATATGACTCTGTCATTGTCCATGTTAGTGTGAATGACCTGAGACGTACCTCCCTGGACTACATGAAAAGAGACATGGAAGAACTCTCCGATCTTGTAGCCCAGGCAGGTATGACCCTAGCCCTGAGTAGCATTCTGCCATCACCCAGAATGATACCGCAGTACAAGGACAAAATGATTGACTTCAACAATTGGCTAAGCTTCTGGTGTCATTCTAAGGGGATCCAGTATCTGTCTGCTTGGCATGACATGGTCAACAGACCACGATGCTTTGCCACAGATGGCCTGCACCTGTCGCCGCTAGGATTCTGGATACTGGCTAAGGCTCTTGCTGCCCCTATAGTGCCTTTTTTAGGCAGGGTTCAAGTAACAAATTCACCACCATAACAGGAACAAGCAAGCAAAAACTGGGGGTAATGCTACTCAATGCTAGAAGTCTAAATTTCAAAATGCACTCACTCGAGGCACTCCTTAAAATGGAGAACATCGATATCTGTGCAGTGACTGAGACATGGTTCAAGGCTCCAGAGAGCACCCCTGCACGACCAGGCTATAACTCATACCACACTTTTCGGCCATGTAACCTGGACCGAAACACCAAAGGTGGGGTTGTGTCCATATTCATTAAGGATATCCACACCTCCAGGATAGTTGCTCAGCATAATGCATCCGAGGTTATCCAAGTGCAACTAACTCTTGGCAAAACTGTAATCCAAATTGTAGCTTGCTACAGATCCCCCACCATGCCCCAGGATTCCCACTCCTCTTTTCTTGATGTAATGGAAATATTAGGATTCAACCAAACACTCTAATAATGGGCGACTTCAACTACCCCACCATTAACTGGGAAAACTACTCATGTACCAACTCCATAGTGCAACGCTTTCTGGAATTCATAAACTCCAATGCCCTAGATCAACTTATCCACACCCGCACCAGGGGCAACAATATCCTAGCCCTAGTCATTACCAACATGAGTGACCGGTGTTCCACACCTGAAGTCAACTCCTCGTTGGTCCGATCCAACCATAAGCTAATCACCCTTGATATTCACATCCCAACCCCACCCCCCATTAAGGAAACCACAGTAAAAAATTTCTCCAAAGCCAAATTCATGCTTCCTAAGACAGAAGTAGTGAACTTCATGACACCCATGCAGATGGACAATACAGTTACAACTGCTGAATCCTACACAAATGCACTCTATAAGCACTTACATGAGTGCATGGAACGTGCTATCCCAAACAGAACCAAGACGCTATCCTCCAAAAAAGGAAGCCAATCTGGTGGTCCCCTGCCATAAACAAACTGTACAACAGAAGAAAGAAACTGTTGCAAAAGAGAGTAAAATCCCATGAGTGGAGGAGCTTCCTGGTCAGCCTCAGTAAGAAGCTGAGATCAAAGCTAGCTACGAAAATAAAATCGCCACTAATTCCAAGGACAACCATAAGGCATTCTATAGCTATGTCAAGAATCTCAATGGCAACACCCAGATCTGCTCTGAGTTACAGCACAAGGCACGAAAATTACAGAACCAACTGATATTGCCAACATCCTGGCAGATAGGTTCAGTGCTAACTTTACCCCCCCTCACCCCCTAAAGGGCCCATATCTATACAGGAAGAATGCAGAGTCCCTGTAATCACAACTACGCAGGTGAAAGCTGCACTCTCTAAAGCCAAAAACACAGCATCCTTGGGACCGGACAACATCCCAGGCTGCGTTTTACACAAACTTCAGAATGAACTGGTTCCTCACTTAAGCACCATATTCAATAATAGCCTCACATCAGGCTTTGTGCCCACTAAATGGCGCACACGAACAGTTATCCCACTCCACAAAGGGGGAGCCACCCACAGTGGGAGTGGGGAGCCTTGAGCAGCCTACCTGTCCCTGTAGGAAGTGACCTCAGCACAAGAAGCTGTAGTAATTGGTTGTTTTGGACTATTTCTAGCTCTTTTGTAGTTCACTGTTTAAAATCCGCCTCTGGGTGTTTTTTTCTGGCTATACTGCTCAGACAAGCTCCTCGTGGTCCTGCAGAGTGGTCCTAGCTACAGGGAACTCAGAAAAGCGACTACTTTCTGGATTTAAATATCTTTGCTTTTTTTTCACTTGGAATAGCTTCTGTAGCTTACCCTGAACTAGCTTGAACTGTTTGCTGCATTATTTTAAAATCTGCACTTAAAGTTACATTTTAGTCGAATTTGATCGAAAGTTTGTTTGTTTGTTTGTTTGTTTAATTTAACTGTGGAGGCTGCCCACTAAAGTGTGCTAGCCTGTGTAACCGATTTATCACTGTTTCTGCATTTTCTGTGTGTTTCTATCAAAAAAACAAAAAAACAAAAAAATAATCCTTGTTTTCCCGCCTCTCCTCGACTAGTTTAGACCAGTTTACAGGCATTGCTGTATTCTGGGCTGTGGTGTAGTTCCTGTGTTGTCCATTACCTTACTTGGATAGAAGGAAGTTTCTTTGCTCACCAGTGGGAGTGGGGAGCCTTGAGCAGCCTACCTGTCCCTGTAGGAAGTGACCTCAGCACATGAAGCTGTAGTAATTGGTTGTTTTGGACCATTTCTAGCTCTTTTGTAGTTCATTGTTTAAAATCCGCCTCTGGACGTTTTTTTCTGGGCTATACTGCTCAGACAAGCTCCTCGTGGTCCTACAGAGTGGTCCTAGCTACAGGGAACTCAGAAAAGCGACTACTTTCTGGATTTAAGTATCTTTGCTTTTTTTTTCTCTTGGAATAGCTTTTGTAGCTTACCCTGAACTAGCTTGAACTGTTTTTTAACTGTTTGCTGCATTATTTTAAAATCTTCACTTAAAGTTACATTTTAGTCGAATTTGATCGAAAGTTTGTTTGTTTGTTTGTTTGTTTAATTTAACTGTGGAGGCTGCCCAATAAAGTGGGCTAGCCTGTGTAACCGATTTATCACTGTTTCTGCATTTTCTGTGTGTTTCTATCAAAAAAACAAAAAAACAAAAAAATAATCCTTGTTTTCCCGCCTCTCCTCGACTAGTTTAGACCAGTTTACAGGCATTGCTGTATTCTGGGCTGTGGTGTAGTTCCTGTGTTGTCCATTACCTTACTTGGATAGAAGGAAGTTTCTTTGCTCACCAGTGGGAGTGGGGAGCCTTGAGTAGCCTACCTGTCCCTGTTGGAAGTGACCTCAGCACAAGAAGCTGTAGTAATTGGTTGTTTTGGACCATTTCTAGCTCTTTTGTAGTTCATTGTTTAAAATCCGCATTTGCACGGCTTTGCACAGTTGTGTGCATAGCTCAGCGCCGGTTAAACAAGGATAAACTTCTTCTGGTTCCACCAGGTCTGCTCTTCAAATTTTCCCTTAAGGAAGCTCTACTCTTAGTATAATCAGACTACTCACTATATTATAAGCCTAGCACTTTATAAGCCTAGCAGTTGTTCTCAATACTTCTCTACTAAGTAAGCACTCTCGTACTAAGTAAAGCACTACATCTACTTACCACCCGTGTGAATATCCACTTCCCTTAAAGGTACAGCACTCCCTTATACTGTTCTAGCATGTCGAGTGGTAGATTACTGGTGTCCTCTCCAGTTCAGCTGGTCAATCTGGGTATCTTGAGACAATGCTACAATTGTCTCATGTACACAGACAACCCTCTCCTCCTCCCAACAAACACAAATACATGTGAGAGATGCAACTATATAGCCAAACTGGCATGACCAGACAGGAGGAGATAGTAACCACACACACAACAATCTCAGTCCCACATAGACCTACCACAACTGCAAACCAAACACATAAAAACACAAAGACATACTTGGAGGCTCTAATAAAAAACGTACCAAAACAACAGAGGCTCCCAAAGCAGACATCCAAAAATCCACCACCTCAAAACAAAACACATGCAACACATACTTCAATAAATCAGTGTGTCAACCAATCACAGCCCTTAAGGCCAAACACCATGCCTGATACACTAGTAATAGGTGTCTCTATAGTCAGACACACTGATGTCCCGCTGACCAGGCTGAACAAGGAGAGGGTGACTGTGAGCTGTCTATCAGGAGCTAGGATCCGCCACATAACACACGCACTCAAGTCACTCCAAAGCAAGTACAAATATGACTCCGTCATTGTCCATGCTGGTGTGAATGACCTGAGACGTACCTCCCTGGACTACATGAAAAGAGACATAGAGGAGCTCTCCGATTATGTAGCCCAGGCTGGTATGACCCTGATACTGAGCAGCATCTTGCCCTCACCAAGAATAATACCACAATACAAAGACAAGATGATCAGTTTTAATAATTGGCTCAAGTACTGGTGTCATTCTAAGGGGATCCAATGTCTGTCTGCCTGGGATGACATGTTGGACAAGCCACGCTGCTTTGCAAGGGATGGCTTACACCTGTCACCACTGGGCTTCCGGATATTGGCTAAGGCTCTTGCCACCCCCATAGTGCCTTTTTTAGGCAAGGCTCAAAAGACAAACCCACCTCCTTAGAAAACAAAAATGGAAAAAAACTAAGGGTAATGCTGCTCAACGCCAGAAGTCTAAATCTCAAGATGCAAGCACTTGATGCACTCCTCAGCATGGAGAACATCGACATCTGTGCAGTAACTGAAACCTGGTTCAAGGCTCCTGAGAGCACCCCAGCGCTACCAGGCTATACCTCGTATCATGCTTTTCGGCCCCAAAACCCGGGCCGAACCACAAAGGGAGGGGGAGTGTCCATATTCATCAAGGCCACCCACACCTCCAGGTTAGTAGCAACACATGAAGCATCAGAGACCATACAGGTGCAACTAACCATAGACAAAACTGCTATACAACTGGTAGCATGTTACAGACCACCCTTCCAATCTCAAGAACCCCACTCAGCCTTCCTGAAGACATTGGAGGATATGAATGTATCACAAAATACCATCATACTGGGAGACTTCAACTACCAAAACATAGATTGGGTACATTATTCTAGCCCTAATACCCTAGCCCAAAGGTTCCTGGAATTCATAAATGCAAATGCACTGGAACAACTAGTCACCTCTCCCACTAGGGGAGATAATATACTAGACCTGATCATCACAAACATGGGGACAAAATGCTCCACACCGGAAGTATACCCCTCACTAGTGAGATCTGACCACAAACTAATCACCCTGGATATACATATCCCACCTCCACCCCCAGCCCAAAAGACCACAGTAAAAAACTTCTCAAAAGCAGACTTCACTCTTCTTAAGACTGAGATGGTGTCCTTTAAGCTCACTGTGCCAGTGGATACCACATCCCACAATGCCAAATCCTTCACAAATGCGTTCTATGGACATATCCAAGAATGCATGGATCATGCAATCCCAAATAAATCCAAGTCCCTCTCCATCAAAGGCAAGCATCCTGTCTGGTGGACCTCAGCCATTAACAAATTGTATAACAAAAGAAGGAAGCTACTGCACGTCAGAGCAAAATCCCATGAAGGGAAGACATCTCTGATCAACATTAGCAGAAAACTACGTTCTCTCATAAAAACATCCAAGGCCAACATTGAGAGAAAAATCGCTAAGGACACTAAAGATAACCACAAAGCCTTCTTCAGCTATGTTAGAAACCTGGGCGGAAACCCTCAGATATGCTCACTGTTGGTTCACAACAACAAAAAATACACTGAACCCACAGATATTGCCAACATTCTGGCTGACAGGTTCAGTGCAAATTTCTCCCCTCCCTCACCCCCAAAAGAAGAAATACTTATCCCAGCTGAAAGTAATCTCCCTGTCATCTCAGATGTCCAAGTGAGAACCGCCCTAAACAAAGCTAAAAACACAGCATCAATGGGACCTGACGGTATCCCGGGTTGCATGTTACGTGAACTCCAAGAGGAGCTAAACCCACACATAAAAATGCTATTTAACCTTAGCCTTACTTCGGGATATGTACCTGAACACTGGCGTACAGCAACAGTGGTCCCACTCCACAAAGGGGGTGCCTCTACAGACCCTGGAAACTACCGCCCCATAAGCTTAACCAGCCTGGTCTGCAAAGCTATGGAAAGAATCATTATGGAACTCATAAACAGAGACATAGGGGACCTACAGACACTTGACCCCACCCAGTTCGGCTTTGTAAAGGGCAGATCCTGCCTTTTGAACCTGGTAGACATTTACGAAACAGTCACTAGAGCCATTGATGAGGGCAAAGCAGTCCATACAGCCTACCTGGATTTGGCTAAGGCCTTCGACACAATACCCCACTCAGGCATCATAGATAAGCTCAACAGCTTAAATGTAAACCCTTATGTCACTAGATGGGTTGCAAACTGGCTAAAGGACAGAACCCATAAAGTTAAAATCGCTGGAGCAATGTCAGATTTAAAGCCAGTCACAAGTGGTGTCCCACAGGGGTCTGTCCTGGGACCCCTCTTGTTCGGCATTTATTTCTCAGATGTTAAAGCAAACATGGGAGGGCTGTGGCTGACAAAGTTCGCAGATGACTGCAAACTAGGCGCCATAGTTGATACACCAGCGGACACATACATCCTACAAAAAGGCCTCACAGAAACTGACAACTGGTGCTGGAGTCACGGCCTTAAACTAAATGCCAAAAAATGTATAGTCATCCCCTTTGGGAAAAACAAAGTACCCACAAATGATCACATAGACAGCAACCCACTGAGTACGGAAAAAGTAATCAGAGACCTAGGGACCCAAGTCGACAGCGACCTCTCATTTGACACCCACATTGCCAAAGTGGTTAGAAAAACATTCTACCTTGCACACCTCATCATGAAGGGATTCACATCCAGATCCAAGGATGTCATTGTACCCCTATACTCCTCCCTCATCAGACCCATGATTGAGTACAATGCCCCATTTGGTATGTACCTCAGCCGGCATTTGCAACAGCTGGAGAGACCACAAAAGTACCTCACCAAGAGGATCAAGGGTCTCCAACATATGTCTTATTCTGCCAGACTAAAGAAACTTCAGCTCTATTCAGTAGCATACTGCCTGCTCAGAGGTGATCTCTGCCTGACATACAAGGCCATGTCCAATCAGGATCTGATGGACATGCTCCACCTCAAAAAATCCAAATCCATCAGGACCATGAGAGCTAAAGACTTAAACCTCAGCACAAGTATGAATAGGACATGCTGGAGGGATAGATTCATAACCCAGAGGCTTCCCATGCTTTGGAACAAGATCCCAGTTCGTATTAGGCAGAGCCCCTCACTGACTCTCTTGATGAGTGGATGGGAGATCGTAAGTTTACCCCATGGTTACATCTGTGTCACTGCTAGACAGGGGCACAGTAAACTAATTCTATTATATAAGGGGACCTTCATTGTGTCACTACTAGACAGAGGCACAGTATTCTAAATTTATTCTGTACATTTTTTGTACCATTTCATGGGGTGGCAAAAGCCACATCACTATGGCTAGGCTTACAAATGCCCCAGGGCAGATAGCCTAGTACTATACTATGAAACTATGATCCTGTGAAACTATAGACCTATTAGCCTGATGAGCCTGGTCTGCAAGGCCACGGAACGTATCATCATGGAACTCATAAACAAAGACATTGGTAACCTCCAAACTCTGGATCCCACCCAGTTTGGGTTTGTGAAAGGCAGATCATGCCTCCTGAACCTGATCAACTTCTTTGAGGCAGTCACCAAAGCCGTAGATGAGGGTAAGTTGGTTCACACAGCCTATCTTGACCTCACCAAGGTTTTCAACACCATCCCCCATTCTGGAATTATAGCTAAACTCAATAAACTAGGCATAAATCCCTACATCACAAGATGGGTTGCCAACTGGCTCGTTCACAAAACCCACACTGTAAAAGTTGCAGACTCCAAATCTGACCTCAAACCAGTGACAAGTGGAGTACCACAGGGTTCCATCCTGGGACCGCTCTTGTTTGGGATCTACTTCTCTGAAGTACAGGCTAACACAGAAGGCCTCTGGCTAACGAAGTTCGCAGATGACTGCAAACTAGGAGCCATAGTCAAGTCCCCAAATAATGTGAACATCCTACAGAAGGGCCTCTCTGAGACAGATGCCTGGTGTTAGAGCCATGGCCTCAAGCTCAATGCCAAAAAGAGCAGTGTCATCCTCTTTGGTAAAAACTCTGTACCCATGAACTACCACATAGGCAGCAATCTACTTAACACCGAATGCGTTATAAGAGACCTTGGGACCCAGGTGGACAGTAGTCTCTCCTTTGAAAGTCACATCGCCACAGTAGTCAGGAAGTCCTTCTACATGGCACACCTCATCATAAAAGGGTTCTCATCCAAGAAAAAAGAGGTCATCGTTCCCCTCTACTCGACACTCATTAGACCCATTACAGAATACAACATCCCTTTTGGAATGTACCTCACAAGACATCTGCAGCAGCTGGAAAAGCCACAGAAGTACCTCACAAAGAGGATTACTGGACTCAAACAAATGCCCTACACTGACCATCTCAAAAAACTTCAGCTTTACTCCATAGCATATCGTCTACTCCGAGGTGATCTCTGCCTAACATATAAAGCTGTGTCAAACCCAGAGCTGTTGGACACGCTACATCTAAAGAAATCCCAATCCCTTCAAGCTACACGCTCTAGGGACCTAAACCTTGTCACCACAATAAGCAGGACATGCTGGAGGGATAGATTCCTATCCCAGAGACTTCCCATACTCTGGAACAGGCTACCCATCTATGTCAAGCAAAGTTCTTCATTAGCACTCTTCAAGAAAAATCTTGATGAGTGAATGGGAAATAGGAAATACACCCCAGGGATCACTTCTGTGTCTCTGCTCGACAGTGGCACAGGAAAATAACTTTCTTGGGTGGCATAAGCCAGCGAACCTTGTTGGCTAGGCTTATGTAGGCCCTTGGGCCGATAGCCTAGTACCTACCTATGAACCTATGAACCTATTAGACATAAAGTCACTTTTTACTGTCAACCCGAATGCTTATGGTATAGAACAAATTAGAGAACTTTTGATTGAACATGGTCAATGCACAGCAAGAAAGGTTGAGACCATTTGTGAACTTCTTGAATTGGTGCTAGAGAATAATGTTTTTATTTTTAACAAGCAGACGTATCACCAGTTATTAGGTGTAGCAATGGGTACTGCTATGGGTAATACTTATGCCAGTTTAGCATTGGGAAAATGGGAATCCATTGCTATATGTCAGCATGGTATTTTTGGTCTAAAAGTACTTTTCTTTAAACATTTCATGGATGACATCTTCCTGATTTGGGGAGGGACTAATATAGAGCTAGGAGAATTTTTTGCATACTTGAACATGATTTATGTTAACATGCATTCCCTGATGGATATGATCTCCATACCTCACAGCTGACCTTGATTTTCACTGTCACCCCTGATTTTGACTCAAATTTTGGATCTGCCTCCCTTAATTCCTTGTAAAACTGGAGACTTTTGAAGAAAAGATGGTAAATTACTCTTAATAAACAATGACAATAAATAGAGTTACAGACTTTGTATTACAGAAATGTATATTAATTCACATCCTCTTATTCTGCCAATGTCTAAAATTAATAGTATTAATATTTTAAAACTGTCCATGATTACTTCTGGATCTGTCCCTGATTCTGTTGAGATTTGTCCCTGATTAGTTGAGAGTAATGATAAAGTTTGAAACTCAAATGTAACTCATTATTTAGTAACTTAAACTCCCAATGATTTGCCAGCATATATTGCAGCAAGTTTGAAGCAGTGGGTGGAAGAACTATTTTACATCAAAATGATTAAAAATATAGCTATAGTAATTAAAACAAACAAACAAATACAGAACAGTTTAACAAATATCCCATTCTCTAAACACAATAATGCCCTCCAGGGTGTGTGTTATTGGATAAATAACTCCCTGTATGCCAGCAAAAAATAAATTCAGAGAACCTGAAAGAAAACAAATCACAAAAGGTGAAGAAAAAAACACTGACTGAGAAGAATTCTGCACCTCTTCAGCAAAAAGCAGTGTAAGCTCCAGCTTTGGTGTAAGACATAACTTCCAGTAACATAGAGGAAAAAAAATAAGTCAGATGTATTCAGAGGTGATTAAAATAAATGAAAGACTGATGGAGTATATCAAATCAAATAAAAGGCTGGAAAAAAATGGAAGACGTTTTAAACAGATCCACCTCTCAATTGTACAGATTTTTGCGGAATGTCCAGATTTTTGCCTCAGGTTTTTGGTGTGTTCCCATAAAATCTTTGGGTTTTTTTTCTGGCAAATCTTTGAGGACTGAACTCAGAAAATAATGACAGATATTTGAGTTTCAGACTTCATACCCTTCAGAAAATTCATGTTAATGCAATACCTGTTATTCTAATAACTTTCTCAGTTTATAAGAGCAATATTTAAAACTGTGCATAGTTTTGGACCTGTGTCCCCACCCATTAGTTATGGCTTTGTCCATATTTCTTGCTGTAAGAATTTGAGAGCTATGAAACAGATATTCAGATGAGGTAATAAAACTGCAAAAATCAGAGGTTGCAATGAAGAAAAGTTGGCTGAATATGAGACTTCTCAAGAGGACATGTTTAAAAAAAATAATAAAATTAGGGGACAGAGCACATAAGTAAAACCTGAGATTTTCTGCTGTACCAGAGAAGCTGGAAGGAGCAGACTGTATTAATTTTATGAAAGGACATATAAGCAACATGAGTGGTATTCCACAGCAGGAATTGTTAAATGAAAGGGCACATCATGTTTATGCTCCAAACACGGCCATTATAAAGCAACCTTGACCTTTAAGAGTACAGATTCAATCCTACCAGCAGAAGGAGTTGATTCTGACAAAACTGTGACAGTAGGACAAAGTATTAAAAGTAGGAGACAGTGGAGTGTTTGTGGAAAATGATTACTCACTGTACACCAAGCAGAAGAGGAGTAAATTTATTCCAGTAATCAGGGAGCGTCAAAAAGCAGGTGTGTATGCAGCTATATTCAGAATATTCTTTCCTGGAAGGATAAAATCATTTTTTGAGGCAGAAGATACTAAGGAAAAAATACAAATGTCTGTCCAACAAAAAGTGAACTCTGAAACAGAAGAAGATTCTGCATCTTGTTCTTTTGGTAATAAAAAACACAGAGAGACTCTACCAAGGAAAAATGTTCCAATGTTTCAATGGAAATGCTTGAGAGAGAGAAAAAAACATAAGAGTTGACTAGAAGAACCAAGAGTACACTGGAAATGAAGCAGAGACTGGATTTGAGAGATGGAAGTAAACAAGAATAAAACCAGTACCTCAGAAATTGACAAATAAATGTGGGATTACAAAGTAATGATTATATTTGTGAAACATGACAGAACAAGAAAACCTGGAAATATTGGACTTTTTTGACTTTGTTAAACATGTAGGGGGCTCTCTGTGTGTGGTCTAAACTGTACTGTACTGCTACAATTTAAAAGTAAAAAAATATTTTTTGTTTTAACTAAAATCTGAGCACTGTAAGTGCTCCGTGCAGACAGGGTATAAACTGCAGCAACTGTTTGCTACATTTGTAGCAAGCACTTGACTATAATTTAAAAAGGAGATTTTTTTCTTTCAAGTATTGCATAGGCGCTGTAGTGCTTAGTGCAGACAGGGTATAAACTGTAGCAAATGTTTGCTACATTTGCAGCAAACAGTTTGGAAGAAATGATGTTGAGGGAGGATTGGGGACAGGGCACAGAAACGGGACCTGAATGGCTGGGGCAGGAGTGAGGGGAATGTGTTATGCATCTGGCTACCTGGTTGATGTGTTAGTAAAATAAATGTCCATATATGTTTTTTTGGTCTTCAATGGAAGATGAAAGATCTGGGGGAGGGGCATAGATCTAACTGTAATAAGCCAATCACTTCCTATGTATTTATTAATCAGATTATTACAGTGAAGTGCTTTTTTTTTGAAGAGTGGGTGGGATGCTGATTCACAATACCTACCTACAGCCCAGGGAGCTGGTTTAACCAGCTTATGCTTCTATTATTATGCATTTCTTGGCATTGAGTTTTAGACCATGGCTTTGGCATCAGTTAGTAGTCTGTATCAGACATTCTTGGAGGACTGTGTCTAGATTACAATCATGTGCAGACTTGGTCAGCCAGTGGACCTTGGCATTGATCTTGACTTCAAAGAACCAGATACCAAAAATGAGTGGCTCCAGCATTGAGCTTTGAGGTACTCCTAATTTTTGCCATGTATTTTCTTCCTTTTGTTATACAACCTACTGATGTTGGGATTTCACCATAGTGGCTTTTTTCAGTTTGTTCTGTGCTTATTCCGGATAGGTACAGCTGTCTCTATGCAGCCCTTAACCTGACTGTACAAGGTTTCCATGAATAATTCCATGTAGGCAACAGTGTTTTCAGGGTTGGGGGGGGGGGCTTGAACTTTTCCCAGCATGCCAATTATTAGTATGAAGTTTGCCTTAGAATAACTCATAGATTAGCTGGGGTCTTAGGTTTTATTTTTATTTCAAAGGAGACAGCTTTTTGGTCCGACCTGTCCAATGAGGACATTACACTAAGGGCAATGCAATGTTCTCCCATGTTTGTGAGGACCAGGTTAAGGATGTGTGGAAGTGTGGGGTAGCTGGTGCAGGGTGCTTGTGTTTATAAAGTCCAGGAACTGCTAAGACTACATGTTTGGGGTTGTGCATGATTCCCAGTTTATAGTAGGGTAGTTAAAGTCACCCATGAATATGGTGATGGGTTGAATGGGGAGTGTCTCTGGTACATAAGTATGTGTTATGGGTTTCCTGGAATATAGATGGGGGCATATAGTGTGCAAGGATATGGTATGGGATTTTACCTACTATAATCTGGAAGTGGAGAAGCTTAAGCATGTCATACTGTTTGACCAGCCCTAAGGTGTGGTTGTTTTTATATAACTTAAGACACCTCCACTTTTTGTCCCTCCCTGTTCAGTAGCTGGTCTAAATGTGTGGAAGGCATTATAGCCCTGCACTGCCAGGATGCTCTCCATGGCTTTAAACCATGTCTCAGTAACAGCATAGACATCTGCATTTTCCAGGGTGAGAAGGGCATATAGGGAGATTAGTTACTTGTTTAGACTCCTAGCATAGAGCAGTAGCATCTTTAGATTTTCTTGGGTTGGCTTTGCTATGTTGAAAGGTTTATCAGATTAGCAGTGCTTTAATAAAGTCACTATGGGGGTGTGGCTTGGATGGCAAGATGAAAGCAGTAGAGTTATTGAGCTCTGCAGTCTTCATTTTTTCCTGACAGGATTTTTTATTTAATTTCCCCAACAAAGACCTGAAACTACTAAAATCAGATTCTGGAAGTCATAAACTACAAGTTGGTGTCATTTATAAGTGTAAATTTTCATATGTTCCTATCAAACTTTCAAATAGAAGGGACATTGAAACCACATTCACAAAGGAAGATGAGCAGCTCCAAGTTTTCTCAGCAAGAAACTCCAGTGAAGAAAGGCATACAGGCAATCCTTACTGCAGTTCAAGACTTGGTGAGTAAAATAGACAAATTAAACTTAAAAGTGGACAATATAAAAAAAAGATACTACCAAACAAATAACCTTATTAAATGAAGTCCTTAAACAACAAACTGCCCAGATTGCTGCTTTGGAACATTCTGTAACAGATATAGACTACAGGTTAACAGACAGAGAGAAAAACATAAGACTTTCTTCTTCAAGAAAACACCAGACTCATTGAAAAGATAGATGACATTGAGACTAGAACCAGGAAAAAATAATATAAGAATCTATGGCATCTCAGAGCAGATGGAGGGGGACAGTATGATTCATTTCCTGACTTCTCGGATTCCTAAAATCCTAAACCTACCTGAAGCACTATCCTTCGGGATAGAAAGGGCACACAGGTCTTTAACTACAATTTCTGTATACAGTAAAAGCAGCCTTCCAGGATCTAATTTATCTCCACTCAAGACAAATACATTGTTTTAAAAACTGCCTGGTCCCTTACTCCATTAAAAATTAGTGACCAAACTATCAGGTTTGACAACACCTTTTCACCCCTTGTAATGTCCAAAAGAAGAGCATGTGTCCCTTTAATAAAATCATTAAAAAAGGAAGGAGTCAAACCACAACTCATATTCCCAGCAAGAATAAGACTACCCCTGCCAAAAAGAAAGAAAACTTTTGACTTTCTCTCGAAGCATCCACATTTGTCCAAAAAAAGAACCTTTTAAGTGAATCTGAATCCAAGGATTCCTCAATGAACTTAAAAAGACAATCTTCAAAAAATGAGTGGACTATTAAAGAAAAAAAGAAACCCAAAGACGAATGAATATACATAATTTCATATTTCTTGCAAGTTTTTGTTTCCTCCCTTCTTAATAATGTGGAATCATACACAGAAGGTAATGTAACTTTTTTTCTCCTCTCCTATTATCTTTTCCACAACAATGCTAACTTTATAAATAATATATAGTACTCAAAATTCAAGTAAATCAAAATCTTATCCCACTGCCAACTACTATTTTATACTTTTATCTCTTTGTATACATGGCATAGCACTAGTGAATGTTATAAAATCACTCACTCATTTCATATATTTATATATATTTCTTTTATATCCTACACTTATTTCATCATGTATGTGCCTTCTCTTTCTGTTTTAGTCCTAGTGTCATAGTATTTAATCCCTGCAGGAGAGAGAAATGCTTATTGTGTTACTTTTAAGTATTTAAAAAAAAAGTGGTGACATTTTATTATTATATATACATTTACTACTTAACTGAACTTCTGTAATGTGCCCCATTTAGCTAATGTATCTTATAGCTGTGTATGGTTGGTAATTTGGAGCCTTTATTTTAAAATATTTATAATTTTACAAGTTATGCTTAAAAGCTTCACTTCACTAGAAAATTCCCACCCACTTACTTTTTTGATGGAATTTTGACAACTTTTGTGACAAGCTCAAGCTTCTAAAGGCTTCAGTTAGCTCCCAGACTCATGGCAAACATTCTGTGATGTCTTTCAGGAAGTTGGTGTGGCTTTTGAACCTGTTTCTCTTCACTGAACTCTAACAGCCAGTCAGATTCAAGAATGATCGTTTGAACTGTGTTTTCAGTCATTTAGCAATTATTTTTATCTAAAAAGTCTTATAAGCACACGTTTTACTGTAAACAGTGATTTATTTAATCTGAATTACATTTATATTTAAATAAGAATTACAAATATGTTTCTGACAGTGACAGTTTTAAATGCATCTTTTCTCCTGTCTGCTTTAATGATATTATAGTCCTGTATTTACTCATAGTAACAAATAATTATTAGGATTAATCAATTTATCTTAGTCTGTTTAGAAGAAATTGTTTACAACTTCATGTTCTTATTTCATGCATACATAGTATATTAAATCATTTTTTTTCCTTTTGTATGTTTTTAATGTACATGCAGTTTCCCTTCTGCTTGCCATTAACCTGCAGTAGCTAGGAATTCCCACTAGATGTCATGAGAGGATTAGTTTATGACTTCTATCAGAGATATAGTAAGCCTGGATTTAGTTTATCCATGCAGAAGGTTGTTAAAATATACAGTTTTATTGTTTTCAAATTTAGAGTTATTAAATTGTCTGTAACAGTTTTAAAATTATTTGTAATAATGAATCAAGAAAAGCACTTTTCAATTTTACTTATAATAGCAGTCTCCATCAAATGATAATATTTAACATTATGTCTATTAATGTCAGTGGGTTGAACAACCCCATGAAAAGGAGTAGTGTCAACAAATATTTAATGCTGCATAAAGCAGATTTTGCATTCAATCAGGAATCTCACTTAGTAACAGAAGATCTATTCAAATTAACCTTTAAGGATTATAAGATTTTGGTAAAGTCAAACTACAACCACAAGAGAAGAGATGTCCTAATTTTACACAGAACATCAATGAGAATTCCAGAAATAGTTGACTCATACTCAAGCAATAATGGTATACTTGTTTTAGTCATACTAAAACTAGGTAAAGATATGTACACTCCTGTAAACACCTACTGGATACCAGGTTTTAGGACTAAAACTGTGAAAAACATTTAGACACCATAACATTAAAGTCTAAAGGTGAGTTACTATTAGCAGGTGATTTTAATTGTATCTTGTCCTCCACTGATACTACAAACTCTAAGCCCTTCAAGATGTCCCCTGTTGCCAACCACTTGAACAACTACATAAAAGACAGAAACCTAATTGACATTGATGGTATAAAAATATTATCTTCCATGAAATATTCTCACTACTCTTACAGATTTGGCATGCAGACCAACATAGACAAAGTCTTTGCAACCATCTCTTTACTTGCCAAAATAGATAATGTAGTGCTAACATCATGCCCTATGTCTGGTCACAATGCTATTGCCTTCAATGTAACACTTAGTACGGACCTCTTAAACTGCTGCCAAAGACTACCTGCTTATCTAGTAATCGTACAAGGATTTAAAGAATAGTTTCTAGATGAAATAAAGCTTTACCTAGACATCAATAATAATGGAGAAGTTGCAGATATTATCCTGTGGGACACTTTAAAGGTAGTCTTACATAGTAAAGTCAAAAGTTGATATATAAATAAAAAAAAAGAGTGGGATAAAAACTGGTAGACATACAAAAAGAAATAGAGCTAAAACTAAAACTTACAGGAAATGACAAATCTACATTAGCTGACATATGTAAACTGAACAAGGAATATCAGGACATCATACAGCATAAAATATCAATAAATCTGGAAAAAATCAGATTACAATCCTACTCAATTAATCCCAAAAGTATGCACAGGATTCCGATTAGATCTAAACATTTAAATGAAAAAAGTCATATGAAAGAAATAATATATACTAGAAATAATCAGATCAATTTACAGATCTAAAAAAAAATCTTATGTTTTTAAAAGAATTACAAGAATATTAATAATAATAACTCATCTACAAGTGATAAATGCATAGACAACTTTCTTGCTAATAATATTCAAAAGAAGCTATCCAAACACAATATTAATAGCATAGATAAACCTGTTTCCTTTAAAGAATTAAAGGAACAAATAAAACATCTTAGGACAAAAAAGGCACCAGGGCTGGATGGTCTAATTCCAGAATTTTACAAACTCTTACCTGATAACGTCTTGAAAATCTCATTCAATGCAGTCCAAGAAGTTGAAACTACAGCAAACATCGCTCCCTCATGGAAATATTCTATCATCTCTCCCAACTTAAAACCAAATAAAGAGCCCAACCTTTGCATACCATACCAGCCAATTTATTTGCTTAACATTAATTACAAGATACTCATGTCTATCTTAGCAGACAGATTAAATAATATTCTTTCAATATTAATTCATGAAGACCAAACCAGGTTTATCAAAAACAGAAAGGTAAGAGACAATGTAATTTGATTACTGTCCTTAATAGACTTAGCAAACAAGAAATAAAAAGAGCTTTCTATTTTAAGCCTTGATATAGATAAAGCTTTTGACTCCCTAAGTTGGCCATATTTGTTTAAAGCTCTGCAAAAATACAATTTCTCCCCAGACTTTATAGGATTAATTTAAAAACTATATAAAAGGTCCATAGCCTGTGTAAAGATTGGATCTTACCTATCTAGCCCATTCAAAATATTAAGAGGTACTAAACAGGGGTGCCTCCTCTCCCCATTACTCTTTGCCCTGGCTATTGAGCCTCTCACAAATTATGTTAGAAATAATGACAGCGTTAAAGGATATAAAGTGTCAGACAAATTATCCTCAAGATACAACTGCTTGCAGATGACCTACTAATAACTTCATATGATATTGACAATTCAGTACGTCACCTATTACATAATCTAGACCTCTTTGCAAACATCTCTGGTCTAAAATTCAATCATAACAAAACTCAGGCACTTCTAGTGAATAAAAATGTTACTATGAAACTTAGATACATACTTATCTGTTATTTCTAAAATTCTCAGAAATGATTTTAGCAAAAATGATGTTTCTTTTTGGAATTATTCAAGGGATGTTAATAAACAAGTAATTTCAGAAAAAGATTAAAAAAATTTGTTTACAGTCAGAGAAGGAATCCACATCTTCTCTGTTCTGGCATGTATACACGTGGACATTTTTACACAGATGTTTTTTTCACCCCACATAGACTAGCAATAATGTACAAGAAAGATGAAATGAAATGCTGGAGATGTGGACGCCCTGATGCTGACTGGTTACACATGGTTGTTAATTGCAAAATAACTTCCCCATTTTGGTTAGACTTTAAATATCTTTGTAAAGCTCTATGGAATGACAACTGTATAATTTCTGACTCCCTTACCCTTTTCAGTGTTTCTGTTCCTGAAGTCATTCCTAAAAAAACAAACATTTTTACTATGGTCTATCCTCTTTATAGCAAGGAAAATTGTTACTAAAAATTGGAAATCCCAATCTACTCCTATCTTTAAAGTTGAATGTATTCATCTTGTGAAATACATTTGTAAGAATGAGATTGCTAGTATAAAAGCAAGGACTAATAACATAACTCATCATTTAATTGCTTGGACAAAATTGTCTAATCTGTTAGAGAAATATTAAGTGTTCTCCTATGTTTATTGCTTTTTTAATTGTTATGGGCATTGTATGTAGTTTATTTGTTTTTTCTTGTTACTATACTGTTAAATTATTATGTTATAAAATGAATAAAAACATTTTGGAAAAAAAGGCACTATGGGGGTGATCAATGTTTTAGGCAATATTCAAAAGCTTTGGGGGGGCAGGTGCAGACCAAACCTATCAAAGCAGCATGGTCTATTAACCATATCCTCCCAGGCTGACAAATATTGTACTCCCTTCAAATGACACTAAAAAACTAAGCCAATTGTTAAAGCAATTATCTTCCATTCATTTTGTGGCATCATCCTTAAAGAAGGTAGAATGCTACTCAATGCTAGACTCATACTGACCTGGGACACATAGTTTGAGAGCTCCGTCATGTCTGTCTTCATGTAGTCCAGATAGGTACATCTCAGTTTTTTACAGCCACATGGGCTATGTATATATAGGTAATTGTGGTGACCTGAGAGTATGATCTGGCTGATCCCAGCCCTTGGTATGCAACTGGCCATGACTTTCCTTCCCAGCTTGGTGAGTGGGACATCTCTGTGTCTCACAATGGAGTCTTCTTTAACCAAAATAGTGGGTTATGTGGTGGTTTGCCTATTGGGTTTAGAAGTTAAGATGCTATGAGATGTGGCTGTGTGTGTCGTGGTTGGTGTTGTTTTTTGGTAGAGTGCTTCTGAGGTTACTGAGGATACTTATTGTAAGTGCAATGTCTCAGAAGCCTTGGGGTTTAGGAAGATTGCATTTACGAGCCTCAGCTTAAGTGGGTCTGTGTGTTTATTCCATACTATGTGTGGTTGGTATAACATCCATGTTTCTTACAATCTGTTTGATATTATAAATCCTTATACAGTATATGAGAGTGTTGTCTACAGTGACCTTGTGCAACTACATCGCTCATGTACTGTATCAGTTTGTTTAAGAATCAGATGGTTGTCAGTAAGGGTGAGACAATTGCTATATATTGCCTTAGTATGCCCATATCCACCAAACTGACTGCAGAAATAGTAGGAAAATGCATATTCATGGTTACAAATCCTTATTACATGAGCTACAAGGGGATGGAACAAGAGAAGTTTACAGCTGGCTAGCTTGTGTCCTTTAAGAGTATAGACTACAATCAAGACTATCTGAAACTAAATTTTGCTTCTTCTCTTACTAGAAACAAAAGCATTGCACTAATCTCAAGCTGCTTCCTGAGAAGTAGTTTTATCCCAGATGTTTATGGGTTCAGTATATTTACTATTGTCTTCAATTAGCAGATACCCTGGACAAAACCTATAACAGTGGATGGAACAGACTGCTAAGCTACACAAAGGCCCTGACTATATTTTCAATAAAACTAGAACCAGACCACTCAGTGAAGTCCCGTACATACTGCCCTATCAGAGATCTGCAGGAAAAAATGTCCCTCTGCTCCTTCTCTGTATTTACATTGTTTAGTGGGGTCTATATTAAATCAGCACACACTTAAAAAAGTGAACGCTGATTTATCAACCCCATGTAAGTGAAATCTTACAATCCTGAACACTTGGAACAGCAATTTTTTTCCCAGGGAAAAAAATCGCTGTTCCACAAAATAAATAAATAAATAAAAACTTCAAAACATAACGTGGGGGGCTTCACGCCCCACACCCCGCAATGTGAGGGGCTGTTCCCCCCACACCCCCCTACTTAAATATACGAACTCCAAGATCCACTACAGTGACGAAAATGACATAGTAATGGAGGCAGCCAAGCAATTTCTTTCCCAGAGAAAGAAATCGCTTATATGCCATTTTGCTATTTTGCTGTTTTGTGCTTTCAAGTTTGATCAAGAAGCATATAAAGGATTGCATCTTCGATTATATAATAGGAACCCATTTAGTATATATAATTTTTTAATTTTATTTTGGTAAATGTTTATGTTTACCATAAGGGCAAAGTACATTTATTTGTTTATTTATTTATTTAGAGTTTGATTACCAGGATAGTCCACTCAGGATGACAAGCCTACCCATTTTCAGCAAAGAACTGGGAAAAAAGCTCTACATTTATATAGGATCATATGAGATTACTAGGCTAATGGCTCTGGTGCCCTTACAAGCCTACCCAAGAGTTTATCCCCAAAAAAGAAACCTCAGTCAGCACCTGTCACCCCTGTCAATGAGGGACAAAGGTGGAACCTCTAGGACAAATCTATGGTTTCCCATCCACTCATCAAGAGTGCATTTGAAGAGGGCCAGTGAGGTACTCTGACATATATGGGAAGTCTATTCCAGAGATGGGGCAGCCTCTGGGAGACACCTGTCTCTCCAGCAGGTTTTGTTTATGTTGCATATTAGATTTAGGCCTATCGAGCGGGTAATGCACGAGGAGTTGGACTTATGGATATGGAGCATCTCTAGTGATATACTTTATTTTCATTTACAAATACAGCATGGATTTATACATGACAAATATAGAAAACATATCTATACATTCCAGATAAAAAGTACAGAAAATCAGCTTATTACAGAGCAGTTTAAAGTAAATGAAAATCAGTATATTCAGAACAGATTAATATAAATAAAAAGCATACTGAAAAGTACATGAATTATGTGAAAAAAAACTCAGGATGAAGGTACACAAGAATGATTGTATATGGTAGAGATATTAAAATGTGTACTTTTGTGGGTCTAAACGTTGAGAGGGTGTAAGAAAAACTGTAAGTTTTATTATTGGGCACATTAGTTTTTAGCTATGGTACACAGAGTAAGAAAGTGGTTAGGTACTCGTGAAATGAGAGAATGTGAGAAAAAGTACAGTTTTGTACCTACCATAAATGTAGATGTTCGAGGATCTCCATTGCTGCAGTCCTTACATATGGGTACTCCGCTGTCCACAATCGGCCCGAATACCAGTACAAATGTGCATGACCGACGCCATAACCTCAGTCTTTCTTGCCCCAGACGTCAGAATGCAAAACACACCACCCAAACCCCAACCTAAAAAGAAAAGGGGGGAAGGAGGGAGGGAAAATTGGACTGCAGCAATAGAGATCCTCGAACATCTACATTTATGGTAGGTACAAAACTGTACTATGTTCTTCGTCTCCCATTGCTGCAGTCCTTACATATGGGTAGAATCCCAGAGCAACGGAAAAAAGAGAGGCTGGTCAACTAAATAGCATTAGGAGCTGCTGACATGCCCTGTAAGATTGCAGTGGCAAACCCAGCCCTAGACCTAGAATAAAGAGGTAAATGATAATGCTTTGTAAAGGTATGTACAGAACTCCAAGTAGCTGCCTCTAGAATGTCTTTAGTAGCTAAAAAGCAGTAGAAGTGGCTAGTAGAATGAGGCCTGATCCCAACTGGAACATCCTTTCCATGATGAATACAATGGCCAATCCACTTGGAAATAGTTTGTTTGAGACAGCGAAGTCAAAGCAAAAGAAGCAAATAATTGTTGAGATCTTCTGAACTCTTTGGTTCTGCTCAAATAATACCTTAACTGCCTATGTACATCCAAAGAATGCAAAACTTTTTCCCCTTCATTTTGGGGGTTAGCATAAAAAGTAGGCAAATGTATGGATTGGTTCAGTGCCACATTAGAAATCACTTTAGGCAGAAAAGTAGGATTGGAAACTCTGTCATTGTGAAAAATCAGAAAAGGTTCCACTGCCATGAGGGCCTGTAATTCAGATACCCTTCTAGCAGAAGTAACAGCCAATAAAAAAGCAGTCTTCCAAGACAACAACTGCAATTCAGCTGTAGCTGCAGGTTCAAAAGGAGGCAGAGTCAGCTTTTCCAAAACAAAATTAAGATCCCAGGTAGGAGTAGGAGCCCTCCGTGGGGTCTTATATTCTTGCCCTCTAAGAAACTGTTTAACCAATGGATGTGAAAATAAAGGAGGGTCACAATCATAGTGAGCAGAAATAGCTGCAGCATGCACTTTTACAGAAGAGAAGGACAAACCCTTGTCCAATAAAACAGTCAAATATTGCAATGTACAACTCAAATTAGGCAATTCGACATCAAAGCCTTTAGCTGAACTCCAAAGAAAAAATCTCTTCCATTTACCAGCATAAACTTTTCGAGTACTAGGATGCCTGGCTTCCAAAATAACATCCAAAACTTGTTGGTCCTCCTTCTCTAAAACAGAATGCCAGGCTGTCAGGTGTAGGGATTGCACCTGACATTGAGAAAATGATTGTTTTCCTGAGACAATAAGTGAGGAATCTGTGGTAATGGCCAAGGTGGTACATGAATTAAGCTCCTCAACAGAGTGTACCAATCCTGTCGAGGCCAATCCGGTGCTATAAGGATCATGCAAGGTTTGTCCCTCCTGACTTTCAACAGCACCTTTGGAAGAAGAGGCAAAGGAGGAAAAGCATACACGTGAAGGTTGCTCCAACTGAAGGATAGTGCATCTATTTTCTAGGCTTTTGGATGAAATAGCCTTGTGCAAAACAGTGGCAGTTGGAAATTCAGAGGAGAAGCGAACAGATCTATGTCCGGAGTTCCCCAAGCCATTGTCAACTGAAGAAATACCTGAGGGTCCAATTTCCATTCGTGAGGATCCACAATCTGTCTGCTCAGAACATCTGCTAAAAAAGTGATGTGCAGATTCAAAGCAGTTTCCCATAACAGCATTGCTTGTCTGCAAAGAGGGTAAGAATGAGTTCCCCCCTGCTTGCTGATGTACCACATGACAGTCGTGTTGTCTGTTCGAATCAACACCAGTCCTGGTTGAAGTAGGCTCTTGAATCCTTCCAAAGCAAATTGAACTGCCAGCATCTCTTTCATGTTGATATGCAAGTGAAGTAGCTCTGGGGGCCAAAGGTCTTGAATCCATTTTCCTCTGAAATGAGCTCCCCAGGCTGACTCCGAGGCGTCTGTCGTCAATATCTGACTTGCCTCTGGTTGGGTCACAGAGAGCCCCTTGTTTAGGTGACATTCCTGAGCCCGCCACAGAAATTCTCTCTGAATGCAAGGTAGAATCCGAATGACAGTGTCCAAATCATGGCAGTGTTGAGTCCAAACGCTTTTGAGATACCATTGTAGCTTCCTCATATGCAGTTTAGTACTAGAATGCAAGATGCCATGAACCCCAAGGCTTGAAGGACTGTCCTTGCAGTCAGCCTGGACATTACTGATAGCTGTTGGAAGTATAGGTGAAGATTTCTTTGTTTGTCTGGGGTAAGAAATGCCATCTGAGCAGCTGTATTCAGTTTCACACCCAGAAAACACATCTCTTGTGAGGGTACTAGACTGGACTTTATTTCGTTCACAGAATACCCTAGGCATCTTAAAACTGTCATTACATACTGCAGATGTTGAAGAAGTTTGCCTTGAGCCAGAATCAAACAGTCGTCCAGATAAGGATAAATTTGAATTCCTGTTAGTCTGAGAAAAGCTATTACTGGAGCCAGGACTTTTGTGAATAGCAATGCAGAGAACTGATAATGCAAATTCCCATTCAATCTCAGGAATTTCCTGCAACTGGGCCTGATAGGAATGTGAAGATAGGCCTCTTTGAGATCCAGAGTCACCATCCAGTGATCTTTGCCCAGCATAGGTAACAGCTGTTGCAGTGTTAACATCTTGAATTTTGGAATTTCCAGAAAGGTATTTAGAATGGACAAGTCCAGAATTGGTCTGAATTAAACCCTGTGCCTCTTTCTGCAGAAGGTACTACCTGTATTGCTCCCAACTGAAGCAGAGAAGAAATTTGTGTCTGTGCTTCCAGTCTTTGCTGATGAGGCACATCCTTGAAAGGAGGGAATGTGTGAAAATAAAATTTGTAGCCTCGATTTATTATGTCCAATACCCATTTGTCTTGGGTAACCAAATGCCAATTCCTTTTGAAAAGTCTCAGTTTTCCTCCTAGAGGGGCTGCCAGCAAGGCAGAGTCCGGCAGCTGAAGACAGGTCATTGGGTCTGTTTAAGGACTGACCCCTGCCTCCCCAGCAGAAGGGTAGAAGAACCCAAAGACCTAGAAGTAACAGGGCCCTGAGAGGAAGCCCTACCTCTACCTCCCCTAGATTGATAATCCAAGAGGGAAAGACCATCCCTTAGCAGGCCAATTCCTACTGAACTTAGGGGCTGAACCTGTAAAAGTCCTTAACTGTCTGCATAGACTTAACTTTTTCCTCCATTTTTTCAAAACTGATTCTACTGGAGGACCAAAAGAACATCAGATTGTAGAGGAGCATCCATAATTCGAGCCTTAACATGCTCTGACAAGGTCTGATCTTTAAGCCAAGCATGCCTACGAACAACTGAACTAGTAGCAGCCACCCTGGAAGAAGCCTGTAAAGCATCAAAACCACACTGCAAAGAATGCTTACCAACTTGGTCTGAAGCATGCACTAAATCCTGAAGCTCCTTACATTCAATACCTTCAGCTAAAGCATCTACTTTACATTTCAATTGGCCCAGCAAATAATTTTGATACCGGAGCATATGAAACTGACAATTTAAAGCTCTCATAGCCAAAGTAGAAGAGGTATACAGTTTTACCCCACCTATCCAGGGCCCTAGCATCCTTGTCCAGAGGAACTGGATTCCTAACCACAGAAGCCCTAACACCTTTGGGGCCTTGAGTAATAGTTTCTGGATCAGCCCTAGGACTCTTATATAAGTACTTGTGAGCTTCCGAACCCTGTAGTATCTATCTGGTTTAACGCAGGAGGCAGAGAATCTAGCCTCAGAAAATACATCCTGAACAACATAAACAAGAATTCTCTTAGTCTTTTATGAGAATCAGAATAATCCTGGCCCTCCCATTTGAAATGTTCCCTCATGGAATGCAAAGTCTCAGAGAAAGAAAAATCTTCTGGAGTAGTGTCCTCAGCCTCCGAATCAGAATAGGGAGGGAAATCCTGAAGTTCTTCTACAGAGGAATCTGACTCATTGGAAGACTGAACCAAACCCTCCAACTCTGTCTCTACCCTGGGCCTCTTAGCAGGGGCATAGAACCCCCAATTAAAGTAATCAAATCTTCAGCCATCTTTAACATGTGCTTCCTAGGAGCTGGACCCTGGGGACTAGCACCAGCAGGGGCAGACTTAGACTTAGAATGGGCTTTGCTTTGAGAAGGAGGAGGCCTAACTACCCTATGAGGGAGGGAACCACTGACATCAGAGAAGCACCTCAACCTGGCCTAACACAGGAGAAGCCACTTCCTGCAGTAACAAAGGCTCCCCTTGAGACTCAGGTAAACTTTCAGAAGGAGCCGCTGAAGTAGCCAGAGGTACTACAGAACCGCTCATCCTGTTTGGACCGCAAATACTTTTCTCCTTAGAAGAACCAGTCAAACACCAGCCTAGCACAGTCCAACCGACGTTTAATAGTACGCTTGTTAAAAGTAGCACAAAAGCAACACCCAACAACGTCGTGCTCAGGCCCTAAACAAGGAATGCAGAGTGAATGGTAATCCCTATGAGGAATCTGTTTCCCACAAGAAATACAGTTATTAACTTTTTCTGACATCCGGCAATACTGAGGCAAGAAAAGACAAAAGTGTCCCCAACGTAATTTAGCCAACTTGGTCTCCGGTCTGAAACTCGAAAACCGACAATTCCAGAACGCCGAACGGCACTTGCAAATGCTGCTTCTGCTTAGGACCACGCGGCAAGAAAGACTGAGGTTATGTCATGCGCATTTGTACTGTTCTAGCCCTTTGGTATTCGGGCCGATTGTGGACAGCGGAGTACCCATATGTAAGGACTGCAGCAATGGGAGACGAAGAACATCTGGCAGTAGGATAGTAAGAGAGTTGCTTAAGAGATTTTTAAAACTAGTTAGTAGTATGACAGAAGCACAAGCATTTTGAGAGAGAGAGAGAGAGAGGGATGTTCTTTGAGAAGAATTTTAAATTTGGGATGATTCAAAGTATGTTTTATATTGAGTGGGATGGAGTTCCACAATTTTGTAATTTGTAATTTGCAATGCTGAATTTTTTGATTTGGTGGTACTAAGGAAAGCTTGTGAACTAGATTTTAACTGTCTAGTTGGAGTGTTGTTTGATAGAAGATTGTATAATGTTGGACAGTTTTAGGTTGATGTAGTAGAATGTAAGCTGTGACTAAATAGGAATGGGTGAAGTGATGTGATTGGGTAATTCTAACCAATTCATTTTCTTTAATGCAAGACAATAATGGGTATATGAAGGAAGGATGGAGGCAAACTTTGCAATTTTGTAGTGGCAATAGCTTAGGTTTGTTATAAGGTTAGATTTTAGGTTTGTAAGTATAGGTGAATCATATAGTAGTGATGGCAGTAGGAAGGTAGGTTTTATGTTTTCTTTTGCTACTGTTTGGTAGTATTTGGATCTGTATAAGGTACCAAGTTTCTGGTGTTTTTTTAATTATGTGGGATATATGCTAGTCATATTTCAGATTGTCATCAATGATTATACCTTGCAGTTTAGTTTAAGATACAGCTTCAGAAGGGATATTATCATTAGAGGTGATGGTGAAGGTTTGTATAAGTCCGTTACTATTTTTAGGGGTGAAAAGCATGCGTTTTGTTATATTAGGGTTAGGAAGGAGCTGTGAGTTGAAAAGCTATGTTTCAATAGAAGTGATGGTGTCTTGTGTATTTTTTTGTAGTGATGAGATGGTAGGAGCTATGTAATAATGTAAAATACAGTATGTTTTTTATATTTACATTCTTCAGTGACATGTTAAGTGATTTTGGAAAAGAGTTTAAGTTTATGATAAGGGTGAGGCCTGTGTGATGCACTTTTTTACCGACTAGCACTGCATTGTGGGATACCTAGAGGCAAACTAAACAATCCGAATTACTTCAAGATGCCAGACCCCATGGGGTCAGACTCAGAAATGACATATAAAATATTTAAAAAAAACTGTAAGTAGTCCCAGAGTGGTGTTAAAAAGTAGGAAACACCAAACAATTATGAAATAAACATGTTTTTTTAAGTCTGGGGGTGCAGTTCTCCTTTAATATATGTTTCATATCATCACTTCATTAGCATAAACAGCTTATCTTGTGTAATGCATGTGCAGCCATGCACTTTCAGGTGACAGTCAAGATCGGAATGCTCACATCTACACAGTCCCAACTTTGTGATGACTTTTATTGAAAAATTATCATTATTTTAAGACAGAGCTAAGTTAACGGAGTCCTAAAATAGCAGTCAGACAACTGGCAGATTTAATTGCTTAAAATGCAATGCTACATCAGATGTATAAACCCTACCCTAAGTGTCCCTGATTTTACCTCTAAATGCCGCTCTATACTAATACAGTTTGTCATAACAGTGGGGGTTTAAGTCATTACATACTTCCAGGCATTATAACAATAGACTTCTTGCTAATCACAAATGCATAGTAATACAAATACTGTCAATATTTTAAGTTATTCTGATTTTTGGGCCTTTGTCCCTATTTTAAAGAAAATAGGTTGGTAACTATAATAAAAACTGAAGCCACTGCAAGACTGTTTACCATGTTTCACAGTTATTCTGAAAAGTAAGGATTTGCTTGCAGCTATGCTTGTTATTATTAGCTTGATTTAACATCTGTTCTGATGAACTAAGAAAATGCAAAAGTAAGTAAAGTGCAAAGATGTAAAACATGCAGTTATGCATCACAGAATTGAAACCATTATAAAGATGACTTAACATGGTTGTTTCAGGGCCATTGTGTATGTTATTATGCTCCTATATCTACTGTGAAGGACTAAAGAATTTATAATAGGTGGGTAGGGCAAGCATGGCCCCTTATAAACACTTTAGTGTGTATGTCTTATAAACTGCTAATTCTGGACTAATCAGAAAAAATAAATAAATCATTACTGTTGCGATTCCCCTGCCACCATATTTGCTAACCATGCAAATGATGAGTTTGGACAGCTTAATCATTCACAGACACCTTAATGAGTGTTTCTTTTATACTCTTAATTTTGTACTAATAAGTGAATTTAAAGAATGACTAAAAGCAACAGTATTGTGCCTTTTACATCTCGGAAATGTACCAAAGGCTGTAAGGTAGCAAAAATTCAAGTAAAATGCAGTACATCCTTTTTGATATTTCTATTGTCACTATTGCCAGATATTTGAGGCAGCCATTATTCACTGAAAACAAACCCAAACTTGAGCATGATGTTAGGACAGCCAGTAATGTGAAATTTCACCAAGTGTGATAGAGTTAAGGAATGCACTTATTTTTAAATCATTTGAAGTCAGATGATTTAGGCAGGCCACCCCTTGTATGAGGTCCCTGCAAAGGTTAAACAGTTCAGCTGTAACAAGGCTGTAAAAGTGGATGAGATCCAGCCAGAAATTCCAAAGGTGCTGGACTCTGTTGATGTGTTATGATTAATAATTCTTTTTTTAACGATTGTGGTAGTATGTCTGGGGGTTGGGAGGGTGGTCCAGTGGTTAAGGTGTTTGTCTTACAAAGACAAGGTGCAGCATTTTGAGTCTCACAAGGGATAATTGGCTAGGCTTACAATGGCTCGCAAGGGCAGTTAGCCTAGTACTAACATGATAGTACATAACTGTTGTTAATGCTGCAGAGGTTAAAAAGAAGCTAAACTAGCATTTGAAGTCCACTACCTATGACCAAAACTGCAGTAGTGGTCCTCATTTTCAGCAAGGACAGGACTTTTCTACAGAGGGAATCACACATTTTTCAACATCATTATTGAATTATTATATTTTAAGATGAAATATAAGATCACATACATCAATACAAAGGAAAAAAAACATAATAACAATTTTGATTATTATCATAGTGCAGTATACATATATCTTTTATTTTTATCAGTTTTCATTCATTCCAGCATTTCCAACATTGCACAGTTCCTGTCTTCCCTTAAACCTCATTCTGATCATTATTTTCATTATTTTGCATGTATTGCTAACATATATTCCATTTATTTATATGAAATATGCTCCCAACACATATTCCATTTATTTATATGAAATACGCTCCCTCCTTCATCTAAAGAGACCTCAATTATTCTGTCTCCTTTGTGTTCAAAGTTCTTCTGTCTCTTTAGTGTTCAAAACATCCATTACATTTGGCTTAGGTTTTCATTTTCATTTTCTGTAATTGATTTTTTTAACTGATAGTAGCATTAAACTTAGGAAGGCCTTAATATGTCTAAGCAATTCGGATCCTAAATCCCAACTCAAAAGACTAATTTCCTTAGTTACTATCATTTTCCCCCAACATTCCAACATTTCTGTCAAAGTACTCTGTAGGAAAATTTAAAAAAACTGCCAGTTCATTACATTCCCAAAAACATGTTCCCCATTTCTTCTTCCCTTCCTTATCACATATCATAAATATCACATATCATAAATAATTTGCTATCTGCCTGAGGAAAATCCCCTGAAATCTGTTTGGGTTCCCTTTATTCTTGCCATGCTTCAAAAATTCATTTTCATTTCTTGATTTTATTCGCTCTAGTATTGATCTAGAAATCTTTATTTTATTTTGCCGCTCGAAACCTTATGTTCACTAATCAATTCTGTTTTACATTTCCATCTCATAATGCTCAGTACTCAATTATGCTGCTTCCCCCCCACTAATTAGTAACAACTAAGCTAGCCACAGCATCTCAGCTGTTACACTCTCACCCCTTTTACTTACTAATGTTTCCTGACTAACTTCAGCATCCCACACCATCACAATGACTGTAGCATATTATGTATCCCATTTATAATACTGTGATGAGTAATGACTTTTCTAAGTGTGATTTCTATAGTAGTATCATCAACATTATTGTAAGGAATGTATATTGTTTTTACTATGTATTACATGAAATTATGTTCTAAAGTTTCTTGTCTTTATTGCTAGGTGTTATCTTATGACATTTACTATCTTATAACTTGATATCCATAGTCTAAGTGTTCTTGATTACTTCCTGTTTGATTTATGTCTTTTCTCTGGAGCTTTTCTTCCTGGGCCTCCTCTGAAAATGGACCTGTGTCCAATTGGACTTTCCCGGTAAGAAAATGTAAAATAAAATAAAATAAATAAAATAAATTTTATCTCATTCACTAGGTATTGTTTGTGAAGACATTTCTATCTTCCATAATAACTGTCAAATTGTACTCACTACACATTACTCTCTTTTTCCAAATAAGAAAGAAAGCACCAGTGCTTAATTTTACATCATAACTCTGCATCTTTATCTTAGTTTTAATTGGTGCATGGTCTTATATAGTTATTGGATGGGTCGCAAAGCTTTCAATTAAATGTATATGCTTCTGTGGAATATATTTCTATCCAGTCTAGCTAGCCCATTTGTTGTATCTTGGGGAGAATACATGAACTCTTTTCAAGTGTCTGATACTGAATTCACATCCCACATGCCAAATATGCTAGTAAATGTCTTTGGAAATCCACCTGTCTTTTTATATTTATCTTCTGTGCCTCCTAATACAACCTTACTGTTGAAAATCAAGTTCCAGTCCTCACCAATAAATAATATCTGCTAAGTATTCCTGCCAAAATTAACCTAATTTCAATTAACAATAGTTTTAGATAATATATAAAATCAGCATAATCCTTCCTGTCAGTAACTCTTTGATAGCACACATGTATCATTACTGTCATTTCCCCTCTTCTAGCATTATTGTGGCCACCTCTCACAACCTATATATTATTACTTCTCTCCTTTTCATTTTTCTCTAATATTCTACTTAATGTCCATCCTGAAATCCGTTCTCTGCCAACTTCACATGCTCATTTCTATCCAAATGCATACCATGTGACATTGCTATCTGTACCCTACATTCCATAAAATAACTCAATACTCTTTGCTTTTTTTCTATATCTATAAGGCTATTTACATTCCATATTAATACTGACAAACTAGACATTCTGATTAAAATCACTTGCTCACAATTATACATGACAGTTATTTTAAATATATAGATTCATAGGTTCATAGGTAGGTACTAGGGCCTACGTAAGCCTAGCCAGCAAGGTTCCATGGCTTACGCCACCCAAGAATGTTATTTTCCTGTGCCACTGTCGAACAGAGACAAAGAAGTGATGCCCGGGGAGTATTCCCTATTTCCCATCCACTCATCCAGATTTTTCTTGAAGAGTGCTGTGACAAATTCACACAGTCTACTAGGTTTTTGTTATGCCTCGAGCCACATATCACTGTGTATGTTTGATTATTGCTAGATTGATTATTGCTAGATCTGACATGCTATTACCTCCCTATATGCTGCTAATATTGTAACAATACAATATGCTTAAGAGCAGGCCTTGCTCACTGATTACTGGTATAACTAAACTTTTGTTGACCTGTAGGTTGTTTTCAGCTTAAAGGATGTTTACCAAAATATGGGGGATTTCAATAAGGAACTATATCACAAGTTTGTCAGCTAACTGTTCTTTAGAAAAGGGAAGTAAGACATAAGACCAGACATTATGAGACTTGTTTACAACTTAGAAAATGATCTGTAATTTTCTAAAGTGTTCCATCAACTCATGATGAGCTTGTAATGTCATATTTTCTACAACATTCCATCAACTCATGATGAGCTTGTGATCAATATGTTATTAGTTGAACCTATTGACCCTATTGTTTGTTCAAGACTATAAAAGCTCAAAGGCTAAAATGAAAATCATCATAATCCGGATTTGATCACAGTACCAGCCTGAACTGAGTTTAGAGCCATTTTGCCAGTGTCGGCCTTGCTTTGACTAATCAGATAGCTGCACTGGATAGGATTAAAGTCTCCCTATCAGTGGCAAAGATGATTTTGTTTATACATATGCTTGTAAGTGCATGATTTATTAGTTTTTTTTTTCTGTTTATCTAGTAAATGTTTGCTTAATAAATTGTTAAGTTTGAGCCTTGGTGTCTTGTGTCATTTCTAATCATGTATTAACCTCAAACTGAGGTTTGCAGTGGAAATGTCACAACAACCAATGTTTTTTCCTTTAAAACATATAGGCATAGGTAAGAAAGATGCTGTGTCAGGCATCCCAAATAAGTTGGGTGTTGGTACTATGATGCCAGCATTGTTTGGGAAATGCGATCCTCTTGCTAAGGTGTTAAGTCAAGTTTCACCCCCTCCTTCCCCAAACCCTTGCAAGAAAGACCTAAGGCAGACCCCAATAGTCTAGCTAAAGCTTTATCGAAACTAAAGTTAGATGATAAGGGGAAAAAGGTGAAGGAGGGGGTGGGAGCAGCTGGATGGATGTTCTTTGAGGCAATTCAGGAATTAGACAGAGATGTAGAGAAACTAAAAAAAAGTTTTAAAGTTAGAAGAGCAATGTAAAGAACATGCTCATACACATAGAATGGATAGAAATGCCTTAGAAAAGGCAGATATGGCACTTGTCAAAGCAGGAGAGGAAGCTGAACACTGAAAATCGAATTCAGTAACTTTAGCTACTTTAGCTACTCGAATAATTCAGCAGCATAGACAGCAAAATGGAAGAAGATGTCGCCCGCCCTCAAGGCCTCAGGTTCGTGCTTTGCTGTGTAAGGCAGAGTTTGACCCCGGGAAGTGGGAGGGTGATCTCCCCTCAACTGATGAGGGTGATAGTGATTTTAAAATAGTAAATTCCCCATCAGTGGAGGCACGCCCAGTTATTGAGAGAAAGGGAAAGTATACTGGGGGGGGGCGGCACCACAATAATGGGTTGAGGTGTGGAGTTATACCCAAGCTGAATTATTAAATGTAATCCAAACCTATAAGCAAAAGCCAGGGGAAACTGTTTTAGCATGGTTTCTTCTGGTTTGGGCTACAGGGGAAAAAGCAGTGCCTCTAAATGCCGAAGAAATGCACCAATGTGCATGCTTGGTGTTTCACCCATGGTTAAAACAAATAGTAAATAATGTGAATCATGATGATCCCCAGGTAAATATACTGGTGGTGTGGTTAGCCTCGGCTTTCCGAGCTACTTGGCCTGATGCTACAGCAGTAGCTAATGAACATAAGCCTTGGAAAGCAATAGCAGAAGCAATACAACAGTTAAGAAAAATGGCTATGTTGCCTACCATTTATTCATTGAAATTAAGAAATGGGGCATTAGTGCTTCCAAAAGAACCAGATGCACAAATGATGACCAGCAATATGAAAAGTAAATTGATCAAAAATGCACCACAGTGGTAAAAAGGGCAGCCGATGGCTGCCCTGGCAGGCTGTGTAGATCAACAGATATGGGATGTAATAGCCACTCTAAACCAAATGGCAGAATTAGTGAAAAAACAGCAGAAAAAAGCTAAAAAAGCAAATGCAGAGAAACCAAAAGATAAATCTGGTAAAAAAGTTACAAAAAAGCAAATGTTTCTAGATATATTAAGATGGGGGTTAGAAGTTGCAAAAATAGATGGGATAGCTACTGAGGAATTATATAAAAAATAAAAACAAAAACAAAAAGAGAAAGGCTCAAGCTCTGCAGGCAAAAAGCAAACCCCTACAAAAAGTCCAACTAAAAGTACCACTGAAGGGAAGGTAGGGTGGAATCAATTATATCCTGACATCCCTACTGATGAGGAGTTAGCACAGTGGCAAAAGGGGGAATTCAGTGTTGAGAGAGATTAGGGAGAAAAGGAATTGAAAACCTCGGTTGAAAAAACAAAGACAAATTGACTAATAAGTGGGTCCCCAGGAGCTACGGGTACAGTAAGAGCAATTACATCTGGGGACCGATGCCCTTATGTACCCCTTACCATTTTATGGAGGAGAGGGCCACAACATGTAATGGCTCTGGTAGACACAGGATCAAAAATAACGATTTTTGCAGGCAACCCCCGTAAATTTCATGGACAATATGTAGAAATTAATGGTTATGGAGGGGCAAAAACAGTAGGTACCAAAACCAAGGTTAAAATAGCTTTTGGAAATGGTATTCCTATTTTCATTAAAGCAGTAATAGCGCCAGTACCTGAGCACATTTTAAAAATAAATGTGTTAAAGGGTAGAACTTTGAAAACCACTGTAGGGCCATTTAGGTTTGAAGTGCGGCATTGTTCAGTCAACGCAGTTAAGGCTGTAGTCTGAGGCAATGCTAAGTGGAAACCACTTTATATTCCCACACCCAAAACAATAGTAAACATCAAACAGTATTGTATTCCAGGTGGGCACGCTGAAATCACTGAGACAATCCAGAAACTGCTTTGGGTTGGCATACTTCAGCCAACAGTTAGTCCATTCAACAGTCTGGTATGGCTAGTAAAAAAACCTAATGGATCATGAGGAATGACTGTAGATTATCAAGGTCTGAACAAGGTGGCCCCACCTTTAGCGGCAGCTGTTCCAGACATTGTTACGATCGTGAAAAGATTGTCTTCATTTGCTGAACCATATCATGCAGTTTTGGACTTAGCAAATGCCTTCTTCTCCATTCAAATAGCAGAAAAAAGCAGAGCCCAATTTGCTTTTACCTGGGAGGGGAGGCAGTATACCTTCCAAGTGTTACCACAGGGATCTCTACACAGCCCTATCCTGTTTCATGGACTAGTGGCTAGAGACCTAGCCAAGTTACAGCTGGACAAAGTGACTATTTTCCATTACATTAATAACATAATAATTACCAAAAAAAATCTGATGTGACTATCGCACTAAAAACTGTAATCCAACACCTCCAGAACAGAGGGTGGGTTATAAATAAAAATAAAACACAACAAGGGACATCAGTAAAATTCCTTGGTATGATTTAAAATGGAGCAAAAAGAAAAATTCCTGCAGCGGCACTAAAGAGTATTCAAAAAATTGCAGTCCCAAAAACAAAACAGCAGGCACAGGCTTTCTTGGGAGCAATGGGCTTTTAGAGGGCATTTGTACCTCACCTTGGACTGATTTTGTGGCTCATTCACTATGTAACAAAAAAAATGTGAGGTGGGGTCCCAAGCAGCAAACGGCTTTCAAAGAAGCAAAAAAGGCCCTTCAGCAGAGTGTGGGGCTGGGCCCATTTGATCCCCAGCAACCTTTTATCCTTAAAGTAACAGTTGACAATAATGTTATGTCTTGGGGGCTGCAGCAAAAGGATGACACTGGATAAAAGAGACCCTTGGGATTTTGGTCCAAATCCCTGACTGGAGTGCAAGTAAAATAAAGCCCCCTTGAACAACATGTGCTGGCGGTATACACAGCACTGATTCATGTGAAAGAAACAACTAAACAAGAAACAGCGACAGTTAAGATAGACTACCCAATCCAGGGGTGGTTACAAGATAATTTAATGAAAACTCTTAATAGCACAGTCCTCGACTGTACAAAAATAAAAGTGGTATTTACAGAAAAGGGCCAACATCGTGCCTGGGGTATCTCAAGTACAACAACAGTTGGATGAACTGGTAATTTTGAATGATGCTGATGTAATAAAACAACAGCGATATGAGCTTACAAAGTCCCCAATCACTGAAGCATTACCATTTAATAATTTAGATGCAGGAAAACAAAAACATGCATGGTTTACTAATAGTTCTGCTAAAATTGGATCAAATGGTAGGACCTGGACTGCGGTGGCTTATTGCCCACAAACAAAAACTGTGTTATTTGACAAAGGTACTGCCGGTACAAATAATCAGGCAAAATTACAAGCTGTTGCCCTGGTCATTGATAGTTTATCACCTGGAGATAAAGCGTACATCTATACTGACAGCTGGGCAGTTTTTAAGGGACTGACAATCTGGTTACCTGCCTGGCAACAACAAAACTAAAAGATCCATGGCAGACCTCTATGGGGAGGTTCAAAAGACTAGCAACAGATTTAAAAAAAAGCTCAACAATGCAAAATCAGTGTTGGACATGTAGATGTCCATGCATCACTTGTGACCAATGAAAGGAGGCATAACCAGCAGGTAAATAAGATGGCCGCGGTACGTATCGCCAAAAAAAAAACAAAAGTGCTAGTATGGCAAAATGGGCCCATAATCAGAGTGGGCACTTGGAAAGAAAAGCAACAATAAAATGGGCACAAAGGCATGGTATGCAGTTGAATAAAAAAAATCTACAAATGTTATAAAGCAGTGTAAAATCTGTCAAAGAAATAAACAAAAGCAACTGCAAGCAGAAGCATGTGGGCACATTCACCGAGGCAGTCGTTTGGCACAAATCTGGCAAATAAACTTTATTGGTCCTTTACCACTAGATCAAAATCAGCAATATTGCTTAACGATGGTGGACATTTACTCAGGATTACTAATGGTTTCTCCATGCAAAAAGGCAAACCAACAAGCAGTATTAAAAGGATTAAATAAATTATGTGTAACATATAAAATTCCCAGTAAAATCCAAAGTGACCAGGGCAGCCACTTTACCAGAGCAGAGGTTCAAGAATGGAAAAAAAATGGAGTTCGATGGGTGCTGCATATCCCATATCATCCTCAAGCTGCTGGTTTGATTAAAAGGTATAATGGGCTCCTTAAAAAACAAATTCATAAAAATACAAGTGATGAAACATTACGAGGTTGGGCAAAGGTATTAAAATTAGCTGTAAGCCAGCTAAATAATAGGCCTCAAAAGCATCAAGGAACCCCTTTGCAAATGCAAATAAATAACATTCGGTCCAACTGTTGTATTTTAAAATTAAAAAAGCTGAACCCAAATGCCATATACCTTCTTTTGACAAATACTGATCAAACTCGGTTCTGGCTGTGCGCATTGACTAAACAAAGAGTGCCAGCACAAAATATAATGTTAGTTGAGACAGGTTAAAAACTCTATCTCCCAAAAAATTGGCACTGGGGCAAAAAAGACTATTAAGGGAAAATTAAAAGGTTTTTACATTATGGAAGCCAGAACGAGAAGTGATAGTAAAGGCTATCAATTTAGATAACAAGACACAAATAATTCAAAAAAGACAACCTATAGTAAAAATTTGTATGCATCAGGATGCTGTTATTTTACTATAGGACTGTGATACCAAACCAAGCAAATGGCTGAAAATAAAAGTTATAGTGACCACACCCAATCAGCCAAATAAACATGAGACTGTGATTTGTAATGGACCTGGTGATACTGTTTTAGTATTACTTAATTCTGCTAAACAACCGTTGTACTTTCCTCTCCATAGATTATTGCCACTGTTTGGAAAGGTGCCAACCTTTTCTGATGACAGCACTTAAATGGGCCATATAACTGTCTTGATCCTATCCCACTATTTGAAGAAAAAGACGTTGCAAATGTAATGGTGGACTGTGACTTTTATTAAAAATTGGGAGATGATTTATATGCGGTGACACCTAAACCTGCCTTAACTTGAAACATCACTCAAACAAAAAACATTACAACTGCATGTAGACTAAACTGTAATAGACATCCTAAAAATGTGTTTCCAACCCTTTTGAAGGTTTGTACCAAAGGCTAAATGAATCGGGATTTCCACTAGCCAAGTCTCCATTAGATTCCTCCTGCATAGCTAAATTAAAAAAAAAATGACACCGCGAAAACCCTATCTCCAAGTTTGAAAATATATGCCATAAATAATAGTTCAACTGTATTTGATTTAAAACATGTGGTAAATATACGAGAGGATGTAAACTGTAAGTAGTGCTAGAGTTATACTATGTATTAAAATAATAGTTAACATGACAGCAGTTAATATTACTACCAGGTATCCACATTGTAAAATTGTACAATTATGGCCAGTTAATACCTTACATATCAAATGCAGACATTACAAATATAAAAGGAATAAATGTAATGTTACAGGTATTCTTGGTACTGCACTAGGTGCGGTCGAAACAGGGACTAAATTTCTAAACAGTATAGATATAGATACCCTACGCAGCAAATTAAGCCGTTTGGGCACTGACCTAAATATGGCCTTTAAGCTACTAGCAGATTATGATCCCAAACTGGGACAAAGAACTGTTGACAGTATTTTAACTCAAACTGTCTTGTGGTGGTAGATTAAACATGCAAATACATATACAAAACAAATTTTAAATAACCTCACAGCAAAAGTAAATCAGACCTTCTGTATCCTATCTCAGTTGGCTGCCAACCAGCAATATTTGCAATTCACTCAAACTCGGGGGGCTAAAAAGGCAGCCCATTGGCAAAAAAAAACTGTAACTATATCATTGGTTAAAGCCAATAGATTTTGCATGTAAAAATAAGTCTTGTATACTGATTTTTAACTATCTTGCTAGTAAAAAAGGGACAAAGCAGATCTGTCCATTTGTTACATTGCCCTTACAATTTAAAAATAATTGGTGGGTACCTCAAATTGAGTCTACTTTAATTGATTATAGTGATGTACCCATTAATTTGGCAGGTTGTGAGACCTGGCCCCAGGGGTGGGTATGCATAATGGTAAAAAGAAAACGTCACCCATGCTTACATAATAAAACTGGGGAATGCACCTGGCACAGGTATGTAGTAAATGGTACAGACATCTACCAACTAAATAATATCCCCCTGTAAATTAGCCTAAAGTAATGGGATAATCACAACTGGTGAAGCATACTGTAAAAGTAATATCCATGCAATTATTGATTTTTGTACTAAAAAAACTTATTAGATTGACTAGATAAATGAACATCACATTTAATGCTAACATAGAACCATTACACACCCTTAGATGGCCATCTCTAGTCCACCCGGACTTTCTACAGATTAAGCAGAAAGGACAAATAATGTTGCAACTTTTAAATAAAACACTAAATAATGCGCATCAAACAGTAATTAAAATGATTAAAGACAAAGGTACCATTGTAAAAATTGCAAATAAAATACAAAATATAATTGTTTTGCATTGGTATAATATGTTTATGTGGTCATCTAAAGCTTCAGTGTGGTTTAATTTGTTATCGCATCCTTTGCTTTTGACCACAATAGTTTCAGTGTTATTTTGCTTAATATCATGCTGCATTTACTGTAAGGTAATAAAAAAATACAAATTAATGTCAGTTTTAACTTTTATAAGGGATACACAGCGTATGTTGCTCGATGCAAGGGGTGGCCTGTGACGAATCCACACAGTCTACCATGTTTTTGTTATGCCTCGAGCCACATATCACTGTGTATGTTTGATTATTGCTAGATTGATTATTGCTAGATCTGACATGCTACTACCTCACTATTGTAACAATACAATATGCTTAAGAGCAGGCCTTGCTCACTGATTACTGGTATAACTAAACTTTTGTTAACCTGTAAGTTGTTTGTCAGCTTAAAAGATGTTTACCAAAATATGGGGGATTTCAATAAGGAACTATATCACAAGTTTGTGAGCTAACTGTTCTTTAGAAAAGGGAAGTAAGGCATAAGACCAGACATTATGAGACTTGTTTACAACGTAGAAAATGATCTGTAATTTTCTAAAGTGTTCCATCAACTCATGATGAGCTTGTAATGTCATATTTTCTACAACATTCCATCAACTCATGATGAGCTTGTGATCAATATGTTATTAGTTGAACCTATTGACCCTATTGTTTGTTCAGGAGTATAAAAGCTCAAAGGCTAAAATGAAAATCATCATCATCCGGATTTTATCACAGTACCAGCCTGAACTGAGCTTAGAGCCATTTTGCCAGTGTCAGCCTTGCTTTGACTAAACAAATAGCTGCACTGGATAGGATTAAAGTCTCCCTATCAGTGGCAAAGATGATTTTGTTTATGCATATGCTTGTAAGTACATGATTTATTAGTTTTTTTCTGTTTATCTAGTAAATTTTTGCTTAATAAATTGTTAAGTTTGAGCTTTGGTGTCTTGTGTCATTTCTAATCCTGTATTAACCTCAAACTTTAAAGTAACATACTAATTCAAGTGCTAATGAAGAACTTTGCTTGACATAGATGGGTAGCTTGTTCAAGAGCATAGGAAGTCTCTGGAACAGGAATCTATCCCTCCAGCATATTCTGTTTATTGTGGTGACAAGGTTTAGGTCCCTAGAGTGTGTAGCTCGGAGGGATTGGGATTTCTTTAGGTGTAGCATGTCCAACAGCTCTGGGTTTGACATAGCTTTATATGTTAGGCAGAGATCACCTTGGAGTAGGTGATATGCTACGGAGTAAAGCTGGAGTTTTTGAGGCGGTCAGTGTAGGGCATTTGTTTGAGGCCAGTAATCCTCTTTGTGAGGTACTTCTGTGGCCTTTCCAGCTGCTGCAAATGTCTTGTGAGGTACATTCCAAAATGGGCATTGTACTCTATAATGGGACTAATGAGTGTCAAGTAGAGGGAACAATGTCCTCTTTTTTTCTGGATGAGAACCCTTTAATGATGAGGTGTGCCACGTAGAAGGACTTCCTGACTACTGTGGCGATGTGACTATCAAATGAAAGACTACTGTCCACCTGGGTTCCAAGGTCTCTTATCATGCATTCGGTGTTAAGTAGATTGCTGCCTATGTGGTAGTTCATGGGTACAGAGTTTTTACCAAAGGGAATGACACTGCACTTTTTGGCATTGAGCTTGAGGCCATGGCTCTGACACTAGGTATCTGTCTCTTCTGTAGGATGTCCACATCATTTGGGGACTTGACTATGGCTCCTAGTTTGCAGTCATCTGTGAACTTCATTAGCCAGAGGCCTTCTGTGTTAACCTGTACTTTAGAGAAGTAGATACCAAACAGGAGAGGTCCCAGGATGGAACCCTGTGGTACTCCACTTGTCATTGCTTTGAGGTCAGATTTGGAGTCTGCAACCTTTACAGTGTGGGTTCTGTCAGTGAGCCAGTTGGCAACCCATCTTGTGACATAGGGATTTATACCTAGTTTAGTGAGTTTAGCTATAATTTCAGAATGGGGGATGGTGTCAAAAGCCTTGGCGAGGTCAAGATAGGCTGTGTGAACCACCTTACCCTCATCCACAGCTTTGGTGACTGCCTCAAAGAAGTCAATCAGGTTCAGGAGGCATGATCTGCCTTTTGCAATCCCGAACAGGATGGGATCCAGTTTGGAGGTTACCAATGTCTTTGTTTATGAGTTCCATGATGATACGTTCCATGGCCTTGCAGACCAGGCTCATCAGGCTAATAGGTCGATAGTTCCCGGGATCTGTGGTGGCTCCCCCTTTGTGGAGTGGGATAACTGTTGCTGTGCACCATTCAGTGGGCACAAAACCTGATGCGAGGCTATTATTGAATGTGGTGCTTAAGTGGGGAGCCAGTTCATTCTTAAGTTCATGTAAAACGCAGCCTGGGATTTTGTCCGGTCCCATGGATGCTGTGTTTTTGGCTTTAGAGAGTGCAGCTTTTACCTGCGTAGTTGTGATTACAGGGACTCTGCATTCTTCCTGTATAGATATGGGCCCTTTAGGAGGTGAGAGGGGGGTAAAGTTAGCACTAAACCTATCTGCCAGGATGTTGACATTATCAGTTGGTTCTGTAATTTTCGTGCCTTTGTGCTGTAACTCAGAGCAGATTTGGGTGTTGCCATCTAGATTCTTGACATAGCTATAGAATGTTTTGTGGTTGTCCTTGTATTTAGTGGTGATTTTGTTTTCGTAGCTAGCTTTGGAGGATCTTATAAGGGATCTCAGCTTCTTACTGAGGCTGACCATGGAGCTCCTCCACTCATGGGATTTTACCCTCTTTGCAACAGTTTCTTCCTTTTGTTGTACAGTTTGTTTATGGCAGGGGACCACCAGATTGGCTTCCTTTTTTTGGAGGATAGTGTCTTGGTTCTGTTTGGGATAGCACGATCCATGCACTCATGTAAGTGCTTATAGAGTGCATTTGTGTAGGATTCAGCAATTGTAACTGTATTGTCCATCTGCATGGGTGTCATAAAGTTCACCACTTCTGTCTTAAGAAGCATGAAGTTGGCTTTGGAGAAATTTTTTACTGTGGTTTCCTTAATGGGGGGTGGGGGCGGGATGTGGATATCAAGGGTGATAAGCTTATGGTCGGATCGGACCAACAAGGAGTTGACTTCAGGTGTGGAACACCAGTCACTCATGCTGGTAATGACTAAGTCTAGGATATTGTTGCCCCTGGTGGGGGTGTGGATAAGTTGATCTAGGGCAGCTTACAGGTACTTATTAATGAATGACAGGCTGATCTTGTATGTAGTTGTGTCTTCTTAACTCTATTTGAACTTGTGTAACATTTTCTCACACTTTTCACTTCAATAAAAACAAACAAGAAAAATAACATTTAAAAAAAATTCCTTTTACCTCACAGCAAATACACACAACTACACACACTTTCCAAAAAGAAATTCTACACCTCCAGATAGGAGCAGTTGTCCTAAATCACCAGCTTCATCCAGAGATATCACCAGTTCTAATAGCTTCATAGGTTTATAGACAGTTACTGGGCCATATTTTAAGCCTTGGCAATTTCTCTCAAAGGTGAGAATCAAAGCTTGCACCTTCTGTTTGTGAGGTAAACACCTTAACCGTTACACCAACCCATCCCCTGTGTTAAGGTTAATAATGCTGATGTGCATATTAGAGCCCAAGTTTCCACTTACACAGATTGCTATGCGAAAAAAAATCCATACTTTCAATAAGAATTAAAGGGGAAGTCATAAAAGTTAAAAGCTGGTATTGCATTTGAGGTTAAACCTGAGTGCTGTAGCTATCCATGTACGGTCTAAACTGTAGCAACTGCTAGCTACATTATGGCAAGCAGTTTACTACAGTCTTTTTTTTTACTAAAACCTTAGCTCTGTAGCATTCCATGCTGGCAAGATATAAACTGTAGCAAATGTTTGCTACATTTGTGGCAAGCAGTCTGCTACAGTTTAAAAATATTGTTTTGTTTGTTTGTTTTAAATCAAAACATCAGAGCTGTAGCATTCTATTTAGGCAGGGTATAAATTGTAGCAACTACAGTTTCCTACAGTTTAAAATAAGACATTTTTTAATAAAATAAGTTGAAGAAGGTTTAGGGGCAGGGCACAGAAACAGGACATGAATGTCTGGGGCAGGAAGGGGGGGGGGGGTCATGCATCTGGCCACCTGATTGGTGTGCCAGTAGAATGAATGTCAATTTTTTTTTTTTTTTTTTTTTTGCTGTTTAGGTAATCTTATTGAGTAAGGCAGAAACCCCTGCATCATCAGATGAATAGCCAACTGGCTCCCTCACAGGGCACATGTTGCCCAGATAGGTGAATCCACTTCTTATAAGAAACCTGTTACTAAAACAGTGTCCCACAGGGATCAGTGTTGGGGCCCAGCCTGTTTGGTATATACTTCCTTAAAGAGAAGGCCAATGTTGAGGGCCTCTCGCTCATTAAGTTCACCAACAACTGTAAGCTGGAAGCAATCACTGAATCCCCAGATGATGCTGATATTCTACAAACAGGCCTAAAAATTACAAAAGACTGGTGCCAAACCCATGGCCTGTGAATAAATGCAAAAAAAGTGTAATCGTACCCTTTGGGAAATCAGATATCCCTGTATCATATAATATTGATATCACACCCTTAAAAGTAGAACTAGTGGTGAGAGACCTAGGAACACAGATAGATAATAACCTAAACCTTGGCCACCAGGTAGCTACAGTAGTGTGGAACTCATTCTGTGTGGCTCAACTTATAAATAAAGGCATGGCATCCAAATCAAAGAAGTCATAATGCCATTGTACTTGGGATTCATCAGGCCTATAATAGAGAACAATTCTCCCTTCTGCATCTACCTAACTAGGCACTTATACCAAAAGGAGTGGCCCCAGAGGTTTCTCACTAAAAATGATAAAGTGTAAAACACATGTCTTAAGCAGACCAACTAAAGGCCTATCCCTTTACTCTATCTCATATCTTTTATTGAGAGGTGACTTATGCCTGACCAATAAGGCATTCTCTGATCCAGCCCTGATGAAAATGTTACATATTTGCAAGAAAAATTATAAAAGGGTTATGTATTCAATGTACCTGGACCCTATTTATGGCTCTAACTGAACTTGCTGGATAGATGGATTCGGATCCCAAAGGCTACCTCATGTATGGAATAAACTTCCCATCTTTGTAAAACAAAGCCTGTCCCTCACTATCTTCAAAAAGAATTTGGATAACTGGATGGAGAACTGTAAATTCACTCCTGGGGTAATGCCCATGTCCTTTATGGACAGAGGCAGTCTGTAAAATAACTCAGGGCTCCAACACCCAAATGCCCACTACCCTGGTACTACCCCATCCCATATTTGCCAAATTAAGATATAATATTGTCATATCCTCGGTATTACTGGCTAGGCTTATAAAGACTCTTGTTGTACCATTAGTCTAGTAATTGCATATGAACCTATGAACCTGCTACACTTCTGCTTAGAACACACTGTTTCACTGAAATAGTTGCCAATATCATTCAGAAATCAATTAAATTGTAATACCCACATTTTGTTCAAAACACAGTATTTAGACCTCTCATAATTAACTGCCTATACCTAAACACTGCTTGCCTTCTGCCAAAAGCAGGTGTCAATGCAAAAAAACAGCCAGGTTATTATGCACAAGCAAAACACTACAACATTACCTAAAATGCTTAACTCCTGTCTTCCTTTAAACCTTATTCCTCCTCCTGAATATTATTTTGCATTTATTGTTACCACAAATTCCATTTATTTCTGGGTAATTTGCTCCTTCCCCTTCCTAAAGATCCCTCTTCCAGTTCTTTTATCTAATTTACAGTATTCAGTACTTCAAATATATTTGGTTTACATTTTGATATACATTTTCTAGTAATTGCTTTTTTGGTAGCCAAAAGAATTAAACTTAATAAGGCCTTACTATATCTAGGCAAGTCAGATCTTGTGTCCCAGCTCAAAAGAATAGTGTCCTTATTTACAGGCCTTTGACCAAACAATATTTCTAACAGAGGTTTCTGCAGAGAATTTTTTAAATCTGCTACCTCCTTACACTCCCCCCAAAAAACATGTTCCCAGTTTCCTCTTTCTTCCCCATCACAACATTTGCTATCTACCTGAGGAAAAATTATTTTAGGTCTATTGGGGTATAAAAATGTCTATGCAAACACTTCTAAGCAAAAATCCTAAACCTTCTGTACTTTGTAGCGTACTTGGAAGCCACGCTTATGTCCTCCCACTGTTTCCTCATGAACTGCTTTTCCAGTCTCTCTTTCCAATCATTCTAATCTCCTCTGATTGATTGATTCTTATACTTATAATGTGATATTTTATATGCCCTACTAATTATCCATTTTTAACAGCAGATTCTGTTCTAGATTTGGGTAAAAACTCTACCAGAATACACTTTTCACTTAGGGCTTTCCTGTCCTTTTGTCTTTGCATATACTCAGATATGAATCTCTGATAGGAAAGGTAGTATCTAACCTGGAGTACAAACTTTTTCTTGGCTTGGTCCCATTCCAATGTTTCCATCTGTAGTTATGTGCTCCCAATACCTTTATTTCTTTGCCAATTTTCTCCAGCAAATTCCAGCCCTATCTTGCCTGTATTCTGTAGACACCCTATTGACAAAATCTACTTTCTCTAGTCTCATATTGGCTTAGTTCTTAGAATAAGTTCTGCAATTGTATGAATATAAAATTCTGTATGGTTGTTAAGAATCTAAATACAAAATCCCACTCTATCCTTTTTTCTTCAACTCCCCCCACTCGGCTTCATCAGCATCCCTTTCTACTTTGAATTATAACCTTTTGCTTGCGTTATATATAAGAGTTTTAACTGCATAGCTCTAAAATGTCTTTTCAAATCAGGAAAACCCTTGTTTTATTAGGAGGACCAACTTTATCCCACTTAACTCTCATCCTCTTACCTTCTCAGATAAATACCTTTAACCCTTTGGTAATTACTGTCTACAAACTTATTTCTGGTTGAGAAAATATGTCTGACCTGTGTGTAAAACTAAAGGGACTAAAAACGTTTTAACTGCTTGTATCTTACTATCCATATCCATAAACAAGAGCTTCAATTTCCTCAGTGTTTTATTATCTTTTGTTTAGTCTCTTCTCACATATCCTTAGCAACCATAACAGAAGCCTTTTTTAATCCATACTCCTAAATACTTTATCTTATTGTGTCCCCATAAATATGGGTGCTGTTGAACTAATTTGTATATAGGTACACAATCTACTGCTATAGCCTTTGCTTTATCTTCATTAATTTTATATTCTGAAAAGACTTGAAGCTGAAACAAAATATTCCACAACACTGAAATGTCCTTTTCTGTATTTATCAAGTACAGAATAATGTAATCTGAAAATAAATCCAGCTTTTCTTGATTACCGTACCAATTATATCCTTGAATTTTGCGTCACATCTTTTATTTGGCAATGGCTTTAAATACAAAGCACATAACAAAAGGGAAAGAGGACACCCCTACCTGGTTCACCTGTTCAAACACTACTTATCATAGATGAAACCTCCCACTTTATTTTTTACCTCTGATCCTTCATATTGCTTCCTAATTAAGCTTATTACTATACCAGGGAATGCAAATGCTTCCATAGCCGTACCCATAAAATCCCAGCTTACTCTGTAAAATGCTTTCTCTGTATCAAGACCCACCAACACAAGCAGTATTTTGTTACATTCTACTATATTCTGGATCATCATTGTTCTATGTCAAACATTTGCCTTTCCTCCACAAAACAACATTGAACCATATCTAGCAATTTTAGCAACACCTTTGCCATTCTTTTAGCTAGTATAGACATAAATGCTTTGTAATCATGGTTTAAAATTAAAATGGGTCTATATGAAGCTGGATCTGACGGGTCTTTACCCTCTTTGGGTAATACCTTTACTATAGCCTTCTTCCAAGATGCTGGTGCTTCCCCTCATTTTAAAATACTGTTAAACAAGATCTTCCAGATTTTTATCACTTTCTTCCCTGCTAACATCCAAGGTTCCACAGGAATACCGTCTGTTCCTGAAGACTTCCCTGCAGATTGATTATACATCACCATTTTTATCTCCCACCTTAACTACTAGTTTTTGAGCCTCACCTTGCTACAACTTTGGCATAGTTAAGTCTTCCATAAATATTTCCATTTGTACCCTTTCTTGGTTTCACATTCCTCTGTTTTTTTACAAATTTTAATAACATTTCAAAAATATCTCTAATACTTATTTTAGGATCTCTGGTTGTCTTTACTGTCATAGGCTCCCTATGTTTGATGGCAACCCTCTTTACTTTCTGTTGCCAAAGTCATTGTGTTAAATGTTTTTGTGCTCTGGACATGTTAGCAAAAAAGTTGACTAATAGCAATCTTTACAAACTCATGCATGTTATCTTCATACTCCCTTATTTTCTCTTTAGCATTTTTTAGTTGCTCCTCTTCTTGCTCATTCTACCTGATCATTTTGATCTCGCATCACCGGTCTCTGGTTTGCGTCTAAGGTGCTCCTGATTCTTTTAGTCAGCTCTTGGGCTTTCTTCTTTTGCTCAAGCATTTTCCTTTGAAAAATGAAAAAGATTTGACTGTCAAAGTTTCTCTATGCTTTTCTTAATGTAAGAAGCTTGGGAAGCAGAGTCCCCTTCAACTTTCTGTCTCAATCTTTGTGGGTTAAACATTTTTATTTTGCCCTTATACTGTTCTGTATCAAAACTCAGCTTTGGTCCTCCACAGAATATATTCTGAAAACAGTTTGATATAGCCACTTGAATCTCATACCTGCCTGATTACCAGGCTAAGCTTTCTTCTCTTTTGCCTAGTGTACAGTGAATAATCATTTTCCACAGATATTCTGGTGTCCTCAATTTTTGATAATTTTCCTTTCTGTCACAGTTTGCCCAGAGCAGTACTTTTTGCTGAAATCATTGCATCTTTACTAATATAGGTCCCATCTGCTTTCTGATGGCCAGCTTTTGGAGCATGAACATGATATACCATCTCATGGGGCTGGCAACTCGACACCATAAACCTCTATTGCCACTCATTCTGCAGACTGATGATATGCTGTGGTGACCCCTAGAGGGAGCAGCCAAATAGAAGAAGAACAAATTAAGAAATCATGATGAGAAACACCAATGCAGCTGCTTATTTGTACTTTCATAAAATTAATGCAGATTACCCCTTCCAGTTGGTCTATAAGAGCAAAAAATGTTAGGTTGTATTTACATTCTTTCTCTTCTAATTTCATTTTTTAAACAGTTATTTTGGAGAATCCTCACGTTCATTTAATTTTCTAATTTCTACAGTTTTTGTCAGATCTTCCTAATGGCTACATAAAGCTTATTCTATTTTTTCAGCATTTTGTAATTTGACTTTATATATATGAGCATGAGGATCCTTCCAGTCAGAGCTTTTTTCTTTCTTCTTTTCTGGTTGATTTCCCTTACCTTTTCCCAAATTTCTTCATTGCTGGCATCTGGGTGCTGCAATTACTAATCAGTAACCAAATTCTACCCATAGTGATAATTTTCACTGTCTTTCTTTACACACTTTATTGGTTTTGACACTGAAAGAGTTGTAATTAGACTCATAGATACTTATTAGGCTATTAATCTGGGAGAAAGCTAAGAAGCCCAGCCTTACATTCTCATGGTAGTTTCTTACACGTCTGTTTTGTCTATGAAAAACCCAGAGGAGGACAGAACAAGGATATGTTGGGACATTTACTTGTTGTCACTATCAGTAAGGGACATGGATGCTAAACTGGAATAAATTAGTGGATTCCTATCCATTCATCTAAATTACATTTAAATGGAGTAAGAGAAGTACTTTGCTTTATGTGGAGAATAAAACAGTCCATAGAAGCAGTATTCTCTGCAATACATATCTATCCCTCCAACTTGTCCTATTTATTCTGCAAAAGAGATTGGAATTTCTAGCTTGAGTGTGTGTTCATTCTATCATTGGACTTATGAAACTGTAATATATCAGAAAGTATAGGGTCTATTAAGGCTCTAATTACAAGGCAGAGGTTGCCTCTTTATTTATTTGTTTATTTATTTATTGGCATCAGCCTACATGGTACCAAGAAGAAGGTAAGTCTTTGAGATGGTATGCACATATTTTTATGATTTAGTCCCCTGATTTATTTTTGTGAAAAATATTTGTTGGTCTTTCCAACTGTGACAAGTGTTCAGACAGATACATACCAAAAGAGGCATTGCAAAGATATGCATCTAGAGCATTTCTTCCCAGGCCTCCGCTGAAAACTGGGTCATTCAAGTTGGACCTTCCCAGTAAACAAATGTTAAATGTTAAAATTATACTGACTGATCAGCCTAGTGAGAGCAAAGTACAGTGGAATGATTAAATCCTTGGACCTGGATGCCATACCTTTAGATATAATCTGTGCAATGAAAAGGGACTTCCTTACAATAGATACATGGTGATCAAGGGACAGGACAGTTCATTTTTTACATAGTTTTTCAGATCCTTGACTATAGGATCACCTTTGGGGGGCTAGCAATGTTATAGAATGGAAGTTATGCTTTCTGGAGGATAGTGTTATACATTTATTGACACTTAGTTTTAATCCCTGGTTTTTCACACCTGCTATTTGTTTGGAAAATGGCCTCTTGATGGATCTTGGTGTCCTCTGGAGAGTTAATGTTGATATCAAGTTTACAGTTGCTTGCATACTTGGTTAGCCATAAACCCTTAACATTTGCTTTAAGCTTTAAGAAGTAAATGTCATAGAAGAGTAGCCCAAGGACTGAATCCTGTGGTATACCACTAGTGACAAATCATTCAGAGGAAGTAAAGTCACCCACCATAATTTCCTGGGTTCTATTTTTGCTATCCACTGGTATTTACAGCTGTGAGAGTTTATGATACCTGAATTGTGAAATGGTGTCAAACACCTTTGTGAGTTCTATATACATGGTGCAAACTAAGTTTCACTCATCTATTGCTTCAATAATGTTCTCAAAGAAGTCAACTAGGTTAAGTAGGCAGGATCTGCCCTTGAAGAATCCCAACTGGCTTGGGTCAATAATATGTAGGTTGCCTATATCCTTATTTATTAATACATTAATGATCATTTCCATAGCCTTTCAAATGAGGATGATCAGGCTTATAGGTCTATAAATACCCGGATCCATCAACACCCCCTTGGGTAAGGGGATAACTGCTTCTGTCCTTAATTTATCTGACATGAAGCCTGTTAGGAGGCTGGTACTGATTAGCCTCTGTAGGGGGTCTGACAAGTCCTGTCTCAGGCTGGTAAGTAGGCAGCCTGGTATATTATCCAGTCCCATAGAAGTAGTACTCTTGGCCTTGGATAGTGCCTTGATGATTTGTTCATGGATGAACTGAGGGTGGTGTAGATATGGTTATGTAATCTGGGGATATAGGAGGGGAGTGGAGGGTAACGTTTGCAACTAAATTTGTTCCCCAGTAGGCTGGCTATGTCTTCTGGGTCCAATTATGTGATATAATTTACTATTGGCTCTGGGCAGTGTTGGGCATTTTTTCTGAAGTTTTTAACATAGTTAAACATAGTTAAAAAGGCTTTTTGGTTATTTTTCTCCTAGGTGGCTATTTTTACCTCATATTTAGCTTTGGTTAATTTGATCAAGGTCTGGAGTTCCTTAATAATTTTAGCAAGAACATTTTTGGCACCATGAGAGTTAAATGTATTTCTGAGTAAAATTAACTTTTTCTTTTATTATAGAGTCTGTTTATATTAGCGATTCACCACAGAGGTTTATTATTATATTTGGTATTGTATTTACTTCAAAGGGGGGCAGCTGCCTGTGCAGCTATTTATTTCTGCATAGAATTTAGCAATAGAGGATTCCACATAAGCAGTGAGGTCAACACGTAAGGGATTTTGAAATTTGACAGGTCATCACTTAGTTTTAGTGTTTAGCCTTAGCATACTTTCTGAATACTGAGGTATTGGAAGATGTTTCCAGCTTCAGTCTTGTGGTGAATGTGACTGATTTGTGGTCTCATTTAGACAGGGAGGAAGTTACAATTTTGGGGAGCAAAGCTGTCCCATATAGATAAGGACCAAGTTCAGTACAAAGTCCCAGTGGCGGCTGCTGGCTTCAAATCAAAGAAGGGCTACAGGAGACAGCTGGATGGGTGGGGCAATGGGAAGAGGCGTGGTCAACTAGAAATGGGTAGGGCTATGCTAAAAACCACACAAACTGGGACTTTAAATACGCTGCAATGGGTGCCAAGCTGTCATTATGAGAGTCCAATCAAAACAAAATGAAGTGTAGAAGAAAAAAATATTTCAATGTGTTGGCTACATGATAGCTTACTTAATATCTAGATGGAAACAAAAAGGTTGTGAGACATGAAAAAAGAAATTACTTTTTAAATACATTACTGGGATGCCAGTCAAAATCAAGTATAAAAAAACAAGCAGCACTCAACTCAAATCACTTCTTCTTGTGCTGCAGTTCTAATTATAATTTATATTCAGCGTTATAAAAGTACCAAGTAATATGCTAAAAGTAGCAATCTCTGTGATATCCCCACTTGTAAAAATGTTTCTTAGCCAAAAAGACCTGTTGCCTAACAACAACTATCTACTTGTTTCATGGGGAAAACATGGTCGAAGTAAAAAAAAATGAACAGCAAACAAGAAACAAGCTCAAGATAAAGTGCTTAAAGGATTACTATTACTGCACAGGTTATGGACCACACATGATAGATTGGCATTCCATTTAGTTTACAAGTAAAGCCTGCAAAGATGACTGCAAGTCTCCAACAAATGTAATGCGCTTCTGAAAATACTGTAATCCTGTCCTTTATTGCAAATCCTGTCATATGCATTTCAATACCTAAGGCTTATACACAATCTAGTTATGTAAATATTCTCTGCATGGCAACAACAAAAAGTCTTTCAATGTTGGTAATTCTTTAACAGTATGCTTATTAAAGCTTACTTGCATCTTACAGTCTCAGACAAGCTTACTTGATGGTCATTAAAGCATTGCTACTTAAACACAGAGCAACAGGCTCTGCAACAACATGCATTTTCTGAATAAGAAGCAGCATAAATCAACAGTATCAAAATATAACAGAAAACCAGAGCATTCTGCAAAATCAAGGACAGATGAAAAGCCACTATAGTACTTGTGTCTACCTCTGCACACTTACACTGCATAACTGCTCCTTACCTTGCTTGGGCACATCCAGAGTCACTACGTGGGGGAGTGGGGTGCAACAAGTATGTCACAATTTGAAATGTCTCTGGCTGACGGTGATGGCCCTGACACATTTGTTATACCTCCCAACCTCAGAGCAAGAAATCTGGACAAAGTCATAAGTAGAATTGGGACAAAGGCCCAAAAATAAGAACACTTTTTAAATATTGCTCTTATAAACATAGAAAGATAATAGAATAGTAGGTCTTAGATTAGTATGAATTTTCTGAAGGGTATGAAGTCTGAAACTCAAATGTCTGTCACTGTTTTCTGATTTGCTAATAATTTGCCAGAAAACCACAATTTTATGAAAAACGGACCAAAAATGTGATGCAAAAATATAAAACAGCCACACACTATAGCTGGGAACCTGTCAAACAAGGGACACTTTTTTAATATTAGTACTGTTAACTTGAGCAGCTGACAAAATAAGAAAATCTGCATGTATTTCTGAGATTAAAAGTAATCTATTACTCTGATCATTAAAATTATTTATTAATTGTAAACCCTCCACATTTTCTTCCAAATTTGCCATTTTGTGGAGGGATTATTAGGGGGAGAGCAACATTTTGAGCCAAAATCAGGGACAGTTGAGAGGTTTGGATATACCTAATTCTATAAGGCGATTTATTTGCTCGTACCTCTCAACCTCTTAATGCAGGAAGTCTGGAAAAGGTCAAATATATTGGGGGAACATACAAACAGTACTAAAAATTGCCCTTGTATAAACTTAGACAGTTGACAGAATAACAGGTCTTGCTTTAGCATGCATTTTTCTGAAGGGTATGAAGTCTGAAACTCAATGTCTGTCATTATTTAGTGACTTCATTCCTAAATGATTTGCCAGAAAACCACAAATGTTATGAGGAACAAACCAAAATAAGCAAAACTCTATTCATTCTGCAAAAATCTGGGCAGTTAAGAGGTATAGTTCAGCCGGGGCTGAGTTTGCCGCACTTCCCCCCTCACAAAATATGGCCTACTTTAGATTGACGAAAAATCAGTGTCGAACACTCACATGAGCATAAATGTAGGAAGTCTATGTTCATTTTTTTGGATTGCAGTGCAGTGAAGATCGGAATATTTGCCCTTTCCTCACTGTAGTGCGATCTCATAGTTGGAATATATATTTGGCGGGGGGGGTGTGGGGGGTCCAGCCCCCCCACAATAGCAATTTTAACTTTCTGAAGTTACGCTCATGTGAGCGTTCGACATTTTGAGTTTTGTCTATATAATATCGACCCTCAAAATCATGGTCGAATGGGACTTCCCCCTTACAGCTATTCCAATGTTCCATTACTTGGCTATTTCTCCCCATTTACCATAAACACTCTAATGTGCATACTGCTTTACTTCTATGGTGATTTGGATTTCATTTAAAAGTTTTATTTTACATTTTACAGCACAAACACTAATAGACATCAGCTAAACAAATCAATGCAGCTTCACAATGAAAATAGACTTAGCATTAAAACTTCTCTGCCCTTGAAACTCACATTTATTGAAACAGCATTGAAACCCACATTCAAAGAATATACATCTAGCCAGTGGCAGATAATAATCAACTTTGGGCTGCTTTCAAATCATAGGCCCCTTGCACAGGAAACATAGAAACATACATGTATGTGTTCTTTGATACACCTTCCTGATTGTATTAAATTATATTCCTTGTATAATACAGTACAGTTGTTAGAGGGCATTTTAAATTTATTGTTTTGAACATTTTTCCAGTAAACAATGAAACAAAACACATGCACCAATAATGAAAAACTACCCAATTCAGAACATTTCCATCATAAAAGTCTACTCAAACTTCTACAATCCACCAGTATCAGTAAGTATGCACAATCTCTGCGAAGTAAAATCCATCTAAATAATTCCACATTAAAGAGATCTGTAACTAATGAAGAGGTTGCTGCTAGCAACAACTTTATATTTCATTGTTTCATCTACAGATAAAGTGCCTGTTGCTCTTGAGGAATAAATTGCCAATGCTACATTAATAAAATGATATGCTAGTAATATTGCAATAAGGAATGGATGGCAAACTGATAACAGGTTCATCATTACTAGGTATCTCTACCAAAGACATTCTCAGGACTGCAGCATCCACCCCCTTTAAAAGTACAACACAGTACAGTAATGCATCTATATACTGTGGGAGTAGAACCCACAGTCTTCTGCATGTGCTATTAACAATGCAAGCAGACACAGCATCAGCAGCACTAAACTTCTCATCAAGCTCTCAGCTCATTGTAAAATGCACTCAACACTCAACTGTATCTCTCTATTTTGAAGCACAGGAAATCTGGAAAAAGCCCAAATTTATTGGGGGGGGGACAAAAGCCCAAAAAACTAGGGACACATTTTAAACATTGCTTGCATAATTTTGGAAAATTGCTAGAATAAAATGCTGTGTGACCACCATGTATTTCACTGCCAGGTCGTGAACCCAGGACCCTGTGCACTACAGTCAGAGCAACATACCACTAAGCTGCTTCTTGAAAGACAGGTAGACTGAAACTCAAATGGCTATCATTTAGTGAATTCAGTTCTCATCATAGCTCTCAACCTCTTAGCACAAAACACCCAGACAAAGCCAATAATTGGGGAATACAGCCCTCAAACATATTCAGTGAATTCAGTTCTCACCATAGCTCTCAACCTCTTAGCACAAAAAACCTGGACAAAACCAATAATGGGGGAATACAGTCCCAAAAATAGGGACACATTTCAAATATTGATCTTATAAACAGAAAATTGCTAAAATAAAAGGCTTTGTGTTACCATGTACTCTCTGAAGAATATGAAGTCTGAAATTCAAATGCCTGTCATTTAGTGAATTCACAATCCAGAAAAAAACACAGATGTTATGAGGAACAGAACAGAAATATGAAGCAAAAATTTCACAAGTGGTGTCTCACCAGCAGTCCGGATTATGTGCGCATGCTCCTGGTTCAGTAGCAGTCTGGACTCGGGAAATGCCACAAGTGCGCATGCATGAGTTCCGGACTCTGGAAATGCCACAAGTGCACATGCGCAAGTTCCTGACCTGGGAAATGTTGCAAGTGCACATGCACGAGTTCCAGGACTCGCGTTTGTTGTTTTATTTATTTTTTCTTTTATTTTTATTTTTTTCTTTCTTTTGTACAAATGGGGGGTACAGTCCTACAGCCCAATAGCATGATCTGCCCCTGCCAAGTCCAGTATTTTATCATCCCTGGTTGGGGTGCAGACAAACTGGTCCAGAAAGTTTGTATTCATGAAGTCCTGAAATTTCTAGGTATACATGTTTGAGGATGTATAGGACTCCCAGTTGATGGAGGAGGTGGTTGAAGTCACCTAGAAAAATAGTGTTTGGCTTAATGCATAGAGACGCCATACTACTTATGTATGAATTAAGGACTGGGGGGGACAGAGAGTGGGGTCCTATGATATGAGATGATATAATTGATATGATATGATATGATATAATATGATATGATAAGGGATTTTGTTCATAGTAAGTTAGACATAGAGGAGTGCAAGATCAAAAGATCAATACCTTGACTAATGAGTCTGGAGGTGAAATGTTTTTTTTTTTTTTTTTGCCTTTAGTGCCTTCATCTAATGCAGTGAGCCTGGGGTGGAATATTATAAGCTTGTTTTTTGGGGGGGATTTAGAAAAAGTTGGAACTCTGTAAGCCATGATTCAATTGCTGAGAAAGATTGTTGGGTTTTGATTAGCAGTTCAGGGAGGGTATGGAAGGTGCAGATTGAGGTTGAGTCATCTGTATACTGTACTAATGTTCCAGCTATATAGGTTATTGGTAAATATGTTAAATAGTAAGAGTTCTAAGTCAGAGCCTTGGGGTACTCCTGTGGAGATTGGTAGGAAGGAGAAGAGTTGATTTGACCATTTAACTGAGTGTTTCCTATCATGGGGGTAACTTTGGAACCACTGGAGTGTGAAGGAGGAACAGCCTAGGTTGGGTAGTCTGTTAAGTAGTAAAGTGTGTGAAGCAGTATTGAATGTTTTTGAGAGGTCTAGGAATACTGCTGCTACTAGGTGACCTTTGTCTCTGGCTTTGTTAGTGCTGTTTGCAAAGGATAGTAGTGCTATGGATGTGCTGTGATTTGGCCTGAAGCCATGCTGAGTTTCAGAGAGCAGGTTGTTTTGGAGTACATATTTCATGATTTGTTGGTGAATACACCTTTCCATGATTTTGAATAGCTGGGATAGTACTGATATTGGGCAGAAATTAGACATTTCCGTGGATTGCCCTCCTTTATGAATAGGTGTTATGTGAGATAGTTTCCATAGTGTAGGGACTTTGGCTTCATAGAGTGACCTGTTTATTAAGATGCTGACTGGTTATGCAATTCAGTTGGCAGTGAGTTTTATGTATTGGGGTGGTCGACTGTCTGCTTATGTGGAGAAGGTTTTGAACTTGAGTAGTAGTTTTTTTTTTTTATTTGAGAGTGGGTATGGGATGGAAAGTGAAAGTATCGGAGCTATTTTGTTGGTTAGTGGTATGATCATGGGATTGATCTTTTGGGGGGGGGGGTAAGGAATTGTTGATGTGTAGGTTTAGTTGTGAGTTACCTGAGTTTGTAGAGTTGACTAGGTCTGCTATGGATTTTATGAAATGTTTGAGAATTTCTTCAGCAATTTCTGCTGGGGGGCATAGGTAGGGGATGTGACCTATGTCTGAGCCTGGTTAAGAAGGGTAGTTACAGAGTGCCAAAATCTGTCGGTGTTGTACTGTGTTGAAGCTGGGGATTGGAGTAGTATGATTGCTTACATTTGTTGACTATTTTGGTTACTCTATTGCTTAATGTTTTATAAGCTTGAAGATTTTGTTGGGTTCTGCTTTGTTTCCTTTTGTTCCATGCTATGTCTCTTTGCTTCACAGAGTTAGCTGTTAACCATTGGGTTTTTGTTTTCTTTACTCTCTTTGTTTGTATGGGGGCCAGACTATCAAGTATTTTTAAGAAAGTAATATTGAAGTATTGAACAGCATCATTTAGTGGTAGTAATTTTAGGGATGACCAGTTTATTCCATTTAGTAGGTTGTTGGGTGTTTTTTGATTGAGTCTAGTGGCATTTCTAACTGTTTTTATGGTATGTTCATTTGGCTGGTGGGTGGTTGCTCTGATGGCAAAGGCTGGAACATGGTCGCTTAGTGAGTTTGGTAGTGTACCTGTGGAGGAGAAATTGGTTGGCTGGGACACAAGGATCCAGTCAAGGGTACAGTGGTTAGTGAAGTCTTTGCTGTACTTTGTAGGTTCAGTGATTAGTTGTTTAAACCTGTAGAGTTTTATATTTGTGTTTGGAAAGTTTACAATGATGGCTTGCCAGTTAATATTCATATCTCCTAAGATTACGGTTTCTAGTTTGATGTTTTCAGTTGACCGTGACAGTATGTTTTCTAAGGCTGGTACATTATTTCCTGAAGGAATATAGACTGTTATGAGAAAGATTTTTTTAGAGTTGTTAAGATTTTGGGCATTTACTAGTACTTCGGCATTAAGGAATTTGGGTGGTTTGTGTGGGTAAGGAGTTATATTGAATCTGGATAGATACAGTAGTGCTATCCCTCCGCCCTTCATTTTCAGTCAGTCTAGTCTAAAGATGGCATAGTTAGGGGGTATAATTTCAGTATCTTTTATACCAGAGTGTTAGCCAGGTTTCTGTTAGGGCTAAGATGTCTGAGTTGTATTGTTCCATCCAAGCATGTAGGGAAGTTATTTTATTGCATATGCTTCTTAGGTTTAGAGTAAATAGGTTTAGGGACTTGAAGTTAGCTTGTATATTTGGTCCAGGGTTTGGGTGTATATCACCACTTTGTATTTATTTCAGTATTAGTTTGCAATGGGCTGCATTTAGTGTTATGGTATGGACTTAGTGTAGGAAGAAGGGGGTTTGGTGGTATTGTGGGTTTTTATTTTGCTGTTGGGGTTGTAGGGAAAAGGATAGTATAATAGTTGCGGCAGATATTTGAATAATGCTTTAGTTGCTGGGATATGTTGGTGGAGGATGTTGTAGTGGTTTAGATGGGTATCGCTGCTTTATTTGTAAGTGATGTGGCTGAGCTAAGTAGTATTAATATTATGAATAAAATGGAGAATGCTAGTAGTATCTTATGTGGCGTGTTGGACATAGTGGTTGTTGGTGGGTAGGGGTTATTGGAGTATAGGATGAGTCTAGTTGTGGTAGTTGGTGAGTGGATAGTTACTTATTTTTATTTATTTTATTTTCATTTCAGTTCGATGACCAGGGAAGTCCACTGGGCCATGAAGAGCCCATTTTCAGTGGAGGCCCAGGGAGAAAAGCTCCAAGAAAAAATTGATACAAAACATACATGATGCAATACAAACATTATTACTGAGAAATATACAGCATGTTACATATAAAACATATAATCATTGAGCATAGTAAATTAGACATACATTGAACATTGAAAAATAAGTATACAAGTACTTGAAGCAGTAGTACATCCATAATAAGGAATAGGTCATCCCATAATATGGGAGAGATCATCCCCTGGAGATTTGTCCAGGGGAGTCATGGAGGTAGCATTAGTAATGGTATATAAGTGTTGTATACAATGGAAAAAGAGAATGAGAGAGAGTTAGAGGGGAGGTTAAATTGGAGCATGACATGGGCATTCCCATTTGGAAGACAGATGAGAGAACAACTGAGGTTTGAAAATGTTATGGTTAGATAAATTACGTGGGGGGAGTGCCACTGTTTAGCTATGGAGCAGGGTAGTAGTAGCTGGCCAGAGGGGCTTGAGGGTTTGTAGACTTGTAGGAGATTTTGATTTTTGGATCTGAGTGAGCGGTGGTATGTAGGGGGTTAAGACTGTAGCAAGAGAGGGGCAGTTTGCAGAAGAGCTTGTGGGCAGTGGTAAGCTGAAGATATCTTAGGTAGATAGGAGGGTATGGAGGGAGTGGCAGTGGTGGGATGAGTTTTTTGAATTGGTTGCGAATTTGCAGATTTTGTGGTAACAGGATTCAAGTTTGGATCGTAGGCCAAGCTGGAGATTGGTGAACAGGGGAGTGCCATACATAAGAAAGGGGAGAAGGAAGGAGGATGCAAGAGTTTGTCTGGTGGAGGGGCTGAGGTAGCGGTTGTGTTTGTAGAGGAGACCAATTTTTGATGGATTTTCTTGAATGTGGAATGAATGTGGGTGTCAAATCTTAGGTCTTTATCAATGATGATGCCTAGTAGCTTGGTACTGGGAACACTTTCAAGGGTGGGGAGTTATTCTGGCTAAGTATGGAGAATGAGTTTTTGTCGATATTGGAGTTTCTGGAAAGAGTAAAAATCATTAGTTTAGTTTTATTAGCATTTAGGGCCAGGTGATTGGATTGCATCCAGGTTTCTGTTTTGGAGAAGGCTAATTTGGCTTTTAGTAGGAGTTTGGTGGGGGAGTAGGCTGGGCAGGTGATAGTGGAGTCATCTGAGTACTGGATGAGTGAGAATTTGGGGATGGAGTGGTGGAAGTTGTTGATAAATATGTTGAAGAGTGGAGGACCAAGAACAGAAACCTTGAGTATGCTGGTGGGTGTAGGTAGGAAGGGAGAAGTTGGAGATTTCCACTGGACAGTTTGTTGGTGGTCAGACAAGTAGCTGGAGAATCAGGGTATGGTGATAGGAGAGAGATGTAGGGCAGAAAGTTAGGATAGTTTAGAGATATGTTGTTATTTTGGTGGGAAGTGGTATGATTTGTTGAGAGATGAATGTGGGTGGGGTCTGTATAACTATAAATGTAAGGATATGTGGGGTGGGAGGGAATGAGGGTAGGGTATGGGAGAAGACTGAGCCAGAGCAAAGCGAGGGCGAACAGAGTGGGTCTCACCTAGACCCTCTTTGCAGCTATCTTCAAAAATGATCAGTAAGGTATTAAAGCCAGTGAAAAAGCAAAAAGATATGTTACTTAAAAGTAGGGTTTTAAAATGGAGTGGAATGCCTTTAACAAGGAAACGTAATGTAGGTGGAGTGAGCACAGAAACAGAAATGCTTACTGCATGGTTGTTTGGTGACCGTGGATAGTCTACTGTGCAATAAGAAAACTACTGCTGGTCACTAGAATCAGATTATCTGAAGATGCAGAGCAATGGTATCATCTGAAAGATGCTGCTAAAATGAATGGGATGGTTTATGTTTAATACACATTTAAAATGTTTGTGACACTGTTTGTGAAGTGCAAGAGGACTGAAAACCAATCAATGAACCTTAAGAAAAGATATGTTACTTTGCATAGTCACTCTACTTTATAGTGTTAAATTAAGACAAGTGTAGACATTATCATATTTTACCCTGAATTTCTTAAAAAGATATAATATTAAAGCTGAGGTTAGGTAAAGATAAAGAGGAGAGGTACTGGTATGCTATTTTATAGATTTAAGATTTTCTCAAAAGAAAATAGACTGTGGTTTGCAGGGGAAACTTACTGGAGAAGGTTATGAAGCTGTTGCTTCCACATGATGAGCTCATCAGTTCAGTGGTTTGAGTAAGGAACTATACAGCAGAATGCACTAACACACTAACACTTGTTTAATTGAGTGCAGTTAAGGTATTTTACTGTCTAGATACTTGTAAGTTAGGCACCTACATTAGTTTTAAGTCTCTTTAGTTACAGGACAGTGTCCGTGGATGCCTGGGGCATGACTGAGGTATTTTTGAGGTTTCTGCTTCTCGTTATGGGGGGCACAGACCAACTTGACCTGAGGGGTGGCTTGGTTTACTGAAATAAAAATAAAAAAAAGGAACAGAGCATTAGGTTAAGTCAGCACATGCTGTGTGACCAGTTACCAGGAATGATAGTGCTATGACTAGTAGGTAATAGCTCTGGTAAAGCTGTAAGAGTCAGGGCAAGGGCATACAGTATGAAGATAGGTTATAGCCTAGTAAAATAAGTTAAATGATGCATAGGAGAGCTATAGAAATGAAAATCATATGTACAAGTGCATCAGTTAAGAAGAATTAAGCTGTATAAGATTGGCTTTGGTTTAACAGCACTCAATAACAACATTATCAGGTAATGATAATGGTTGTTTCTGCTTCAGCACCTGATAACATAAGTTATTTCTTGTGGCAACAGACAAAAATATAGTGTGAATAATACATAAAGCAATTCTCTACTACATTAAAGTAAGATAAACTTTCAACATGTTTTAAACGCTAGTCAATGCGGTACATTTACGCCCACATGCTCCAATACATATTATCTCAGTTTGTAGGTGGTTGTCAGTTAACATGAGACAATTGCTACATTGTCTCAGGATGCCCATTTGAACCCAAATGGCTACAGGAATAGTTGGAAAGTGTTGAGCCATGGTTCCAGTTGATTATAAGGAGAAAAGTATTTAAATAGCTAAAAGGGAGTGAATTTACAAACTTATACTTTTGTAATTAATGACAACAACCCATGAAAGAGGAAAAGGAATGAGTTTATTAAAGCAGCGGTGGTACAGCAGTAGTGTTGTTGCCTCACAGCAAGAGGTTCTCCTGTTTGATTCTCGGCTGGAGTGCCTTCTGTGTGGAGTCTGCATGTCCTCCCCACGGTCGAGTGGCCTCCGAAAGACATGCGTGAATGGGCATGCCTTCGCTGAAGGTTGGGTGTTGGGCTGGCAACTCGGCACCATAAAAATCTACTGCCAATCATTAGCAGACTGGAGTTCCGCTGTGGCGACCCCTAACCGGGAAAAGACAAAAAGACAAACAACTATCATAAGGGACAAACAAGGGAGACACTTGGTTTAAGAACACAAGAAGAAGCAAGGTGGAAGTTTGGAGCACTTAGTCTCTTGCTAGATAGCCTGAGAATGGCACATACAGAAGGTGAAGACTTAACTAAAAGTTTTTGGACCTCAGACAACAAAATAATCCAAATGACAGACACAGCATATTACTCAGTCAGTTGAAATCTTGGAAAGACCGATAGTTCTCACAACTTCTGTGTTTGACAAGTAGTGTGGATTGGGTGATATATGTTTGAATTCCCATCCCTGCACAAATCTTATTAATTCATTACTTATGTATTATGGGCCACATTCTTACAAGACTACATCGTGTACCTGGTTCTGAGAATATATATTTTAAAGCAATATTTATGCATGCACTAGCTGTGTCTGTTAGTCTGAGTATTTCAAGAAACTTGGAATATCAAGCCACACATAAAAAATATACAGTTTTTTTGGACTGGATCAAATCTGCCCACTGGGCTTCTTGAATAATCTGGTACAGGCTATGCTATTGTCTCTTCCTAAGGATTATTTTTTTTTTAAACATGCTTTTTTTAAATCATCTCATTTTAAGATGGAGCACAAATATATAATACATTAATAGAAAATAAAACAAACCATAATAACTGTTTCTGTTGTTATTGTCATGCAGTATATACATTTTGTTTTTAACAATTTTCATTCACTCCAACAGTACAGTGGATGTTCACCTTCCACTTAAATCTCATCCCTCCTTCTGAAGATTATTCTGCATGTACTATTTCCACAAATTAAATTTATTTCAATGAAATGTGTTTTCCTTTTGTAAATACCATACCATTTTATTACTTCATTTACAATATACAGATTTTTTATTGGGAAAATATTGTGATTTCTGTTTTCCAGTAATTACTTTCTTGGCGTCTAATAACATTAAAAGTAGCAAGGCCTCACTATGTTAAGGAAATAGAACAGCTTCTATTCTAGACTCATCTAAAAACTTAACCATAGATGGTCTTTCACTCAATACTCAACTATCCCTTTCTCTTCTTCATACTATGCCTTCCCTATTGACAACAGTCTCTAATCTGCACTTCAGTATTCTGCTTAGTCTCATCCCACTGTAATACCTTTCCCTCCAGAGTTATTTGCTCCCAGTACCGTGGTTCCTTTGCTGACTTCCAGTCTCTTCATGTCTGTTTTCTATACCCCTACCTGCAGACATCTCTACTGGTAAAATGTCCTTTCTCCATTCCCAAACTGGCTTAGTTCTTAACCTAGTTTATCTAACAGCCTCTTACAGATTCCCATCATCCAGTTTGAGCTACGACTATCACTGAGACTTGAGGGTCACCCTTATGTTATTCACTGAGACTGATTGCTAAGAATAATTACTTAAAATCTTTGCCCTCCTGAAAGAATGATTGCTGTACCTCCTGTAAGGGTGACTACTTAGAAACTCCCCTACTGTTTCTTATTAACTGCTTAGTGAATAGTGCCATTTGGCATTATTTATTCGTGTATGCATGGTTCCTTTCACTAATATTTGATTTGGTGAAACTGAGGAACAACTCCCATTTTAAAACCTTATAATGTTTACTTTATGATATTTTTATGCTGTCTTACTAATGGGTGGAATCTGTAAGAAGCTGCATAGTTTCTTATAGGGAAATTTCTGTTCCCCTGAACAAAAGTATAAAAGTCTCTGTCATACAATAAGCATAGTTAACCCCTTTATTGCTAAGTATGCATTACCTTTGGACACTATTTGCTTCCAAAGTTTAGGACAATCTGAAGCTTATATTAACTTTAGTTGCAAGGCTTCCTGCTGTCCTGTTTGCATGGAGTCTTCTGCGCACTTGCAGCCTGATTAACTCACGCACCTGTATGAGTCTGTCCCGCTTTGCTCCCCTCCCACCACCAATTCCCCAGCCACCCCCAGGGCCCCTAGCTTTATCACATCCATTATTACCCTCCCACACCTTTGCTGACATAAATACATTTTAAAGTCATACCTACCACTAATAAAAAAATTAAAATGTCAGGTAGTTCCCTCAATCTTATTATCACACACACCATACATCACCCCCTCTGCCCAGTGTTGTATACCTTAAAACTTTTTTACCATGTTACTCTTTCTTTCCTCACTTACACTTCCATGTTGTTATTCTCTTTCACTAGCAACCACAGCAACAACTCTTTCCCCACATACCTGACTTGTAGACATCTTCTCATATAGTTCGTATAAACACTCCTCTCATCTACCTCAGCTCTTCCCACCCTACCCCTTCTTCCTTATTCAATGTATGCACATCCCCTACCCTATACATCCCCTACCCTATCTGTACCATTACAAACCTCTCCTTACGTCTGTCTCACATCCACTCTTACTTGCATATACTAGTAACCCACTCTGTACTATTCACTACTTTAAACTACCTAGATTTCTCTAAATATTCATTCCTGTCATCCTGATCCTCCTGTTCATACACAATAACATTGAACCAAATCCTGAATATTCTCATGTACAATATATGCTACTTAATGCACAAAGTATACGGAATAAGACAGACCAAGTGAATACCTTCTTCATTCTTCACAACCCAGACCTCATTGCTATAACAATCTTGGCCCAAACCTAATGATTCTGCCATCCACTTTATTCAAGGGTATAACTACTATCTAGATGAGATACAAGGACTTAGACCTTGTGGTGGGGAGACTCTACTTCTCTTCAAATTGGATATTAGGGTCCAACCTTTAGCTTGAAGTAATCCTACCTCTGACTCTATCCTTAATTGGCTAGTCTTTTGTCTTCCCTGCCTAATAACTCCCCAACACATGTTGTGATCATGTACCTTCCCCCTTCCTCATCCTTAGCTAAGCTCAAAAGCCTCCTTCTTGACATTACTTCCTCCACTCATAATATCAAAAACCCCATCCTTCTAGGGAACTTCATTCTCAACCTTTTTGGTCCTAACCAAAGCAAGATCTTAGAATTACTAAATGAATTTAATCTCACAACTGTTACTGAACCTACCAGGCCAGACCCTAATTTATATTATAACTCCCTGCTAGATCTAGTTATTACTAACAATCTAGCCATTGTTTCCAACATCTTCTTGCACCCCCTTCATTACTTTCAGCATCACTCTACACATTAATAAAGTCACTCCATACTACTGATTGGAGACACATTTACCTAGAGGGATTAAGAATCTTGGCAAGTGATAGAAGAATCCAGGATACACTGAAACTAGTCTTGGACTACGATATAAACATGGAAGGAGCTGACTAAAGCACTCGCCAAGGGGATAAGGCAGACACATACTGTGATGCCCATAAATGTCAATGACATATTAGAAGAAATAGACAAAGAAAGAAGGAAGCACAACCAGGAAGAAGAAGGCAGGGAAATGCAAGAAGAGTAGACTGAAGTTAACATTCTGTGAATTGTTACCTGTGCTAGAGGGCTGGTGGAGGACAGGATTACTGAATATAATAATTTGTTATGGTGGTGTACAAGGAAGGAGAGTATGGGACTGGGTGGATGCCCAACAGTGTGTCAAGGACAGGAATCATATGTCAAGGACAGGAATCATCTTAACACAAAAACAACAGCAGTGCAAAAACCTTGGTTGACTCTACACTCATAAATTTGAAACTATGATGGAAATTGGAAGGGGCATTTAGGAAGCAGAAAAGAGGGATATGTACTCAGGCAAAAGACATGGGAAGAAAATGGAAACAGGACATTGTACAGGGGGAAAGGTGAATTGTAGCATAACAAACAACCTTGGAAGAGTGGTAGGGAGTTACAAGGTGTAGTGCAGCAGGGAACATTGATATTGATAGGGGACATTGATATTGATAGGGAACATTGATGTTGATAGAGGACATTGATATTGATAGAGGACATTGATATTGGTAGGGGACACTGATAATGATAGGGAACATTAATATTGATAAGGGACATTGATATTGATAGGGGACTTTGATAATGATAGGAAACATTGATATTGATAGGGGATATTCATAGGGGACATTGATAATGATAAGGAACATTGATATTGATAGGGGACAGTGATATTGATATGGAACATTGATATTGATAGAGGACATTGATATTGATAGGCAACATTGATACTGATAGGGAACATTTATATTGATAGGGGACAGTGATATTGATATGGAACACTGATATTGATAGGGGACATTGATATTGAGATTGATATTGATATTGATAGGGATCTGTAGCTACTGAATATTGCTGTTATCACAGAAGCATGGGTTTGTAACAAGTGGTGGGACACAGAGGTACCAGGTTTTATACTGTTTAGGAATGGCAGTCTACATAATGGAAAACATTAAATGAGAGATCATATAGCAGGAGAAACATCACCCTCTGAAAGAAAATGAGTCAGGACATGGTATAGGTGTTCTTGCAGTTGCAGTAGAGTAAGGGGTTGCTAGTGTATCAATATAGGGTACTGACCTTCCAGACACAACAAGGGAGGAGGGTAGGAGATTGAAAGTAAGAATAAAAGAATGTGGAAAGAGGATAGGAGGGAAGGAAAAGGGGAGTTTTAATTATGGGGAATCTGAATTTCTTAAAGCAGACTAGGAGAGCCCAAGCTTCTGTGGAGTAGGAGGTTGATTTACATCTTGGACCATGAGGTATTAAACCACCACCAAGTGTGAAAGTGCATCAGAAGGAATTGAATTCTGGCTGTATGCCTAATCAACATAGAGAGAATCAGAGATGTCCAGGCATAATCATCATTAAATAAATATGATTACAACCACTGTGTGGTTTTAGAGTGAAGGGAAGGACAGGAAACAATGGACTAAGATCATAGTGTGGGATTTCAGAATGGTGGATTATACTAAGCTGGGAAAGGGTCAAATACATGTTAGAAAAAACTGGAGGCAAAGCAGTGGGGTAAACAAGTATGGGAATGGGTAGGGATAGAGTATTTGGAGCTATCAACAGGGTTTTGAGGACAAAGTAAATAAAAAGGAGAAAGTGAAGGTTCATAAAGCTATACAGGACAATAAAACTAAAAATTAGGACAGATGACAGGGCATTCAATAAGTAGAAGGGATGTGGATACAGCACAAAGAGACAAGTGAAATCCTGCTGAGAGGAGCAACAGTGTGTACGTAATAGAGGTTGGCAGAATCAAAGTCAGCATTTTAGGTATACTGTAAAAAGGATGAAGAGAGGGACAGGACTGCACAGGCTGAGTAAGGATGAGCGACTATGGAAAACACAAAACAAGCAGAGGTACTGAACAAATATTTCTTTCTTTATGTAGTAAAGGGATGGCAGATTGTAATGCAGGAAGGAAGCTATGGCAGAGTAGGACAGTAGTGGACAGAGACCTAGATGGAAAGGTTGGCAGTGAGCTGGAACTAGTTTCCCAGGACAGCATAAGCACAGAGACCAGACATATTGTGCACTAGGGCTCTCAGGAATTTTGTCAGTGTGCTGGTAGGTACTCTCACTGAGATCTTCAGCAGAGCATTGGCCATTACAGTGCCTAAGGAGTGAAAGATGATGAGTAGGACCCTATTTGTACAAGACAAAAATGGCAAAAATCCAACAAAATGCATTCTTGTTAGCCTTACAGCAGTGAGAGGGAAAGTGGTGGAGAAAATCCTGAGGGAAGAACTCGTTATTTTCCTAGATGAAAACAATCTCCAGGCAGCAACCAACATGTTCATATCCAGAATGAGCTGTTGCTCAAACCTGACAGAGTCTTGATGTTGCATCATTGGCAAACCTAGCAATAGAGAACCAGAAGTCGTGGTTCTTCTGGACTTCTACAAGGCATTTGACTTGATCTCACAAAGATGGCTGCTAGGAAAACTACAGGGGTTAATGGCAGAACTGAGATTAAGGAACATAATGGTGACATGGTTGGAAATTATGATACAGGTAGTTTTTGAGAGACAAGAACATTAATTACTAGCTGCGTGCAGCTGTGATGAGATGACAGCACTAGGAGTAGCCAATAGGCAAATCATCACTATTCATCACTCTTAACAAACCTAATTCTGTATTTTCACGAAGTACTGCCAGATTAGCTACAATCTAGCCTAACTTCAGAGTATCACTCTAAATACTTCATCTGTAGAGCTTTAGGGTCTACTATAGTAGTCTCCCTCTAACTCCTGAACCGTACAGCCAGCCCTAGTCCTAATCCTTCGGCAACATGGCTCAATTGTCTGATCATACTACATGTTCTAAGCTAGCGTAACAGATGCTTTATGCTTACTGACTGTTCATTGCTTTTACCAATTGATAGTACAGCCTGCAAGTGATGTATGCATTTAGGAAACATGGAGGCAAGCCTCTTTCATCAACCCACTGTTGGTAAGCATCAAACCTCCACAACACCACATCAATCACAATGCACACCTAGGCCCATAACTTAAGCTGAGTCTGTAAAGAAAAAAAAATGCCAACATTTTCTAGAACATATGCTAAAAAGATCCCAACCACTAGCACACAAGTCAACATATATTCCTTTTCCACTCAAACATGCTGCAAATCCACACAGCTCACTCTAGACATTAGGACAGCAGGCCTAAGCCAATAAGGCCCACTAAATCTGTTTCCATATACAGAATGGTTTAGTCATAAGGGCTCTATAGTTGGGCATTCAGACTGCACACACTCCAGACTAGACAAGAACAGAATAACTGTAATACGCTTGTCTGGCACCAAGATTCATAATGTCACAAGAGCCCTAAACCAAACAAATATGATTATGACCTAGTGGTGGCTCATGTGGTAGTAAATGACCTGAGATGCTCCTTTCAAAAGGACATGCAAAGAGACATGGCGGAACTTAGTATTCATATGCTAGAGGCAGGAAAAACACTGCTCTTGAGTAGTGTCTTGCCCTTACCAAGAATGATGCCTAGATGGACTTCCAAGATGGCTGCACACTGATGAACAGCTTAATCTCAGCCCTCCCAGTGTGAAAAAATAAACTGAAAATTAATAGCCAGTTGTATAGTCAATCTGAGTAAAATTCAATTACTGGCTAGTAAGTACACGGCCTGGAAGCCAGCAAAGATGAAATTCAGAGAAACAGAAAGAAAATCAACTAGAAAAGGGAAGCAGAAAACACTGTCTTGGAAGAATCCTGAAGCTGTTCAGCAAAAAGCTGTTCAAGGTTCAGCTCTGGGACAAGAGATGTCTTCTAGTAATTTAGAGGAAAAAAGAAATCAGATGTACTCAGTGATCAAAATAAATGAAACATTGAAATAGTATATCAACTCAAATAATAACAATCTGGGAAAACAGAAGAAGCTTTAACTAGCTATTCAGACAAATTGATAAAACTGCAAAAACCAGAGGATGAAATGAAGTAAAGGCTAAGTATGAAACTTCACAAGAAGAGCTGTTTCAAAAAATGATAGAGTTAAGAGACAGAGTATGCAGAGAAACATGAGATTTTTCCATTGTACAAAAGAAACCAGAAGGAACAGACTGTATTAATTTTACAGAAGCACAGATAAACAACTGGACTAGTATTCCACCTCAGGATTTTATAATCGAAAGGGCACATTGAGTGTATGGTCATGTGAAAGCAACCAAGACCTGTACTGATAAAGATGAATTCATATACATTCAAAATATACACAAAAAGGTCAGCACGCTACTGTTCTGGGCAAACAAGATCTCACATCTCCTTTCTAAGCCAGAAAAAGCTACCATAGACAAAAGAATACTCTTATCACAACTTGAATATGGATCACCCATTACAGCTGCAGCCTCAAAAAACATGCTATCACCTTACAAACCATATCCAATAAAATATGTCTGTTCATTACTAACTCCCCCATTAATGAACACAACTGCCTAACTGTTGCAAAAGGTAAATGATTCCCAGTACATTTGAGAGCCAACCTCCTACTAGGATCACTAATTCACAAAGCCCTTTCTCCTGACACATTTTCCCCTCTCACTCATAAATTTTTTACCAAACCCCCCACATATAATCTCAGGGGTATCTCTCAATCTCAACCCACCCTACTAACTCCAAAAACTAAACTCCATTGCAGTGACCATGCATTCTCCATTCTGGGACCCAGACTTTGGGACTCCATTCCACTCTCAGTCAGAGAAGTCCTAATGTACTCAGACTTCAGATAGCAACTCAAGGGACACCTCAGCCAAATAAAGTGCAGCTGCACTCACTCAGGTCATGTCACAGTTCTGTCACAGCTCTGTATCCCTATTTCACTCTTCCTTATCTCATCTTGTCATCCCCTTACTGCCTCTCATCATCTTCCTTCTTCATGCCTCTTTCTCCACTCCTCTGTCTTATGCTTTCCTGCAACTATTCTCACTTGCCTCTTCTAATGTCTTCATACCTCTCTATATAATGATATACTACTGTCCCAGCATGATAAACCATCTCAGTCATTATGGCTACATCTTATCCGTAAAGCTCTGCTAAGCATAATTCCATTTTCCATCCATGTTTTGACTTTGTAAACTGCTTCCTGAACTAAATGTTGTAGCATATTTTTCCATCTGTCAATACGTATATGTTTTATAGGCTCCCCTTCACGTTGTCGACACTTCAAAATGCCAAATTTCATATGGTCAAGACCATATGATCGACATTTGAAATGCCGACAATGCGGAACCAGCATCTCTGTACAGTGCGGAATGGAAAGATTTCCATTCCTGCACTGTAGTGCAATCTCGGAGTTGGTATATTTAAGTTACGGAGGGGCTTGCCCCCCTGCTAGCAGTGTTTAGGTAAGTGTTTGTTGTTTTTTACTTTTGTTTTTCATATGTTCGACATTTCAAATGTCGATCATATGGTCTTGGCCATATGAAATTCGGCATTTTGAAGTGTCGAACATATGAAGTAGATCCATTTTATAGAATATCCTTGCATCTGTAAACACGTGTTAATTTCTTATGTGATCCTATTCATCTGAGCTGGGCCTGCAAATGGTCCACTGAGATCAGTGCACTACCCTGGTAAATACATATAAATAAATAAATACTAGCAGAAAGAGTTGATCCTGACAAAAACTGTGGAAGAAAGAAAAGGTATTAAAATGTAAGACAGCAGAGTGGAAAATGATTATTCACTGTATGCCAGGCAGAAGAGAAGCAAATCTGTCCCAGCAAACAGGGAATGTCAAGAGGCATGTGTGAAATTAAAGCTACTGTATCCAGCTGTCTTCATTTTTTTTTCTCGAGGATCAAATATATTTTTTGATGCAAAGCAGGCAAAGGAGGAAATAAAAAAGTTTATACAACAAAAAGTGAACCAGCAAACAGAAGGAAACTCTACTTCTCATTCTTCTGACAATAAAGTTCATAGAGAGACTTTACCAGTAAATTATTTTCCAATATTCCAGAGGAAAATGCTTGAGAGACAGAAAAAAAGTACAGGAGTTGAGTTGAAGAATCAGCAGTACCTTGAACTTCAACCAGAGTCAAGTGTTGGGAGTTGAGGATGAACAGAGAGAAGACCAGCAACACTAAAACTACTGAATAAATGGGGGACTATAAAACATTAATCACTTTTGTAAAGTATGACTTTGCAAGAAAAAGTAGCTGAGAAAGACTGGACTTTTGCTCACTTTGTTAAACTTCTGGGTGGATTGTAAAGCATAGGTTCATAGGTAGGTACTAGGCTATCGGCCCTGGGGCCTATACAAGCCCAGCCAAAAAGGTACCCTGGCTTTTGCCACCCAAGAAAATTATTTTCCTGTGACACTGTCGAGCAGAGCCACAGATGTGATCCCTGGGGTGAATTTCCTATTTCCCATCCAATCATCAAGATTTTTCTTGAAGAGTGCTAATGAGGAGCTTTGTTTGATATAGATAGGTAGTTTATTCCAGAGTATGGGAAGTCTCTGGGACAGGAATCTATCCCTCCGGCATGTTCTGTTTATTGTGGTGACAAGGTTTAGGTCCCTAGAGTGTGTAGTTTGGAGGGATTGGGATTTCTTTAAGTGGAGTATGTCCAACAGCTCTGGGTTTGACATAGCTTTGTATGTTAGGCAGAGATCACCTCTGAGTAGGCGATATGCAACGGAGTAAAGCTGGAGTTTTTTGAGACAGTCTGCATAGGGCATCTGTTTGAGGCCAGTAATCCTCTTTGTGAGGTATTTCTGTGGCCTTTCCAGTTGTTGTAGATGTCTTGTGAGGTACATACCAAAAGGGGCGTTGTACTCTATAATGGGTCTAATGAGTGATGAGTAGAGGGGAACAATGACCTCTTTTTTCTGGATGAGAAACCTTTTGTGATGAGGTGTGCCACATAGAAGGATTTCCTGACTACTGTGGCAATGTGATTATCAAAGAAGAGACTACTGCCCACCTGTGTCCCAAGGTCTCTTATCACACTTTCCGTGTTACGTATACTACTGCCTATGTTGTAGTTCATGGGTACAGAGTTTTTACCAAAGGGGATGACAATGCACTTTTTGGCATTGGGCTTGAGGCCATGGCTTTGACACCAGGCATCTGTCTCAGTGAAAGAAATACTGAGACTATTACATATTTGGACATTAGATTAACCTTTGACAAAATAAATAACATACTTAAATCAAATATTTATAGAAAATCTACCTTTTCAAATTCTTATTTACACTTCGAAAGCTGGCACCCTGACCATCAGAAAAAGGCAATAGTTAAAGGCCAAATGGTCAGGGCTGCAAGAATGACCAGCCTAGAGGTGGAATTTGTTGATCAATTACGTTTCATGATGTCCTTATTTGTTAATCGAGGTTACCCTGAGGAATTATATTTAAATATATTTGAAGAAGTCAAGTTAAAAAGGGAAAAAGGAATATATACATCTATTTTAAACTATGATGTTAATACAAGATCAAATTTAGACAATTACGGTAAAAATACATCTTACAATTTAAATACTATCCCTTTTTATATTACTACCTTTAACGATATTTCCTATGTCATTAGAAGTATTATCAATAAGAATTGGAATTTGGTTAACATTGATAATAATTTGGGATGACTTTTCCTAGGAAAGATTTCTTATATTTTTAGGAAGGATATGTCATTTAAAGAATCTTTTGAACGTGGAATGTCCAATTGTACAAATATTTCTAATAGGAGAATTGGGAATTTCAAATGTGGCAGGTGTTCAACATGCCCATATGTCTTGAATACTAGTAATATGGTTAAGGTCAATCACCACAAAATAAAAATTGGGGCACATTTTAATTGTTATACTACCAATGTGGTTTATATTGCCTTATGCCAACAATGTGATGCATTTTATGTTGGGAAAACTAGCAGACATATGAGGGATAGAATTAAGGAACACTTGTTGGATATTAAAAAATCTAAGTCTACCAATGCCTTGGCTAGACACATTGCACTGTTCAATAACCATCAATTTAAGTTTTTTGGTGTTATACATATTGAATTTGACCCACAAGGAAAAACTATTGAGTATGACTTGGATGTACAAGAATTGAGAATGCAAATATTTTCAAATGCCCACACTCCACCGGGCTTAAATGAATATTGTAGTATCAAGCCCATTTTGAAACTAAATAGTCTTAAGGGCAAGTAAGGTTATACAGTGTAAACCTTTTTACCTATTTAATTTATTCATTACAGTATGTTAGTATTGTTTCACATCCATTTGTGAGTGTATATATACATTTTTTACATTTTTTACTTATATATTATATATATTTATATATTTATACATTATAATTAAGTATTTATACATTTTATTTGTGTATTTATATATTTATTTATTCCTTAATACACACCATGTGTATATGTATATATACACATACATACTTTTTATATATATATATACATATTTTCCTTGTGTGTAATTACATACATACATATAATAATTTTTTATGTATATATTTTAAATTAATGAAATTATAATGTTTTAGTTCATTTAGGTTTATTATGATCACAGTTTTATTATGATTACTGTTATACGTTTGCATTGGGAATGAATGAATCAATTAATTTATTTATTATTTTATTAATTTATTTTTTATTGATTGGATAATTGGTGAATTAACTGGAGATTACTATTTAAGTGGCTTTATTCCTCATGCACCTGTATTCTGATGAAGTCTGTGGAGACGGACGAAACCCGGGTAAATGTTTTATCGGCGTTCTATCTGATGTGAATAAAGATCCTTTGGAGCACATTTTTGCTTGCAGCTGGTCTATTATGCAATTTGAGACTTGTGGAACGTTGGATTCATCACTCATTGGCTTTTGACATTTGTTTTGGCTTATACCCTTCCTCGATTGTGCTTCCCCATTCCACCGGAGTGGTTACTGTTTGGTTTCATATTCGTTGGTTAACAGCCTGGGATGTTGTCTGGTCCCATGGATGCTGTGTTCTTGGCTTTGGAGAGTGTGGCTTTTACCTGTGCAGCCGTGATTACAGGAACTTTGCATTCTTCTGGTATAGAGATGGGTTCTTTATGGGGGTGAGAGGGGGGGTAAAGTTAGCACTGAACCTATCTGCCAGGATGTTGGCAATATCAGTTGGGTCTGTATATTTAGTGCCATTGTGCTGTAACTCAGAGCAAATCTGAGTGTTGCCATTGAGATTCTTGACATAGCTATAGAATGCTTTGTGGTTGTCTTTAGAATCAGTGGCAATTTTGTTTTTGTAACTAGCTTTGGAGGATTTTATCAGGAATCACAGCTTCTTACTGAGGCTGACCAGGGAGCTCCTCCACTCGTGGGATTTTACTCTCTTTTGCAAGAGTTTCTTCCTTCTGTTGTACAGTTTGTTTATGGCAGGGGACCACCAGATTGGCTTCCTTTTTTGGAGGATAGTGTCTTGGTTCTACTCATGTAAGTGCTTATAAAGTGCAATTGTGCAATTGTGTAGGATTCAGTAGTCGTAACTGTATTGTCCATCTGCATGGGTGTTGTGAAGTTCACCACTTCTGTCTTAAGAAGCATGAAGTTGGCTTTGGAGAAATTTTTTACCATGGTTTCCTTAATGTGGGGGTGGAGGCAGGATGTGGATATCTAGGGTAATTAGCTTATGGTCGGATCGGACCAATGAGGCGTTGACTTCAGGTGTGGAACACCGGTCACTCATATTGGTAATGACTAGATCTAGGATATTGTTGCCCCTGGTGGGGTGTGGATTAGTTGATCCAAGGCACTGGAGTTTATGAATTCCAGAAAGCATTGAGCGAAGGAGTTGGTACATGAGTAGTTTTCCCAGTTAATGGTGGGGTAGTTGAAATCACCCATTATTAGGGTGTTTGGTTGATCCCTAATATTTTCCAGTACATCAAGAAAAGATGAGTGGGAATCCTGGGGCATGGTGGGTGATCTGTTGCAAGCTGCAATTTGGATTGCAGTTTTGCCCAGAGTTAGTTGCACATGGATAACCTCGGCTACATTATGCTGAGCAACTATCCTGGAGGTGTGGATATCCTTAATGAATATGGACACACCTCCACCTTTGGTGTTCCGGTCCAGGTTACGTGGCTGAAAAGTGTAGTATGAGTTATAGCCTGGTAGTGCAGGGGTGCTCTCTGGAGCCTTGAACCAGGTCTCAGTCACTGCACAGATATCAATGTTCTCCATTTTAAGCAGTGCCTCGAGTGAGTGCATTTTAAGATTTAGACTTCTAACATTGAGTAGCATCACCCTATATATATAAAAATAAAAGTTTTATTTAGTGTGTAGTCAGGGGTATTTTAAATGCAGGGGAGTCTCTTCGGTGACTATTCTAAATGTTAAAGATATTAAAGTAAAAATTACTTTTTTGGTTGTAAGAAATAAGGCTTTAATGTATAACATGAGAAGAAAAGTTGGACAAAAGCAAGTTTAATGTTAATGTGCTGTGATCCTGGGCTGCTAGGGTGGGGTTGGTATATAAAAGTGCAGTGATTATATTATATATAGAATTAAGATATTGTCTCTTATTTTTACAAGGGTGAATGTCTACATTAATGCTCATGCCTTAAGCTATAAACAAGTGTTTTTTCTAAACAACTGAGTTTAAATAATAAGACAAAATGATGAAAGTCATGAAAAATGCCAAGCTTCTTACATCTGCAAATATATTAGCTTGTTTTTTCCCATTAGCACATGCTCAGTGGGAGTCAAGAAGTATGTTGCTAAGGCAGCTGTACATTCTGTTCTGAGTGAAATTTTTAAGATTTCATTGTTGACTAGTTTTACATAGAGACACTCTGCAGATGTAAACAATCTTGAGAGTTCTGAGCATTCTTTGCTGAAAGACATGCAAAATGTAAAAGTACAATGGCAAGTGGTTCAGTGAAAATAAAGTTTCAAATTATGGGAAGTGAGTAAGAGATAGCAGCCTCTCTGGCAGTCTTAATACTTTAATATATTTAATAGAACAATATCCAATTTAGTTTTATTTAAAAAACTAGCCAGTGCACTTTTTCTTAGAGCTAAAAGTTAATGTTTTCTGAAAGCATGGAAACTGTTTTTCACATCCAGGAGAGGAATAGAGATAAGAAAAGAATGATGCGTAGATAGTTGGCTTTAACAATTGCCTAAGTAAGTTATGCCATTCTAAGTGTATCTGGTATATGTCATCCTGGGATGAGATGGTAAATAAGACTTCTTCTTTTTTTTTTACCTTGATTTAAGGATGAATGACTGATGTGGCAGCAAAATTTCCTTACTGAATCATCCTCCTGTCACTGTATTTATCCATTGGTTCACTGTTACCTCTGTACCCTGACAGTTTGTGGGTGTGACTGTGTCTGCTTTGGTTATCACCTGTACAGGAACAAAGTGGACCAGAGAGTTACCACTGCCACCCATGTTTGCTCTACCTTGTAAGTTATGGTCCTAATGCTATTCCCCTTTTATTGTATACTATCATCTTAGAAGTCGGCTTAGGCAATGAAGAGTGGCCAGCATGAGTGCCCCACTCCTGGCCTTAATTAGGCATGCCTCTGGGTCTGCTTGCTCCCACAACATGGTAGTCTCTTTATTCTCCAGCTTAAGGACTTGTGTTATTCTTATTTGAAGATGCACATAGTTTTGTGTGTTTGTATTAAATTAATAGGTTCTGTTTTTTTTTTGAGGGTTTTCATTAAAACAAAAAGTCCTGTAAGATTTGACATAGTTTCAAATGGATATGACAAATAACTGAATAAAAGATCAACCTGCCAAATGTTAGTGCGTACATGTAACACAAAAACTAAAAGTGGACATTTTTAAAAAGCTCTTATACATAACAGGTGGGAATAATAACTTATTATAATAATGGCAACACTTTCCATATTATTTTTGAATGTGAATGGTCTCACAGGTATATACAAAAAAGAAAAAAGTAGTGAACTATATTCAGAAATGCAGAGTGGGAATAATTATGCTACAGGAGATGTATTTGGAAAGAAATGAGCATGTGAATTTGATTAAGAAATGATTTCAAGATAGTTATCCAGCAGAATACATGGAACAAAGGAGAAGGAGAGTGCTTAAATTAATTGCTAAAGAGCTCCAATAATGCTAGAAGACATGAAGAAAAAAGATAATAATGGTAGCTTTGTAGTACTAAGGGGCTACTGGCAAGGGAGGAGGATTATGCTGCCATGTATTTATATTCCACCGGAAACTGCTATAATGGAGCTTAAGAAAAGTCTAGGAGAAATAGTCAGCTTTCAGTAGGGAATATTACTTATAGGTGGGGGCTGGAATTTGATTTGCAACAGTGAGGATGCATCTGGGGTTCCTAGAAGGGAGAATATAACAAAAGGGCAGATTTTTAAAAAAATTATGAAAATATTTGGTATAGAAGAATTCAGTAGTAAGAGCTTGGTGAGAATTTACATATTATTCTCCAAGGTGCAAAAACTGGGCTAAGCAAAACAGAAATTATATTTTACAGGAACATGAGCATTTAATTGAAAGTTTTGATATGCATCCAATAACTATTTCAGATCATGCACCAATAATAACTAAAATAAAAATGCAGGATAATGAAATAAAAATGGAACAGTGCTTCCCCACCTATCTGTTAAATAGAGAAGAATTTAAAAAATGGGTAGAGAAATTATTCAGGAATTATTAGGGAAGATAAAAAAAATCTTCAGAAAATATAGCTAGAGATAAAATAAAAAAATGAAAGTGGAGTTTAAAAATAGTGTACAGATAAAAGCAAAAGAGATATGGTTAAAAAGTAACAAGAATTATTTAGAAGGACTGACAACTGTTAAAGTATTGCAGAATAGGGGGAATATCACAGAACAAGAAGAGGTACAACTGCAGAGTGCTAAAGAGAAAAATAAGGGATTACCTCGATATTGTGCATGAATTAAAGATTGCTGTTAAGCAACTGCTTTTTTTTCAATAAGAACTCCAGAGCACAAAAACTTTTATCATAACAGCTCAAGCAACAGAATGTAGAAAGGGTTGTTGCCATGGTTAGGGTGCCTAAAACAAGGAAAATAACCAGAGATCCAGTAGAGGCATTAAAAATATTTTTGAAATTTTATGAAAATCTGTATAAAGCAGAGAAATGTGGAAACTATTACAAAGTGGAAATGTTTGTGGAAGAAATAAATATACCAAGGTGAGATGTAGATGAGGCTCTATTACTACCAGTTAGGATAGATGAAGATGAGATAAACATGGGGATGTATATCCAATCTACAGGAAAGTCTCCATGAATAGATGGTGTTGCTGTGGAAGTTTGGAAACTAGGAGAGAAGAAAGTGATACAAATCTGGAAGGTTTTGCTTAACAGTATTTTAAAAGGAGGAGAAACATCAGCACCCTGGAAGAAATATGTGGTGGCTGTGATACCTAAAGATGGTAAAGACCTGTCAGATCCAGTTTCATATAAGCCCATTTCGATTCTAAACCATGATTATATAAAATGTTTATGTCTACAATGACTAAAAAAGGAATGGGAAAGATGAGGGGGGCAAACATTCAACAATATTAATAGAACAATGATGGTCCAGAGGAAAGCAGAGTGTAAGAAAACAGCACTGTTGTTGGTGGGTCTTGATGAAGAAAAAGCATTTGACAGGGTAAGCTGGGATTTTATTAGTGCAATGGAAACTTTTGCATTCCCTCACACAATACTAAGGTTAATTAAGAGGATATATGAGGGATCAGAGGAGAAAATTAAAGTGATGTTGTTCCTCTCTGATAAGTTCTGTTTGAAGAGAAGAACCAGTCAGGGGAGTCCTCTTTCTCCTTTGTTATTTGCTTTATATTTAGATCCACTGAAAAATTAAATAATGGGCTCAGAAATTCAAGGATATAATTGGTATGGTAATCAGGAAAAGTTGGCTTTATTTGCAGATGATATTATTTTGTACATGATAAAACCAGAAAAAGATATTTCCATGTTGTGAAAATTCTGAGAGTGTTACAAGTCTTTTTGGCATACAAAATTAATGAAGATAAAACAAAGGCAGTAGCTGCAAACTATGTACTGACACACAAATCAGTACAGCAATTCCTATATTTGTGGGGACATGTTAAAATGAAGTACTTAGGAGTATGGGTTAAAAAGAATTTTGTTATGACAGCTAAGAATATGTGGAAAGAGACAATGCAAAAGAAAATACAATAACTGAGAAACTGGAAGCTCTTACTTGTGGATATGGATAGCAAGATGCAAGCAGTGAAATGGTTTTAGTCTCTTTATTTTTATATACACGTCAGGCATACTATTATCAACCAGAGAAGTTGTGAGTAGCAGTTACAGAGTTGAAGGATTTTATCAACTTATCCCACTTGGCTCTTGCCTTCTTCCCCTCCCAGGTAAAATCCTTCAACTCTGTAACTGCTACTCACAACTTCTCTGGTTGATAATTCTTTTTAACCCATACTCCTAAGTCCTTCATTTTAACATATTCTGTAAGGTTCTTCTTGAATTATAGCTTTTTGCTTGTGCCATGCATAGGACACTTAACTGTGTAGCTCTGAAATACCCCTTCAAATCGAGTAATCCCAAACTACCTTGTGTCCTATGCATGGCACAAGCAAAAAGCTATAATTCAAGGTGGAAAGGGATGATGATAAAATGGGGAGAAGCTCAAGATACAAGGACAGACTGGGATTGTGGGTGCAGTTCCTTTAGGAGAATAACAATAACCAAGAAAAACACGATATACACCAACCAAACTCCACTCAGTAAAGGCAAAACAAAAGCGAGAATAACAATAACCATACCGAATATTATATTCATAAAGTAGCAGAAAGTATTCTAAGAACTAAGCCAACATGGGAATGGAGAAAGGACATTATGTCAATAGAGATAACTGCGATTAGGGACACAAACAATAGGCAATAGGGGACCGGAATCTATTGGAGAAAACTGGGAAAAGAACCAAGGTATTTGGAGCAAATAATTAGAGAGGAAAATTAATAGAATGGGAAGAGGCCAAGAATTTATTTGGACTGCAGGCAGAGACTGTCTTCTCTATTAAGAACTGATGTCAGAGTACAGGCAAAGAGAAAGAAATAGGAGGATCCTAAGTGAAAGACCAGTACTTGTAGAGTTTTTAGTAGACTCTAGAGCAGAAGCTGCTGTAAAAAATTGAATAATTAGTAGAGCATATATTATCTGAAGCCAGGATCCACCAAACCATGCACATACTCCAGTCATTATATCACAGTTACCAGTATGATTCCATCATAGTCCATGTAGGGATACATTACCTGAGAAATACCTCCCTGTATTATATGAAGAAGACTTAATTGAGCTCTTAGACTATGTGTGTCAGGCTGGTATGAGCCTAACATGGATCAGCATATTACCAGTACTGAAGATAATGCTACAATATGAGCAAATGGTGATTGATTTTACCAAATGGGTGTCTTTCTCGTATCATTCTAAGGAGATCCAATATTTGCCAGTTTTGGAGAACATGGTTAACAGAGCACATTGCAAGGATGGTGTGCACCTGTCTCCCTTTTGGCTTTTGAATACTGACTAAAACATTATCCACCCCATAGTGTCTTTTTTAGGCAATTGCAAATTGACAAACCTACCAACACAGCAAAATTAACTCAACTGAACTTCAAGGTGTTACTGCTCAGTGCCAAGAGCCTCAAGAAAAAAACTTCACTTCCTTCAAGCCTTCCTCACACTCAGGAATATAGACATCCATGCAGCTACCAAGACATGGTTTTAAAACAACAATGAGTACCCCAGCAGTGCAAGGTTTTAGCGCCTTCCACAGTTTTAGACCAGTAGCTGCTCAACCAAGGGCTAAAGGTGGATGTGTCTCAATATACATCAATAACAAGCATACCTCTAGGTTGGGCAGACAGGATGGCACTCTGGAGTTCCTCCACAGGCAGGTCACCATGCACAAAATCCACATACCATATCCTAGCCAATTATAGGTCACCCTCCATGTCCCAAGAAGCTCACAATACATACTTGAACCTACTGGAGGCACTTACCATCCAACCTAACACCCTACTCATGTGAGACTTAAACTGCTCATCTGTAGCCTGGAAATCCTACAAGGTCTCAAATCTATAGGCACAGAGTTTCCTGGACTTTGTAATTAAGAACACCCTTGACCAAATAATGAATATACCCACTACAGGTTCCAACATACTGGACCTCATACTCACAAATATGGGAGAACGCTGCAGCCCCACTCATTTGTCATCCTCCCTGGTAAGTAAAAGGAAATATTCTAAGGCAAACTACCATTTATTTAGTGATGGTTTGTCCAACTTCAATGTCCCTCTAAGCCCTGATAACACAGCAGTCTAGGTTCATAGGAGATTACTAGGCTAGCAGCCCTAGAGCCCTTACAAGCCTAGCCATGTTAATCCCAAGTTGCCTCATTTGTCCTTATTAAGTGAACATATTTTGCAGAGCTAGTCTATGGTCAGCACTGGCTCCCCATATCCATGAGGGTCATGGGTACCACCCCCAGGGTGAATTTGTGGTCTTCCATCCATTTGTCCAGGATGTACCTGAATAGGGTCAGTGGGAGCTGTGCTTCACGTGAAATGGAAGTTTGTTCCAGAGAAGTGGCAGTCTCTAGGAGACATATTTGTCTGTCCAGCATGTTCTGTTAATGTCACAGGCTAGGTTAAGATCCCTAGAGCAAGTGACTCTTGTGCCATTAGATTTGTGCATGTTAAGCATATCCATCAGCACAAGTCTCCTCTCAGCAGCCTATATGATACAGAGTTCAGTGACAGGGCTTTTAGTCTATCCACATATCTCATGGTTTGGAGGCCCTGTATTGTCTTGGTGGGGAACCTCTGTGGTCTCTCCAGCTGCTGCAGGTATCTGTTGAGGTACAAGCAAAAGGGAACATTGTACTCCATTAGTGGTCTGATAAAGATCAAATATAGTGGGGCTATAAGATCCTTAGACCTGCATCCAATGCCCTTATTTATAAGGTGCACAACATAGAATGCTTTCCTTACCACAGAGGAAATGTGGTGGTTAAAGTTCAGATTGCTATCTAGGTTCCTAGGTCTCACACCACTGGGTTTGAGCTTCGGAGGGTATTGCCAATACTGTAGTTATTGGGAAATTCTACTTTGCGAAATGGAATAATGCACTTTTTTGCATTTAGTTTTAGACCATGGCTTTGGCACCAGTCATTTGTCCATATTAGCCCTTCCTGTAGTATGTTAACATCACTGGGGGACTCAAAGATTGCACCCAATTTGCAAATTTAGCCTGGGCTTCCGAGAAGTATATTATGAACAGTAAAGGACCCAGCACAGAACCTTGTGGTACGCCACTGGTGATGGGTCTATGGTGATGGGTCTACTGGTATAGGTGGATTCACCAACCTTGACAGTATGTGTTCTGTCGGTGACCCAACTGGCTACCCATCTAGTGATGTAAGCGTTAATGTCTAACTGAGAGAGTTTTTCAATGAACCCTGAGTGAGGGATTGTGTCAAAAGCTTTGGCCAGGACAAGATAGGCAGTATGAACTGTCCTACCTTCATCCAGGGCTTTGGTGACTTTTTTGAAGAATTTCACCAGGTTTAATAAACATGATCCACCCTTAACAAAGCAAAATTGGGTTGGGTCTAGAGTTTGAAGGTTGCCTACATCCTTGTTGATAAGGTCCATGATGATTCTTTCCATGGCCTTACAGATGAGACTGGTTAGACTTATGGGTTTATAGTTCCAAGGGTCCATTGATGGCCTTCCTTTGTGCAAAGGGATTACTGTTGCTGTTCTCCACTCTGCTGGAATAAAGCCAGTTCTCAGGCTATGGTTAAAGAGAGAGATAAGTAGGTCTGCTAGGTGTGGGTTTGCTAGGTCCTGTTTTAGATTGCTTAATAAGCAGCTTGGGATGTTATCTGGTCCCATTGAGGTTGTGCTTTTGACCTTAGGGAGCAGAGATAAGACCTGATCTCTACAGATAATCAGCAGAAGACTGGTGTTGGGTATGCTTGGAATATGGCCAGTTGGCCAGGGGGGTTAAGTTTGCACCAAATCTGTCAACTAGCAAGTAGGTGATTTCCTCCGCTGTAGTATAAGTGGTACCATCTATTACCATTTCTGCATAAAGCTGGACATTCCATTTTAGGATTCAGATGTAATTAAAGAATGCCTTATGATTATCTTTAGCTAGGGGCACTATTTTAGCATCATACTTAGCTTTAGAGAATTTCACGAGATTCTGATTTGCTTGTTTAATCTGAGGAGGGAATTCTTCCTCTGTTGAGTCAGTAACCTTTTAGTCTTAGACAGTTTCTTCCTCTTGTTATATAACCTGTTATACTTGAGGTCCACCAAGGTGGCTTGTTTTTTTTTGAGAGGACTTAGTTTTGATCCAGTCAGCTTAAGTGTTTGTATAGGGCATCTAAGTACACCTCTCCATTGGAGTCTTTGGTGTCTGTGAGGGCAGGGGGTATAAAACTTTTTATACCATCACTTAGTAGTATGAAGTTAACTTTGGAAAAGTTCTTCAATTTTTTTGCTCCTTTGGGTGTGTTGGGTCCAATAGTTACTTCAAATGAGACAGTTTTATGGTCTGACCTTACCAGGAAGGTATCACACAGGGAGGAGTGCAGTGACTCCCCATGTTAGGGAGTACTACGTCTAGGACATTTGAGCCCTTTGTGGGGCTGCAGATTATCTGTTCCAGAGCATTTGAATTAACAAAGTCCAGGAACCTCTGGGCAAGCATATTTGCACTCATATATGTCAAGCAGTGGATGGAAGGACAGTTGAAATTACCCATGACTAAGGTGTTGGGCTGTATGGAGAGTGATTCCAGTAAGTCCAGGTAGGAGGTGCACTTTTCTTGGTTCACGGTGGTGGACCTACAGTTAGCAATGATGTGGTAGGGTATTTTGCCAAGAGTTAATTGGACATGGAGTAGTTAGAGAGAGTCATACTGTGTGACCTGTCTGGAGGTGTACTTCATTTTAATGAAAATGGATACCCCTCCACCTTTGGCTCTTCATGCTCATTTTGAGGGCTCAATGTGTGCAAGTCATTGTAGCCTTGATTGACTGGGGTGCTCTCTCTGGCCTTGAGCCATGTATCAGTGACTGCACAGATGTTAGCATCTTGAGAGGTGAGGAGTGCTTCCAGAGGATGCAGCTTCATGTTTAGACTTCTTACATTAAGCAGAAAAACCTTGCGTTTGCCTCAGGTGGATTTTGTTAAGCCATCAATGTTGTTGTTTTGACATTGCCTAAAAAAGGCACTATGGGGCAGCAAGCACCTTTGCCAGTATCCAAAAGCCTAGAGAAGGCAGGTGCAGACCATTTCTGGCAAAGCAGCATGGCCTATTGACCATGTTATCACACGCTGACAGATACTGGATCCCCCTGGACTGACACTAGAAGCTAAGCTAATTCTTGAAGTCAATCATTTTTTGTTTATACTGTGGCATCATCATTGGAGAAGGCAGAATGCTGCTTAGGGCTAGGGTCATACCTGCCTGGAACACATAGTCTGAGGGTTCAGTCATATCTCTCTTCATATATTCCAGCGAGGTACGTTTCAAGCCATTCACCCTAACATGAAACTATGACTGAGTCATAATGGTACTTGTTGAATAACTTGAGTGCATGTGTGATCTGATGGATCCTAGCACCTGACAGGCAGCTGACCGTGCCCTTCTCCTTGTCCAGCCTAGTGAGGGGAACATCTGTGTGTCTCACTATTCAGTCACCTATGACCTGGACATTTGGTTTAAAGGTGTTTTGCCTTAGGGGTTTATTTGTGAGACACATTTCTATGTGTTATTATGTGTAGTGGTTTCTATTTGCACAATGGTGTATGCACTTTGTTTACGTTTAGAAGGTCTCTGAACTTTTGGTAGACTTTTAGTGAGTACCTCTGCATATATGGGTCTATGTGTCATGTCTTTACTTTGTGTGAGAGGTGAAGAGTGTGTGCTGACAACCTGTTTGGTATCCAGTTTGGTGTTATATGAGAGAAGTGATTCCAGTTTCATAGTGTACTTACATCTCTCACGGTATTTACTGTAGAAGTAAATGGTTGTCAATATACATGAGGCAATTATTACATTGCCTCAGTATTCCCATGTCATGCAGACTGGCTGAAAAAATAATGGGAAACTGTATGTCCATTATAGCTGCTTTTTACCATATGAGCTATTAGAGAAAGGCTTGGGATAGATTGACCAGTTTTTGCACAAAAACTATCAAGCTATTAGGGAAAGGAGAGGGCTAGATTGATCAGTTTTTGCACTAGGACTATCAAGGGTTGTTAAATTGAGCGTTGTGGATGATAGATGTGGCAACACTGCTCAGTGCACAAATAAGTCACCTTTAGTGTAACAGAGAAGCTTGTGAGGATTCCATTGTCAGTTGTCTAGGGGAAAATTGTGTTTCAAGGTGTTTGCATCTATACAGGGAACCACTAATCCCCATTGCACAATGTGCAATGACAAGCAAATGCAAGGCTTAAATACAGGCACAATTAAACAGTTTTTAGCTAATCTACCAATAGGAAAGTACACCATGAACCTTCCTCCAGCAATCCTCAGCTCAGACAAGGCTGGATCCACACTATTTTGCCACAAGGGTGCAGGGAGCCTTTCCTAATGTAAGATGGCTGGTTTACTGCTTGAGTGTAACAAAAACAGACTAGATTTAGCAGGTCTGAATTCAGACTATGATATCTAGGCTGAAAATACAGTGGAAACCAAATAGAGAAAATATGCAGTCACAACAGTAAAAAAAAAAAAAAAAAAAAAAACAGGAAAAAAAAGCAGTGATCAGATACAATGCAATTTAAAAAGTACAGCAGAGACACAGAAAATATTTGATGCAAAAATCTCAAGTGCTTCCCCAACCTAAACAGACCAGGCTACCTCCCAGTGCACTAGATGGAAAATCTACTGACCTCTTGATGTAAAAACAAGTGCTTGCTAGAGAGTAAGAATACACTACTTTATCCAACAGCTAGTCAGAAAATGAATTTAGACCAAGTAAATCAGTAGAGCAGACAATAAGAGGCAAAGTGCACTTCTTCAATATAAGCACAAGGAAAAGCAAATAAATAATTCAATATTATCAACAGTAGTGTAGAAAGGGAGGAGTTTATTAAACTCATTTTACATTAGGGGTAGGAAGCTTAAAATCACCAGGTTTAAAAGGCAAACCAACAAAGGGGAAGGTGGGTGGGAAACACTAGCAGGGAATCACCAGCAGTGCTTTAGTTTATGCAGGTATCAAATCTTTTCAGACAAAGACAAAGGCCCAGAATTTCACTGAGTATTTAAGTATCACTCAAGAAACAATTTACTCAATGAAAAAAAAATGTGAAATATGCAGCCTAGATATTTAAGTGTCTACCTCTCACATAAAGCAAAAACACCAGGCTAAGTAGATTCTTAAAACAGAAAACAAAATGGAGTAGGTAAAAGAGAAAGCAGCTCTATCAGTCACATACAAAAAATATAGGTTTACTTTTCTCACCCAGTAGAAAATTGCTCTCAGAATCTCTGTACAGCCATGTGAATGGCTGCATAAAGGCTGCTGTACCTACCAGACATATGGCCAGAAATATCCCAAGAAACAAACCACCCTGGTAGCATCCCAAATTAAACAAAATATACAACAAAAGGTAAAACACTATGGCAAAAATTTGGAAACATAATTCACATGATGACAAAAACTCTCTCATCAAACTAAATAGGCAACTAAGAGGGCTAATTAGGTCAAACAAAGCCAACTTTGTGGTTAAGATAGCCTCTTGTTAGTGGACAAATTCAGTTCTAATTTTACTGCCCTCTCAACCCCAACCATCCCCCAACATAATACCCTCAAACATAACCCCTCCAACTATAACTAGGGAGCATGTACTGGCTGCGCTATCTAAAACCAAGAACACCACATCAATGGGCCCTGATAATATCCCAGAATGCATCCTAAAAATTCTAAAATATAACTTACCAGGTCCTTGAAGTCACTATTTAACTATAGTCTTAAAAGGCTTTGTGACACAAGAACTGAGGACTGAGATGGTCATCCCCCCTTCATAAAGGAGTACCTTCAACAGATCCTACAAACTACACACCCATTAGTTTGACTAGTCTTATTTGCAAAGGCATGGAAAGAATTATCATGGAAATTATCAAAAAAGGACATATGGAACTTCCAGATACTGGATCCATCCCATTTTGGCTTTGTCAAAAGAAGGTCATGTCTACTGAACCTTGTGTACTTCTTTGAAAAGGTCACCAGGACAATGGATGAGGGAGGAAATGGTGCATACTGCCTACCTAGATCTGACTAAAGTATCTGATACAATACCCAACTCAGGCATCGTCAACAGACTTACAGAACTAGGTATAAACCCTTTTATAATACACTGGATAGCTATCTGGCTCATGGCTAGGACTCAAGAGGTTAGGATTGGTCAGGTCACCTCAACAAAGAGGCTGGTCACCAGTGGATTTTCTCAGCACTCTGTGTTGGGCCTGCTCCTCTTTGGCTTCTACTTCTCAGAGGTCAAAGCCAGTATCAAAGGCCCCTCTCTGACCAAGTTCACAGATGACTGCAAACTGGAAGCAGTCATTGAATCCCTCCTAGACAAGAACACCCTTCAGGAAGGTCTAAGACAGACAAATTATTGGTGCCAAAACTCAATGCCAACAAATTGCATTATAGTACCTTTTGGGAAGTCGGCCACTCTGAGTAACTACATCATCAATAAAATATCTCTAAACATTGGTTCAGTAGTCAGAGATCTGTTAACTCATGTAGAGAGTAAACTAGCATTTTACCAGCATATGTCCAAGATAGTAAGAAAATCCTTCTATGTCATTTAACTTATAAGTAAGGACATGGCATATAGGTCCAAACAGGTCAGTGCACCACTGTACTCAGCCCTCATCAGGCCCATCATAGAGTATAATGCCCCTTTCAATATGTACCCTACCAGATGTATGCACCAACTGGAATGTCCACAAATGTTCCTTACAAAAAGAATACAGGGAAATGAACACAATGTCCTGTGCTGATCACCTCAAAGCTCTGTCTCTTTACTTGGTATCATACATACTTCTGAGAGGTGATCTTTGCCTGGCATACATGGCATCCTTGTACCCTATTTTGATATACCATTTGCACATCTGCAAAACAAACAGCATCAGAACTACTAGACCTAAAGTTTGCTTGAGTCATAAATATGACATGTTGAGGAGACAGATATGTTTCACAAGGAATTCCTATTCTCTGAAACAAGCCCCTCATCCATGTGAAGCAGAGTTACTCCCTAACCATATTTAAGTGCAACTTGGATCAATGGATGGGTAATCGGAAATTCACCCCTGGTCTGGATCATCTGTCTCTGATGGACAGAGGCAGTCAGTAAATCACCCCCTATATAAATCAAATTTGTGGTTCACATTTGGGTTGCACAGCTAGGCTTATAAGGGCCCTAATAGTCATTTTCCTAGCATATACTTATAAACCCATCAACCTATGATCTGTTGGGCCCTCTTCAAGGACAAAAATGACTAATATTTGACAGTGTCCAACTACATGCAAGTGAGGAGAGCTCCGTGGGGGAGATAACCCAAGTAGGCTTTTCACAATTTATGATGTGTTGTAGATACTGCAACCAGAGAAAGACCCAACGCATGATGCTAGCAGAGGCTATCCCAGTGGTGCCACCTCAAGCCAATCATCCCAGTAGGAGTACACATTTTTTACACTCTTCTTTTTTTTCTACCCACTGTTAGCCATGGGCCATTCCCAAGACCTCTCCTCATCTAGCAGGTCTACTGGACTCACCATAACCTCCCCCCTGCACTAAAACCAATACATGTCAAGGGCCAGTGAGGAGATCAAGGACCCTGGGAAAGTGTCACACTGCTACTGGGGAGCATTTCTGACTTAAAACCCCACCCCCTTGGGCACTCTTGTTCTATTCACCGGAGCTGGCTTACAATTTGCCCTATAGCATTTTAGCCATGCCTGTAAATGCAACTTAACCATGAGCCCTGCCCTTCAGCAGTACAACACAACTCATGAGATTCCAGCCTCCACTAGGGATGTTATGTAAAGGTGCATTAGAGAATGTACTCCACCACCCAGGATGGCACTACCATCCACCCGCCATGTGTCATCAATCATCTAAGCCACTATTCTAGGCAATAGTCATGACTTTATCCCTCTGTGCTACTAGTGCAGGAACACAGTAGGGTGATACATGTTTCGTCTCCTTCAAGACCTCTTCTGCAATAACCAACATCTTGGAATACACAACAGGCATAAAGAAAAGATGAAACAGCAGCACATTTTGTAATTAAAGTGGTAACAGCAAGTGAAAGGAACTTCCAAACAGACTAAAGACACTGAAATGCCAGAGGATGTCTATCATGTCCAGAAACACCATCTTGGTGCAGAGATACAACATGTATTTGACACACTGGAGAATCACCACCCAGAACCTGATGTACTGGATGTATGTAAGTTGTCAAAAGCCAGAAGGACCCCCTTCAGAACCAAAAATTCTTAGGAGAAGAACACATAGACTCTGTCCAGAATGGAAAACCTCTACCACCCCTTTGAGGAGTAGAGTCTGGGCCAGCCCAAAGACCTCTCTTTGTGCAAATGACTTAATCTTTGAGCAGAGCTCCAAAACATGGCACTCATTGAACATACTGATAACTCACTGGTCCTTTGTGATGACCATACAGGCTGTAAAAACTAAAAGAAAAATCTAGCCAAGCTAGATTGTATTAGAGGTAACATGGGATATATTCTTAAGGAGTCATTTGCATATATCCCATGTTACCTCTAATACACGAGGTTTTAAGGAATCCACAGCAGAAAATCTAGCTTGGCTAGATTTTCCTTTTAGTTTTTACTGATTAGTTTGTCTGTGTGACTTTGTTACTCATTGTTTTAGTTTGTTAGTTGTGATATTTTGCAGACAACCTAATGGTTATGGACATCAGCTGGGTATGACAACCTAGTGTTTCCAAAAGTTTGCCAAGCAGTCCACTTGTGCTGTGCTAATGAGACCATAAGAAGGTTGAAACATGCATGTCTGCAGCTACTGGGGTTTGGCTTTATTGGCCTGAATTTGTCCATAACAAACTTAAAAAGGAAAAAAAAAATCCATGAGTATTTAGATCTGCTATATAGCTGAACCACCTGATGTCCTTAAGAGGTCATTTGCATATATTCCATGTTACCTCTAATACAAGAGGTTTTAAGGAATCACACAATGAAAACCCTAGCTTGGCTAGATTTTTTTTAAGGTTACTGATTGGTTTGTCTGTGTGACCTTGTTACGCATGACCATACAAGCTGGAATAAACACTTAGGAGTGTTGCATGGACAGCTGGGGATGATAGGACTGTACCGGCTGGGCTGGTGAGAACAGCCTCATGGGAAACTTGGCTCACTCAACCAATAATATGCTTCATGGCTTACTTCAGTCAATTGAGGAGCTTCTTAGGAGGATAGGCTGGTATACAAAAAGATGGGTGGGCCGACATGGGTTCACAGGCCCTCCACAATAGTGAAAGCCTGTTTACTCTTCTGAAGATCATCAACTAAGTCTGGCCATTGGGTTATGAAAACAGACCTTCAACAAAAAGGGGGAATTTAGAACAGCCTGCTGGAGCGTCATCTTAAGAGAAGAGCCTCTGCCATTTTATCCTTTTCAGATACATCCCAAAGCCTGGTATTTCCTGACCAAACTTCAGTTTAAACAGCAGATTTTGCTTATGTTCATCTGAACTTCCTGCCTGGTGTGCATCTGCTCCAGCCAATGAGATGTAGCATGATACCAAGTAGGTGAATGAAAGCCTCAGAAGGCTGCAGTGAGATTTTAATCTCACAGCAGTAGCAAGGATGGAATTTCTCTTATGGCTGCAGGGATGGTAAATTGCATTTCTTTGCAACACATATACAGCATGGTGTGTAGGAAATCAAGCATCCAGCAGAGACAGCATTACGTACAAGACTGTGTGGGTCGGCAGAGACAGCATTAGGTATGAAGATGTGTGTGTCAACAGAAACATCATTAGGTATAAGGTTGTGTGTGTCAGAGGAGACATCATTAGGGTGTGTTTGGGAAATGCCCTATTTAGGGGACATTGTCTAGTTAAGTTATTTGCTCAGAGCAATAGACTCTCAGACATAAATCCTATACCCTTGATATGGGAGCATGAGTCTTAATCCTCCACACCAACTGCCAGGCCTCCTTCAACTAATTTCTTTGAATGTGTAGTAAATCACTGAGAACTACAGTCAGTCAATGTCATTCATGGAGTTAAATATTTTTGTGGTTCATAAAACACATGTTGTTCTAACCTTTTAAGTGATTCAGAGTAGTCTACTCATATCTGTCTCCAGTTTTGCAGAACATCTCAGAGTTTGCCTCACATTTATGCCTTGCCCTTTTCTTGAGCAAATCACTTAATCAGTGAGTGCTTTTGGGCAACTGGAAATTTGGAATAGGCTCTTCAATGGCTCCCTGGAGTGCAAGCCTAGTAACTGCCAAAGACCCAGAGTAGTTATGTTGTAAAGGAAGGGCATTAATTGAAGTAAATAGGAGCATCATCATATACACCATATTCTTTGGATGTGATCCTTTGTTTCTTTGTTCTATTGAATATTGACATTGTGTTTATTATTTAGCTGCGAATAAATATGACAGCATGAAGTCTGAGTTTAATGAATTATGAATAGGACTTCTAAGATGGCTGCACATTGAGTAACAGCTTAATTCTAGCTCTCCCATTGTTAAAACAGAAACTTAGCAGTGAAAGCCACTGGACCTAGATTTCTGTGTAAATTTCAGTAACTGGCAAGTAAGTGCACTGAGTGGATGCCCGGGAAAAAGAAATACAGAGGACCTGAATGAAAATCAGCTACAAAAGATGATGAAAAACACTGACTGGGAAAAGTTCTGCAGCTGTTCAGAAAAAATCAGTGCAAGCTTCCAGTAACCTAGAGGAAAGTGTAAGGCAACTGCACACAGACCTGACTAAAATAAATGAAAAACTGATGGAGTATATTGACTCAAAAATAAAAGGCTGGAAAAAAATTGAAGAAGTTTTAAACAGATATTCAGATAAAGTGATAAAAATGCAAAACTCAGAGGTCAAAATGAAGAAAAGGGTTCCTGAATATGAGACTGCACAAGAAGAGATGTTTCAAAAAATAATTGAATTAGGGGACAGAGCACGTAGGAAATACCTGAGATTTTCTCAGCACTCCAGAAGCTGAAAGGAACAGACTGTACTAATTTTATGAAAGCACAAATAAGCAACTGTACTGGTATTCTACAACAGGAAATATTAATTGAAAGGGTACATCATGTGTATGCTCCAAACCTGGCTACAAGAAAACAACTTAGACCTTTAATAGTAAAGATGCAATCTAACCAGCAGCAGGGACATTTAATAGTAAGGATGCAATCTTACCAGCAGAAAGAGTTGATTCTGAGAAAATTGTGGCAGAAGGACAAAGTACTAAACGTGGGAGACAGCAGAGTGTATGTGGAGAATGATGACTCATTGTACACCAGGCAGAAGAGGAAAAAATTTATTCCATTATTCAGGGAATGTCGAGAAGCAGTCATGAGATTCAAACTAATGTACCCAGCTACCTTCAAAATATTTTTCTCTGGAGGAACACAATCATTTTTTGATGAAGTACATGCTAAGGAAGAAATACAAAAGTTTGTCCAACAAAAAGTGAGCTGTAAAAAAGAAGGAGATTCTGCTTCTTGTTCTTCTGGTAATAAAGAACACAGAGAGACTGTGCAAGTGAAACCTTTTCCAGTGCTTCAATGGAAAATCCTTGAGAGAGGGGAAAAAGCACAAGAGTTGACTAGAAAAATCGAGAATATGTTGGAAATGAAGCAGAGGCAGTGTTTGGGAGATGGTGATGAACAGGAATAGAACAAGAGAATCTGGAAATGTTGGACTTTCTTGGAATTTGTTAAACTCGTAGAAGACTCTAAAACATATGCTATACTTCATCTCATTAATGTATGGAGAATAAAATCAGTAACTTGGAAATTGACAAATGTGGGATTACAAATCAATAATTATATTTGTGAAACATGACAGAACAAGAAAATCTGGAAATATTGGACTTTTTGGATGCTGCAGGAGACTCTAAAGCATATGCCCTAGTTAATGTCATTAATGTTCAGAAAAATTCTCAGGAGAGGGGAAGAGGAGGGAGAAAGTGAACTGTAAGTAATCAAAAATGTGTTTTTTAATAGTACTATTTTGATAATCCATGATTCTCATTGCATGTTATAAAGTATTTTTTTCAGCTATTTTAAGTGTAATGGGGATACTAATGCAAACAGGTGCTCCTGTTTTTTTTCTTTTTTTCTATCTCCCTTCTTCTCTCTCTGTCCTTGTTCTGTTTTGAGAAATATAGACACTGTAATATAAAAAAAAACTAGTTAAAAGAGCATGACAAAAGAAAAAATAGTGTCCTTTTTCTCATTCTTGTATAGGAGAATGACTGGGTTAAGGCCATTAGCTTAATCTAGTAACAAGTTTTAAGAGAAAGCAAGTAAATGAAAAATAATACTGAATATTATAAGGATTTTTTTCTAGTGAACAAAATTATGCTTTGCAGTTTTGTGTCTGGTTTTCATGTCTCTAGCAGACAATCTGATAAAGAGAAATGGCTTGGAGAAAATGTTTTCTGAAAGCATTCAAGTCTTTTCCCAGTTGAAAGAGCTATAAAGATAAGACAAACCCAGACAGCACTTTATAGAACCACAGACTATATAATTTGTCTTAGCATGCATAACCTTTCTGTTAAGTTATTTCAAATCTGTGAGTGTGGCTGTCAGTTTGAAATATCTGTTCCTACTGGGGGGTAAAACTTCAATATTAGAAGATGTGCATAGTTGTGTGTGTTATTATTAAGTTAATAGGTTTTAGGAAGGGTATTGAGGGTATGTTTGTATTTTTGTTTGCGGGTTTTCAATAAGACAAAACATTCTGTAAGATGTGACATAGGCTCAATTGGAGATGACAAGAAACAACTGTATAAAAGATTAACCTGCCAAACAGTACATGCATGTAATACAAAAACTGTAACTAGACATTTAACAAAAAATTGTTATACATAAATGGGAAAAATCATTTTTCAAGAATATGATTCTTTATGTAATGTCTTTAAATGTCAATGGTCTCACAAATAAATACAAAAAAGAAAGAGTAGTGAGCTATATTACAAATGTAGAATGCAAATAGCTATGCTATAGGAGACACTTGAAAAGAACTGAACATGTGAATTTGATAAAGAAAGGTTTTCAGGATGGTTATTCAGTGGAATACTTGGGACAAAGGAAAAGAGAAGTACTTTTATTAATTGCAGGAGCTCCAATAGTAATAGAAGAGGATAAAAAAATACAATAATGATATATTTGCAATATTAAGGGGATATTGGCAAAGGAGGAAGATTACACTGGCATGTATTTATATTCCACCTAAAACTGCTATAATGGAGCTTAAGAAACTTCTGGGTGGAATAATCAGCTTTCAGCAAGGAATATTACTTATAGATGGGGAATGGTATCTTATTTGTAACAATGAAAATATGTCTGGGGGCCACAGAAGGGGAAAATATAGTAAAGGAAGGAAGAATTTTAAAGAAATATATGAAAATATTTGGCACATGGGATGTGAATTCAATACCAGGAGCTGGCAGTGAATTTACATATTATTCCCCAAGATAAGAAAGCTGGGCTAGGCTAGACAGTATTTACATTTCACAGGAACATGTGCATTTTATTGAAGGTCTTGATATGGACCAAATAACTATTGCAGATCATGCACCAATAACTAAAATAAAAACACAATGTAATGAAATAATAATGAGACACTGGTGCCTTTCCACCTATCTGTTGAAAAGAGTGGAATTTAAGGAATGGGTTGTGGAAATTATTCAGGAGCTATTAGAGAAAATAGAAATTTCTTCTGAAAATATAGCTAGAGAGTGGGATACAATTAAAGTGGAGATAAAAATAGGGTGGAAATAAAAGAAAAGGGGAGATATGGTTAAGAAGTAACAAGAATTATTTAGAGGGACTGACAAATGTTAAAGTATTGCAAGATGGGGGGGAATCTCACAAAACAAGAAAAGGAGCAACTGCAGGATGCTAGACAGAAAATAAGGGATTACCTTGATAATATGCATAAGTTTAGAAAGATTGCTGTTCAGCAACTGTTTTTGATAATAACTCTAGAGCACAAACACTTTAAGCATAATGACTCAGGTAACAGAAAGTAGAAAGTGCTATTGCCAAACTTAAGGAGCCTATAACAAGGAAGATAACAAGGGACCCTGTAGAATTATATTTCAGAAATTTTATGAAAGCCCGTATAAAGCAGAGAAATATGGAAATCAAGAAAAGGTGCAAATGTAAATGTTTATGGAAGAATTAAATATGACAAAGTTAGAGGTAGAGGAGGCTCAATTACTAACAGTTAGGATAGGAAGAGATGAGATACAAATGGTGATGTATGACCAATGTACAGGAAAGTTCCCAGAAATAGATGGTATTCCTGTGGAAGTTTGAAAGTTAGGAGGGAAAAATGATAATAATCCGAAATGTTTTGTTTAACAGTATTTTAAGAGGAGAAGTACCAACATACTGGAAGAAAGCGGTGGTAGCTCTAATACCTAAACATGTTAAAGATCCATCAGATCCAGCTTCATACAGACCCATTTCAATACTAAACCATGATTATTAAGTGTTTATGTCTATAATGACTAAAAGAATGGCAGACGTGATGCCAAAATTGATAGATATGGATCATTGTGGTTTTGTGGATGCAAACAATTGACAATATTAACAGAACACTGATGATCCAGAGGGATGCAGAATGTAAGAAAATGCCATTGTTGTTACTGGGTCTTGATGCAGAGAAAGCATTCGACAGAGTAAGCTGAGACTTTATGAGCAGAGCAATGGAATCATTTGCATTCCCTGATAAAATTATAAGGTCGATTAGGAGGTGAAAATTAAAGTGGGTGGGGTACTCTCTGATAATTTCTGCTTGAGAAGAAGAACCAGGCAGGGGTGTCCTCTCTCCCCTTTGTTATTTGCATTATATTTAGAACCATTGGCAAAGAAAATAAGGGACTCAGAAATTCAATGATATAATTGGTATGGTAGTCAAGAAAAGCTGGGTCTATTTGCAGAAAATATTATTTTGTACCTGACAAAATCAGAAAGAGACATTACAGTATTGTGGAACATTTTGAGACACATTCAAATCTTTTTGGGATACAAAATAAATTAAGCTAAAACAAAGGCAATAACGGTAAATTATGTACCCATACACAAATTGGTTCAGCAATATCCATATTTATGGGGACATGACAAGATTAAGTATTTAGGAGTATGGATTAAAAAAAAAAGATTCTAGTGTGGCAGAGACTAAACAAAAGGTAATACAAAAACTGAGAAAATGGAAGCGGTGTTATATGGATATTGATAGTAACTTGTAGAACAGATTACAGAAGGAATCACCACTGGAAAGCACACCTCTGTTGTAGTCCAAAAAACGTCTTTTATTATAATACAATTGAAGTAAAAATAAGCGCTTTCGCATAGTGAAGCTACGCTTCTTCAGATGTAATTTTACTGAAAAGAACTCATTATTTTATACAAGCTTTTGGCGCTCAAACTAAAACCAATCATCCAATTAACCTAAATGCATTGTTAATTATTTAAAGTGCTCAGTTCAATTTTAGTTACTTTAAGTAAATAAGAAGAAAAAATAGTAAAGAATACATGGAAAACATTATATGGTAGTACTATAAATGTTACTATAAATTTTTTTGATATTTCAGCATGTTCTATAGCTTATTTTAACAAACATTATACAACTATCAATTTAAAAGATTTTTCATTTCATCATTTATACAAAATTTTAAAAACTCAAAGACTTTTAAAACATACTCTTTATGTAATAATTATAATTAATAACATAGTCTGTAAGATTCATATGTTCTAATAGAATGGTCCTATATACAACTATATATGATTACAATTACAAAAGAGACCTGTAAAATAAGCTGTCATAAATATATTTCTAAGATGTATTATTCTAGACTACAAAAACATGTTATAAAAGCATATTTATAAAATTACTTTAGAGAAGTATATTGAACTAATGGTGTCCAGATTTTTACAATATATATATATTACTATGTTCACAATATAAATATAATTATGTTAAATTAAGAACATTTTTTTCCTTTTTTCTCCTTAAATAATATACCAGAAAATATATATATATATAGAGGTGTAATTTGTTAATATTATCCTTAAAATATAAAATATTTTCTAATAAATATGAGGTATAAGGTATAAAATATTTTCTCAAAAAATTAATTTATTAAAATTAATTTATTAAAATTATATGTGTTTTTTATATATAAATATTCTCTGAGAACAATAGTTAATGTATAATATGTATATATTTAAAGTATAGAGTAAATTCTGTGATATTTATGGCTTTCTATTATTTAATACAGGTTTCACAGATACAAACTGATTAATACCTGGTTTAATGTGTGCTCTTAAAGTCAATATCCATTTAAGTTCCACATTAGCCAAATGATTCATTTTATCACCTCCTCTTAAATTTGGTGTAACTAATTGTAGAACCCTGAAACTGAATTTATGAGTATTATTGTCCTGTACATGTTTAGCTAAGGCATTTTGTTCATTCCCTTTCCTTATGTCATATAGATGATTGTATACCCTATCTCTTAACCTTCTTTTGGTTAAACCTACATAAAATGCCTGACAGTGATCACAAGTTGCTAAATATATGAGATTAGTGCTATCACAGTTGGAATAGCAATTTGTTGTAAATGTGTATAGACCAGTAGGATGTTGAAAGGTCTGGTTCTTGGAGATATATGGGCATATATGGCAATGACCACAAGGATGAGTTCCAACTTGGGTGTATTTGATGTTATTATAAATATTGTATTTTTCTATACATAGAATTTGTTTTAGATTTTCACAGTTCTTAAAACTAAACCTGGGATAATCACCAACTAATATTCTAATAAAAGGGTCCATAGTAAGAACATTCCAGTTCCTATGAATTATCTTTTTTAGTATGTTAATATCACTAGTATATTTCATTATATATGGTACTTTGTCTGTAAAAGTTTTTAGTTTCGACATCACTATGTGAGAGGCTTGTTTAGAATAAATTTTCTCATTGCCTCCATCTAACAATATATTTCCTATTACTTGCTGTTTACAATTTTTAACCATGTTAGTATTGTAACCCCTTTCTTTAAAGAATAGTTCTAACTTTTCTATTTCTGATGAAAGTATATCTACCTCTTTACAAATTTTAGATAGTCTAGTAAATTGACTTTTAACTATCCCAGGGAATGTGTGCCTGGGATGCATACTCTCATACCTTAGCAATGTATTTCTCCAAGTGGATTTTCTATAGAGGGAAGAACAAATAGTGCCTTTTTCTGTAAGTTTCAGGGATAAGTCTAAAAAGTGAATATGATCCTGTGAGGCTTCCATTGTAAATTTTAAAAAAGTGGTAGTGGTCTCCAAATAGATAAGAAAAGTTTCAAAATCAGTCCTATTACCCTCCCATATAATCAGGACATCATCCACAAATCTCCTGTAAAGTTTAATATTCTTATACTGAGTATGATTGAATAGAAAATTAAGTTCCCATTGGTAAACCACAAGGTTAGCATAGGTATTTGCACAGGGGGTGCCCATGGCAACCCCCCATTTTTGTAGATAGCTTTTGTTCTTAAACATAAAGATGTTATTGTTTAATACCAATTCCAACAAGTGGTTTATCAGAATTTGCCTGCTGTTACTAAAATTAGAATACTGTACTAATATCTCCCTTATGGCTTGAAGACCATACTCATTAGGGATACAAGTAAACAATTTTTTTACATCCATAGTTATTAACAAATATTCAGAGATGCTTTTACTTAATTTCAAGTCTCTCAGATAATCTAAAAGTTGGTATGAATCTTTAAGGATGTTAGGAATGTTATTTACAACTGGCCTTAATAGATGTTCAACAAATGAGGAAATAGTGGAGGTGGCCCATTTTTCACTAGATACAATCGGCCTCACAGGTACTGGTGAAATATTTTTATGAATCTTGGGTAGGCCTTTAATTATGGGAATGGTCGGGAACTCAATTAAAAAATATTCATAAATTTCACAACTAATTTGACCACACATTAACAAATCATATAAATCTTCATGTATATTTTTAATTATATTTTTAACTTGATCTTCAGTGATAATCTGATATGTGTTACTATCTGAGAGAAGGGAGGTCATGTTAGCATCATAATCTGCTGTATTCAAAATTACTACGCCCCCTCCCTTATCTGCTGGTTTGAGCGTTATCTTTTCTTTAGCTAAGCTTTTAAAGTGAAGTTAGTTTCATTAATTGTCAAATTAAAATATGTACATCTTTTTTTGTTTTGTGAAAACAATTGTGAAATGTCTCTCTCATAATAGTCATATAAACATATGATTATGTGGAATAGGAGGCATGAAATTGCTTTTACATTTAAAAAAGTTAGTCATGGTTTCCGTCTGCATAACATTCTTATCTTAAAAAATTTTTTAGCTATATTTTACAAAAAATAACTTAAAAAAAAACACTTAAAGTGCTAATTTGTGATGGATATTGATAGTAAGATACAAGCAGTTAAAATGTTTTTAGTCCCTTTAGTCTTATAGGTTCTCTATTATATGATCGAAGACGCATTCTGTCGAATGCGTCTTGATAGAACTTGAAAGCATGAAATGGCAAAATACCGAAATAGCATATAAGCGAATTCTTTCCCTGGGAAAGAAATCGCTTGGCTGCCTTCGTTATTTTGCCATTTTTGTCACTGTAGTGCGATGTTGGAGTTGGTATATTTAAGTAGGGGGTTGGGGGCACAGCTTCCCATGCCGGGGGGTGTGGGGGCAAAGCCCCCCACTTTATGTAATGTTTTAAAGTTTTTTTTTCTGTTTTGAAACAGATTTTTTTTGCCTGGGAAAAAAATCGATGTTCTAAGTGTTCGGGATTGTAAGCTTTCACTTACATGGGGTCGATAAATCAGCGTTCGCTTTTTTAAGCATTCGCTGATTTAATATAGACCCGTCTTATAAATAAGTCAGGCATATTTTTATCAACCAGAGGAAAAGTTGTGGATAGCAATTGATAAAGAACTGAAGGATTTTATCTGGGAGGGGGAAGAAGTCAAGAGTCAAGTAGGATAAGCTTATTTTTCCAACAGAACAAAGTGGATTGTGATTACCCGATTTGAAGGGGTATTTCAGAGCAACACAATTAAGGCTCCTATACATAGTATAAGCAGAAAACTATAATTCAAAGAGGAAAGAGATGATGATGAAATGGAGGGAAGGTCATGAAACAAGGAGAGACTGTGATTTCGGATGCAGACCTTTATATTCATAAATTAGCAGAAAGTATTCTAAGAACTAAGCCAACATGGGAATGGAGGAAGGAGATTCTGCTGATAGGGATGTCTGCATTTAGAGATACAGACAATAGGCAACAGGGAGCTGGAATTTATTGAAGAAAACTGGCAAAGGAACCAAGGTATTTGGAACAAATAAATAAAGAAAGAGAAAGGTAATACAATGGGAAGATGTCAAGAACTTATTTGGATTGCTGGTTTAGGATTGCTTTCCCTATCAGGGGTTGATATCAGAGTATAGGCAAAGAGAAAGAAATAGGGGTTCCTAAATGAAAGACCAGCACTGGTAGAGTTTTTAGTAGAATGTAGAACAGAAGTTGCCATTAAGAAAGGAATAATTAGTAAAGCATATAAAATATTGCATGATAACTATAAGATTCAGTCAGTGGAGGTTAGAAAGGATTGGGAAGAGAGCTTGGATAAACATAAACAATTCACAAATAAACAATGGGTGGATATATGTGTGTCTCCCAAATATGCAACAAAGTGTAGAAGATTTAGGATATTTGCTTGGGTGTGTTTACATAGGTATTTTTATACCCCAAGTAGACTCCAAAGATTTTTTTCCTCAGGTAGACAGCAAATGCTGGAGGTGTGATAGGTACGAAAGAGATAATTATGAACATATTTTCTGGGAATGTAATGAATTGGCAGACTTTAAAGATTTCATGAAGACTGCTCTGTCAGAGATACTGGGTGAGCTAATTGGTGTAGCTAAGGAATTTTTTTGAGCTATGATACAGAATCAGAATAGACATATTAAGGCCTTGTTGAGTCTAATTATGTTGGCTACCAAAAAGGCAATTACTAGAAAATGGAAATCTAAGTCTAAATCAACTTTACTAGCAGTAGTGAATATAATAACAGAGATAAAACAACTGGAATTGGGATCTTTAGAAAATGGTAGGAGCAAATTACATAGGAAAAATGGGAATTGTGGGATCAATACATGCAGAGGAGGAACAAGGTTTAAAAGAAGGCAGGATTTGAATGAGCTATGTAATGTTTGATTGACAATGACTGGATTATTATAAGTGATATATAATGTTTGCAGCTACAGTTGTGTCAGCATGGCTTGTAATGTATAATGTTTGCAACTGAAATTGTGCTGGTATGGTTTAATTTTCATTTATATAAATGTAAGATTGCCTATATCAAACGTGATAATTTAATAAAGATGTTTCTTGTTTAAAAAATATTTTGACAATGAATACATTTTTATTTAGCTTGTTGTTTTGCAGGCACTCAGGTATGAAATGCAGTGTGTTTGGGCTTGAACAGTGTGTCTCTCACTTAGTGCAGACGAGTAAGGAACACTATGAGCTGTCAAAGAGTTACTTCCTGTAGTACATAATTTGTTTCCCTCAGCCATCATTTATCATTTATGTGACTCTGCTAAGTTATTTCACCAGACAGTACTCCTGGGATCCTTGTGTTCATTGTTTTAATGCAAAGTCTCTTTTCAATGTGTGAGTGTTTTGTTTTGTTTATAAAATGGCTGTCAGTGTTTTTTTTTCACAAAATCTGAAATAAAGGCTTTAAATGACATCCACATCTCTGTAATAATTATAAATGTAATGAAGAAAATAGTATGTACTGACTGGATGGAATAGTGTTTATTGTAAGTGGGGAGAGACAAACAGGTAATTGGATATTGGTACGGCTGGGGGGACCTGCTTCATTACCAGGCATAGGGCCCCATTTGTCCACATTGTTGACTATGGAGGTGTATGCTGCAGAATACACTAACAATACAGCATTATTAACCATTTTTCAAGTAGTTCGGACCTGTACTAAGTGATGTCAGATGGGATAGCTATTCTTGATCATAGAGAAGCCATAGGAAGGTCAACAATGAGATGTAGGTGTTCAGCAAGCATATAACCCCACAGTAGTATGCTGTATGCTGTAATATTTCTCATTTCTGTGTAACTTGTGGATTGCTGAACAAAAGCTGCCACAAAATTTATATTGTCGTTAATTGTTTTGCTTTATTCATTGTACTAAAGAATGAATTAAGTCAAAGGCCTGAATTGTGTAATGTAAACATGTTGTGATTTAGTAATATATTGTTTGCAATACCTTCTTTACAGTCTCTAGCAACTGCAAAGGGGTTGGCATTTGTCAGGTTATATAGTCTGTATTGTTTCGAGTGATGATCAGAACCATCTGATCTTCAGTATCCAGTTTGTAGTCATTGTTGCAAATGACTGTGATGTGGTCTTCTCTACAATATCAATTTGTAAAGGATTTCAGCATTTAGAGAAAAACTATTACTCTGGCAGAACACAGGACTAAGCCTCTGACTTGTCAATAATCTCCTTCCTGTGTCAAGGGTGCAAGGTTTGAATCTTTACTCCCCCATTTGCCTACTGTGCATCATTGAGCAAGTAATTTAACCAGACATTGCTTTGGAACAATTGGAAATTTGGGCTAGGCTCCTTAATAGTCCCCAGACTACATGTCTAGTTCATAGGTTGGTACTACGCTATTGACCCTAGGGCCTATACAACCTTAGCCATAACAATTCCCTGGCTATTTCTTCCCACAAAATTTACTTCCCTGGACCCCTGTCTAGCAGGGCGACTGATGTGATCCCCAGGGTAAATTTCCTGTCTCCCATTAAGTTGTCAAGGTTCCTTTTGAAGAGGGCCAAGGAGGCTCTCTGCTTGACATGTATGGGCAGTCTATTCAAGAGTATGGGGAGTCTCTGGGTCAGGAACCTATCCCTCCAGCATGTTTTGTTCATTGTGATGACAAGGTTAGGTCCCTGAAGCATGTGGCTCTGATGGATTGGGATTTCTTTAAGTGTAGCATGTCCAACAGCTCTGGGTTTGACATGGCCTTGTATGTTAAGCAGAGATCACCTCTGAGTAGACGATATGCGACAGAGTATAGGTGGAGTTTTTTTAGTCGGTCAGCAGAGGGCATCTGCTTTATGCCTGTGATTCTTTTAGTGAAGTGTTTCTGCAGCCTTTCCAGTTGTTGCAGATGTCTTGTGAGGTACATACCAAATGGGGCATTGTACTCTATGATGGGTCTAATGAGGGATGAGTACAGTGGGACAATGACCTCCTTTTTTCTGGATGAAAAGCCCTTAGTGATGAGGTGTGCCACATAGAAGGATTTCCTGACTGTTGTGGCAATGTGGTTATTGAAGGTGAGACCACTGTCCACCTGTGTTCCTAAGTCTCTTATCACACTTTCAGTGTTTAGTGTACTGCCACCTATGTGGTAATTCATGGGTACATGGTATTTTCCCAAAGGGGATAACTATACACTTCTTGGCACTGAGCTTGAGCCTATGGCTCTGGCACCAAGCATCTGTTTCTGTAAGGCCTTTTTGTAGAATATCCACATAATTTGGGGATTCAATAATGGCTCCCAGTTTGCAGTCATCTGTGAACTTTGTTAGCCAGAGTCCCTCAGTGTTGGCCTGTACTTCACAGAAGTAGATGCCAAACAAGAGCGGTCCCAGGACTGAACCCTGAGGTACTCCACTTATTACTTGTCTGGAGATGGATTTGGAGTCAGCTACTTTTTCAGTGTGGGTTCTGTCAGTAAGCCAGTTGGTAACCCATCGAGTGACATAGAGATTTATGCCCAGCTTAGTATGTTTATCTATGATTCCAGAGTGGGGGATGGTGTTGAAGGCCTTGGTGAAGTCCAGATAGGCTGTGTGGACTGCCTTACCCTCATTCACGGCTCTGGAGACTGATTCAAAGAAGTCAATGAAGTTCAGGAGACATGATCGGCCCTTCACAAACCCAAACTGGGTGTGGTCCAGTGTTTGAAGGTTGCCAATGTCTTTGTTTATAAATTCCAAGATAATATGTTCCATGGTCTTGCAGATCAGGCTCGTCAGACTGATAGGATGGTAGTTCCCAGGATCCAAGGTGGATCCCCCCCTTGTGGAGTGGGATAACTGTAGCTGTGTGCCACTCAGTGGGCATGAAGCCTGAGGTGAGGCTATGATTAAATATGACACTTAGGTGAGGTGCCAGCTCATTTTGTACTTCATGTAGTACACAGCCCGGGATGTCATCTGGTCCCATGGATTCTGTATTCTTAGCTTTGAAGAGTGCAGTTTTTACCTGTGTGACCAAGACTATTTGAATTTGACAATCCTTCTGTATTGAGATGGGCCCTTTAGGGGGTGAGGGGGGTGAAGTTGGCACTGAATCGATCTGCCAGGATATTGGCAATGTTATTGGGATCAGTATATTTAATGCCATTCTGTTGTAGCTCAGAGCAGATCTGAGCATTGCCATTTAGATTCTTGATATAGCTATAGAATGCCTTGTGGTTGTCTTTGGAATCTATGGCAATTTTATTTTTGTAACTAGCTTTGGAGGATTTTATGAGGGATCTCAGCTTCTTACTGAGGCCGGTAAGGGAGTTTTTTTGCATCTGCAACAGTTTCTTCCTTCTGTTGTGCAGTTTGTTTATGACAGAGGACCACCAGATTGGCTTCCTTTGTTTGGAGGAGAGCATCTTGGTTCTATTTGGGATGGCACGATTCATGCATGAGTGGATGTGCTCGTACAGTGCTTTAGTGTCGGATTCAGCAGTCAAACTTTCAGTTACCGTCTGCATGGGTGTCATGAAGTTTGTCACTTCTGACTTGAGTAGCATGAAGTTGGTCTTGGAGAAGTTTTTTACGGATGTTTCCTTACTGGGGGGTGGGGGTGGGATGTGGATGTCAAAGGTGATTAGCTTATGGCACCCAACTTACAGTCATCCACAAACTTGGTCAACCACAGGCACTTTGTCTTTGCCTGGACCTCTGAGAAGTATATGCCAAACAGTAGAGGTCCCAGGACAGATTTCTGGGGAACACCAATAGTTACAGGTCTGCTGTCAGAGGTGGCAGCACCTATTTTCACTTTGTAGGTCCTATCTGGGAGCCAGATGGCCACCCATCTGACTAGATAGGGATTAACACCAAGTTGTGTTAGCTTATCAATGATGCCTGAGTGAGGAATTGTGTCAAAGCCCTTGGCCTGGTCAAGGTAAGCTGTATGTGCTGACTTTCCCTGATCCAGGGTCTTGGTGATAGTCTCAAAGAAGTCAACTATGTTCAGTAGGCAAAATCTGCCCCTGACAAATCCAAATTGGGTGGGGTCAAGTGCTTGGATATTGCCTATGTCCTTGTTTATGAGATCCATAATAATACACTCCATGGCTTTACAGATCAGACTTGTCAAGCTGATGGGGTGATAGTTACCCAGTCAGTAGTGGCACCACCTTTGTGCAAATGGCAATGGCAGTTCTCCACTCTGTGTGAATGAAGCCTGCAGTTAGGCTGTGGTTGAATAGGGTGTTCAATGATGAAGCTAGTTCTTGCTGGCAATGGTACAGAATACACTCTGGGATACTATCAGGTCCCATAGAAGCTGTGATCTTTGCCTTGGATAGCGCTTTTGACACTTGACCTACAGAGATGCCTGGTGTGGGACAAGTATCAGGGATGTCAACTGGGACTTTGTGGGGGGGGGGTGATAAGTCAGTGAAGTTTGCACTGAACCTATCAACCAGCAGGTTGGCTATGTATGCAGGATCAGTGTAAGTAGTACCATTAAGTACTAGTTCAGAATAAACTTGGGCTTTGCCATGGAGGTTCCTAACATAGCTGAAGAAGGACTTTTGGTTTTCCTTTGTTTTGGAGGCTAGTTCCAACTCATAATTGGGTTTGGAGATTTACACTAGTGATCTAATTTGCTTGCTGAGGCAGAGGACGGAGTTTTTCCAATTTGGAATTTGTTCCTTTTTACCCTTGGACAACAGTTTCTTCCTTTTGATGTAAAACCTGTTGATAGAGGATATCCACCAGACAGGTTTGTGTTTCCTTGAGGAGCAGACTTTAGTTCTGTTGGTATGGCTGTGTCAATGCAGTTGTACAAGTGCTTGTAAACTGCACTGGCGTACTGTTCAGCATAGTTATCTGCATCATCTGAAGAGGGGGGTCTATAGTTGGCTATAACTTGGATGGGTGTTTTGCCAACTATCAGTTGCACCTGGAGTAATTCCAGTGCATCATGTTGGTAAACCAGTCTGGAGGTGTACCTGTCCTTAATGAAGACAGAGACTCCACCACCCTTAGTCTTTTTGACCTCATTTTGGGGCTGTAAAGTGTGGAATGAGGTATAGCCTGGTAAGGCAGGGGTGCTGTCTGCATCCCTGAACCAAGTTTCCATGACTGCACAGACATTGGCATCTTCCACTGTGAGGAGAGCCTCTAGTGAGTGAATTTTTAGATTAAGGCTCCTAGCATTGAGCAGCATGACTTTCAATTTGCTTTTTGATAGATCTTTTATGTTGGAAGATTTGTCTTTGGGACATGGCCTAAAAAAGGCATGATGGTCAAGGAAAGAGCTTTGGCCAAGATCCGGAACCCGAGGGGTGACAGGTGGAGGCCATCTCTGGCAAAGCATCATGGCCTGTTAACCATGTCATCCCAGGCAGACAGATGCTGGATCCCTTTAGAAAGACACCAGAAACTAAGCCAATTGTTGAAGTCAAACATTTTTTGTTGGTATTGTGGTATCATTCTTGGTGAAGGTATGATGCTGCTTAGGGTTAGGGTCATATCTGCCTGGAGCACATACTTTGAGAGCTCAATCATGTCTCTCTTCATATAGTCCACGGATGTACGTCTCAAGTCATTCACACCAACATGGACAATGGCAGAGTCATACTTGTACCTGTTGTGGAGAGACTTGAGTGTGTGTGTGATGTGGCGAATTCTAGCACCTGACAAACAGCTGACTGTGAACTTCTAAGTATATACTTTTTTGTTTTATTTTTGCTGTGAGTAAAAAGGGAGGGGAGTTTTGAAAATTTATTCAATTTTTGCTTTTTTAGGTGTTGTTATTGAAACAGAAATTCTAAAAATATGCCATAGGTTAAACAGAGATGAGGAGATGCAACTATATACAACATAAGTCTACTAACCATTTGTGTGTGCAAATATACTGCAAGATAAAAACACATATTCGAATGAACTGTCATGTATAATGTGTGTAAGTAATGACTTTTAATCAGAATGGTTGCGTTATCAACACTAACATGGAAAGTAAACAGTCTTACAGGTACAGATGAAAAGCAACTACTGAATTATGTGAAGAAGAATAGATTACAAATAGAAATGTTACAGCAGACATGTTAAGATGGAAATGAGCATGTGAATTTGATGAAGAAAATATTTCAGGGTGGACAGTCAGCAGAATATCAAAAGAGGATTAATAATATTGGTTGTAGTTCAGTGATAGAAAAGGAAAGCACACAGTAATAGTAGGTTTATGGTAGCAATGGGTTATTGCTAGGGGAGGAGACTTATGCTGGTATGTATTTATATCCCACCTAAAACTAGTGTATGAGGAGAAACAGGCTGTTAACAGAGAGTACTATTTATTGGTGGGGACTGGAACGCTGTTTACAATAATGAGGGTGTATGAGGGGGACTTATAAGGAAAAATGTTACAATAGGGTAGATTTCTGAAGAAATATATGAGGATACTAGGCATGGAAGATGTGAATTCAATAACAGAAATTCAGATAGAATTTACATATTATTCCTCAAAATACGATAACTGGGCTAGATTAGAGAGAAATCATATTATACATGAGTGTGCATAATTAACTCAAAGCTTTGAGACTCATCCAATGACTATCAACTCACATACCAATAAAATATAAGACAAATCTGTGGGTAATAACATAAAAACAATTCACTGATGCTTTCCAATTTATTATTTAAAAAGAATGAGATTTAAGGAATTTGTAGTAGGTACAATTCACATGTTATTAGGGAAAATGGAAATTATTTCATAATGGATAAATGAAAATATACTTTAAAAGCATGACAGAAATAAGAGAGAAGGAGACATGGAAAATTAATAGGAATTATTTGGAGGACTTGAAAAAGTTGACGTATGGCACACTTATCAGGTTTTCAGACTGAAGTGGTTTCAGTCTGTAGATTAGATGTCTCTGCTGCTGTAGGAATGCAAGAGGGTGGCATCATTGTGTCTGGATAGTTAAGCTTCCTCTTTTAAAAACAATTACAGTATTTGAGACATTTGCTGTATGCAAAATGTAGATCAGAGTGTGTGATATACCTTTAAGAAGCTTTTCAGTCAGCAGGCACATGCATATAAGTACTGAGCACTTGCAAGCAAGAGTGCCATTTTGTAGTGAGCAGCCGAGGTGTAAGCATGCATGTGTGTAGTAGTCAGTCAGTTAGTTCCTGCTATCCATCCTGATGTGTTTGTATACAGTAAAGTACTTAAACGAACACCCAAGCCAGTGTTACAGCATCTTGCCTGTAAAGATACTCTAGTTCTCAGAGTGACTTTGCCAATGTTCCAGTACCAGAGGACATTCCAGTAAACATCCCTGTTCCTGTGAATATCCCCAAAAGTCCTAAAGCAGAACAATCACCTATGGCTGTCCCTGTTGCTAAACCCAGTCCTAACTATTACATTACAAGATCAAGTTGCATTTCCAGACCTAGTTCCAGATACACGGCAATATGAATGTTGTTTTGTTCATTATTGTCTCTATAATTTGCATGCCTATTCAAATGTCATTATCATTGCAAAACAGCTCAGTAAAGAGGGAGGCTGTAGAGCAGAGTGTGTGATATACCTTTAAGACAGTTTCCAGTCAGCAGGCATATGCATATAAGTATTGATCACTTGCAAGCAAGAGTACCATTTTGTAGTAAGCAGCCAAGGTGTAAGCATGCATGTGTGTAGTAGTCAGTTAGTAGTTAGTTCGTTTAAGTTTAATGTTCCTGCTATCCATCCTGATGTGTTTGTAAGTAATAAAGTACTTAAATGAACACCCAATCCTCATCATCTTATTCAGTTATACAAGATAAACGACACAAAGGAGATAAACATGAGTGATTTAATATAGATGTTCACTAGCTAGAAGAAGTAAATCAGAATCTGAGTGATTAGAAACAAGGTGAAGATGATTTACACTGCTGTTTTGTACAGAACATCAGCTCTATTGTTTTGCAAAATAAAAATTGTATATAGTTGATATGCTGTTTATGTTTGTGTAGGGAGGAAATTTTGTGTCCTAATAAGAGATCAAGTTCATTTGGGACAATATAACAAAAAAAAAAAAATATATATATATATATATATATATATATATATATATATAGATAGATAGAGAGATATATATATATATATATATATATATATATATATATATATATATATATATATATATATATATCTATAAAATATAAAGAGGCACAAAAAGTTTCTTTTTTTTTTTTGTTATTGATTCTGCTAATTTAAATGAATTTGAAAGTGATTATAATGTACATTTATAATGTAAGGAAACCAACTGGTAAATTAGACTGTTGGCAGATAAAAAACTTGGACTTATGAAAACATTAATATAAAATATTTTTTAATGGTTCAGAGACTTTAATGTATCTAATCGATCCATCCTCAACCCCCTTTCCCCACTGATATCAACATACAAATCAGATTAACAATATTTATTAAATTTTGGTTATTAATAACTTTTTAGGGATTTACATATTATGAACTTTAGGGACTTTTAGGCTTAATGGATTTTTATTTTTTTATTGGATGTTTGAAGTCATGTGATGATATTATTTTGTATTTAAACTGAGATGATGGATTTAATTAATTTTTTTCTGGAGAAGTATTAGTGATTAAAGGAACAAAAGCATTAATTTTTGGTCCATTTTCTTTGCCATGTTTTTTTTTTTTTTCTTTTTTTAAAAAAAGAATGTGTTGTTAGTTGAGACACTGTTTATTTTTATGCAGGGAGGAAATGTTGCGTCCTAATAAGAAAGCAAGTTAATTTGGGACAATATTACGCAAAAATATAAACTGGCACAAAAAGTGATAGAAACATACTATGAATGATCAATTTGTAACAGAAAGACAAATAAGTAAAATACAGTATAAATGTTACTAGGTCACAATTTGATTTATTGACTTTGAATATTAATAGGCTGGTAGATAAGAAAAAACCAGGAGAAGGCACTAACTTATATTTACAATTTACAACAGTTCCTAGAATTTATAAACTCAAATGCTATGGAACAACTTGTTACCACTCCCACAAGAGGGGGAAGCATACTGGACCTGATCATCACCAACATGGGGACTCTATGCTCCAGACCAGAAGTGTATCCCTCACTGGTAAGATCAGACCATAAACTAATCTCACTGGATATTCACATCCCGACCCCACCCCGTGCCCAGAAAACCACAGTGAAAAACTTCTCTAAAGCAAATTTCACACTCCTCAAAACCGAGGTGGAATCCTTCAAAGCCCCCAGGCCTGTGGAAAATACAGCCCAGACAGCAGAATCCCTTATAAACGCATTCTATGAACACCTTCAGGAATGCATGGATCATGCAATCCCAAATAAAACCAAGACCCAATCCTCCAAAGGCAGACATCCTGTCTGGTGGACCCCAGCCATAAACAAACTATACAATAGAAGGAGGAAGGTACTACATGATAGAGGAAAATCCCAAAAAGGGAAGGCATCTCTGATCAGTATTAGCAAAAAACTACAGGCACTCATAAAATCGTCTAAGGCCAGCTTAGAGAGAAAAATTGCACAGGACACTAAGGATAATCATAAGGCTTTCTTTAGTTATGTTAGGAACCTGGGTGGGAATTCCCAGATATGCTCAGAATTAGTCCAAAATGACAAAAAAATACACCGAACCCACAGACATTGCCAACATCCTAGCTGACAGGTTCAGTGCAAACTTCTCCCCTCCCTCCCCACCAAAAGGGCAAATATCTATCCCAGCAGAGTGCTGCCCCCCTGACATCTCAGATGCTCAGGTAAGAGCTGCCCTCTGCAAAGCAAAAAACACAGCATCAATGGGACCAGACGGTGTCCTGGGCTGTGTCCTACATGAACTCCAAGATGAGCTAAACCCAAACATAAAACTACTGTTCAATTTCAATCTTACTACAGGATATGTAGTCAAAGAGTGGCGTACAGCAACAGTGGTCCCTCTCCACAAAGGTGGTGCCTCAACGGATCCTGGAAACTATCACCCCAAAGCTATGGAAAGGATCATCATGGACCTCATAAATAAAGATATTGGGGACCTACAGACACTGGATCCTACCCAGTTCGGCTTTGTTAAGGGCAGATCCTGCCTCTTAAACCTGGTCGATTTCTTTGAAACAGTCACCAAGGCCATTGACGAGGGGAAGGTGGTCCACACAGCCTACCTGGACCTCGCAAAAGCCTTCGATGCAATACCACACTCGGGCATTATAGATAAGCTCACCAGTTTAAATATAAACCCCTATGTCACTAGATGGGTTGCAAACTGGCTCAAGGACAGAACCCACATGGTTAGAATTGCTGGAGCCATGTCAGACTCCAAACCAGTTACAAGTGGCGTCCCACAAGGCTCAGTCCTGGGACCTCTCTTGTTCGGTATATATTTCTCAGAGGTACAGGCCAATATGGAAGGACTGTGGCTGACCAAGTTCACAGATGACTGCAAACTGGGCGCCATAATTGACTCTCCAGCCGACACAAGCATCCTCCAAAAGGGCCTCATAGAAACAGAGAACTGGTGCCAGAGCCATGGCCTCAAGCTAAACTCCAAAAAGTGTATAGTCATCCCCTTTGGCAAAAACAAAGTGCCCACAAATTACCACATAGGTGGTAATCCATTAAGTATGGAAAAAGTAATTAGGGACCTGGGGACCCAAGTTGATAACCATCTCTCATTTGACAACCACCAGGCCAAAGTGGTTAGAAAAACATTTTATATAGCCCACCTAATCATGAAGGGATTCACATCTAGATCAGAGGAGGTCATCGTGCCTCTTTACTCATCCCTCATCAGGCCCATAATTGAGTACAATGCCCCTTTTGGGATGTACCTTACCAGACACCTGCAGCAACTGGAAAGACCCCAAAAGTACCTCACCAAGAGGATCAAAGGGCTCAAACAGATGCCATATGCTGCCCAGTTAAAGAAACTCCAGCTCTACTCAGTGGCATACCGCCTGCTCAGAGGCGATCTGTTCCTGACGTATAAAGCCATGTCCAACCCAGAATTAATGGACATGCTGCACCTCAGAAAATCCAAATCCCATCGAGCTATGCGCTCGAGAGACTTGAACCTCAGCACTGAAATAAATAGGACATGCTGGAGGGACAGATTCATAACCCAGAGGCTCCCTTCACTCTGGAATAAAATCCCAGTCCAGGTTAGGTAGAGTCCCTCATTGACTCTCTTCTAGAGGAATCTTGATGAGTGGATGGGAGATCGTAGGTTTACCCCGGGTATCACTTCTGTGTCACTGTTAGACAGAGGCACAGTATACTAACCTCGAAAAAGGGCATAGAAAAATTAATTTAAAATGGGTGGCGAAAGCCAAACACACTCTGGCTAGGCTTATAAATGCCCTAGGGCAGATAGCCTAGTATGAACCTATGAACCTATGAACAATAGTAATGCATAGATAATAATGTTACAGGAAATCACCTGAATCATCTAAAACATTAAGGCTTTGTAAAGAAAAGTGGGAAGGAGGGTTTATTTGCTGGAATAGAAGGAGAATGAAATATATGAGTCTTAATTAAAAAAAGGATTCCAAGAATGCTGCACTCTGCAGACTAGGTTAGAGTTCTCCAAGTGTGAAAAAGTAAAAGTGACGTGAAGGAGCTGATGGAAGCTAGCAATTTGGGTAGAATTCTGTTACTGGCTAGTCACTATACTGCCTGTATGTTAGCAAAGAAGACATCTGGTGAAACTAAGAGAAAATGAACTACAAAACAAGAAGGAAAAACATCTAGTGGGAAAGAGTCCTGCAGCTGTTGCAAAAAGTAGATCAGGTTTCAGCTTTGGTACAGGAGTTAGCTTCCAGTAAATTACAGGAATACAATGCTTCCAGGGGTGTTTAAAATAAATTAGAGAAGTATACAAGTCAAGTGACAAAAAAGCTAGAAAGCATTGACAATTTAGATAGCTATTCAGATGAGCTGATAAAACTGCAGAAATCAGAGGATGAAGTGAAAGAAAGACTGGCTGAAGAGGAGTCATCTTAAGAACTGTTTCAAAAAATAGAATTAGGAGACAGAGCATGCAGAGAAAAGCTGAGCTTTTCTATTATACCAGAGGAACTGGAAGGAACAGAATACATTATTTTATGAAAGTACAAATAACCAAGTGTAATGGTATTCCACAGCAGGATTTTTAGCTGAAAATGCACACTATGGCTATGCTCCAAATCTGGCAATGAAAAAGAAACCAAGACCTATAGCACTAAAGATGCAGTCATACCATCGTAAAGAGCTGCTCCTGACAAAAGTGTGGCAGAAGGGAAATATTAACAGTCAGGGATACCAGAAATGATTATTCAAGTACACCAGACAGAAGAAAAGTGAGGCTATCCCGCTAATCAGTGGATGTCAGGAAGCAGGTGTGAGATTCAAGTTGTTATATTCAGATGTTTTTAGAGAATTTTTCAGGGAGGATCAAAGACATTTTTGGAAGCAGAATAAGCTAAGCAGGAAATAAAAAAAATACCCAGCAAAGAGTGTGCCAGCAAGCTGAAGGGGACTCTGGTTCTCATTCCTCTGATTATACAAAGACAATTAGACAGAACTTGCCATTTAAACCATTTCCAATACTTCAAAGGAAAATGACTGAGTGACAGAAAAAGCTCAGGAACAGGTTAGAAAAATCAGGAGTACATTGAACTTGAACAAGAGACCGGTGTTGTGTGGTCAAAATGATGAGGAAGAAGGCCAGTAATACTGTGAATGTGGGAAACAAATTGAAGACTTGTAAAGAGTCTATTCCAAAGGATGCAATTATGACACAAGAAACATTCTTTTGCAAGAAATGGTAAAAAAACTGGAAATGTTGTGTATTGTGTTAAGTTGGTGGGATGTCTCTAAAGCATAATTCCTACCTATCATTAATGTTTGGAAGGATGGTAAAGGGAATGAAAATGTAACTAAGTAAAAAATGTCTTTGTTCTTAGTAATATGTGTATTATAACTTTCTTGAAGTAAATTTCATCTTACACTCAAAAGTAATTCTGTACATTATGCAGAGGTATTTTAAATGTGATGCAAGGGGAGTCATATCAGTGACTATTGTTTATGCTAGCGGTGTTGAAGTCAGAAAGCACTTTTTTCACTGTAATGTATTTGTGATTTATACTGCAGCAAGATAAAGGTTGGATATAAGCAATATAATGTGTGCTGGGGCTGGTGTGGGGAGGATGTGGAAGGGAACTGTTCATAGTATGCATTAAATTATTCTGGTGTCCTCTAATATTATATATGTGGGGGTGTAGACCAACGCTCATGATTTGTACTGCAAGCAAGGAGAAAATATTTTCTTTCTTTTTCCAAGCAAACAGACTAAAAATGGAAATCATGTAATGGTAGTTTTCCATCATCTGAGAATAGCTATTTCATCCATTTCTAAATCAGTCAGTGTTTTTTCTCTTCACCAGCAAAGATCTGCAACCAGTCTGTCTGTAGATGTAGGTAATTAATCAGGAAATGACTAAACCATGAACTCTGGGATATTGTATGAGAAACACTATGATTAGTATTTAAAGGGGAACTTGAAAGTTTTTAGTGAAAATAAATGAAGTCTGACTCAAGGAAAAAACATTTTTAAGTAGATGCATCCCTTGCAACATTTAGCACTTCAATGTAAAACATAACAGTGCATAGTCTATCTTATTCACTTAAGGGAGGCCAGTGCACTTTTTCTTATGGCTAAAACTCAGTTAACTTAGAATATACAGATTGTTAGTCACATCTTGGAGGGAACCAGAAATAGGGCAATAATGGATGGTATCAATGCCAGGGGGAACACTGGTTGTGTTGTGTACTTCCAGCATGATTAAACCTAACTTTAGAATAGGTAAAGAGTGTGAGTATAACTGTCTGTTTGGGGCAAGTGATCCTACATGGAGGGGTCACTTCTCTTTTGGAATGTGTATATCATTTTGTGTGTTTACAGTGAGTTAAAAGGAGTTAAGGGGTTGAAAATGAAAAATACATATTTTTTGTTTCTTGAGTGTTTTTATTGAAGCCAGAAGTCTGGGAAAATATGACGTGTTCAAATATAGATTAAAAGCTGTGACTGTATATAAGATCATCCTGTCAAATATTAATGTATTCATATAAGTTATAAGTTGGGAACACATATTAAAAAAAAGTGTTAAGCAGAATATGTTTAAGTAATATCTGCTTATCAGAATGCAGACTGATAGGTGGCTCAACTAGTACCCAGTGCCCAGGGATGTAGTGTCCCCTCCAGCTCTACAAGTGTGAAGAGCAAAAAACAAAATTTGTAGGGATCGACTTACTATAGACCCCCCCCCAACTCTTCCACTGAAGAGCAAAAAAAAAAAAAGACACGTTACTGTATTAGCGATCAGCTTATAACAGTCAGATCCATGCCCCCTCCAGCTCTTCCATTGAACAGCAAAAACAAAACAAACAAAAAAAAAACACCTTACCTGAGCAAGCCAGTTACTACATTTGTAGCAAATGGGTCACTACAATCATGCCCCCCCACAATCTCTACAACTTAACACACAGGAAGCTATGAAGTGCCTTTCTGTACCAACATTCAGAAATGCTAGTACAAAAAAAGTGCAGGAACTACTCTTCCAGATCATTCCCCCAATACTTTGTGCCTGCAGCAACTGCCTCCTTTGCCCCACCCTTGCTATGCTACTGTCACAATGACTGCCTTTTCAATTATGTCATGGATTATAAATAGCATTGTAGATATGGACAACAGGCCGAGAGTATTGAATTATATTAGGATTTGCAGGATGCAAATAGAAATGTTACAGAAAACACACACAGATAAAAATGAGCATGCAAATCTGGGAAGGAAAGGACTTCAGAAAGGATATTCAGCAGAGTATCAAGGGTCAAAGGAAAAAGGGAGTAAGAATACTAATTGTGAGAGGGGTTTCAATAGTAATAGGAGAAGAAAGGCAATAATGGTTGATTTGTGGAAATAGGGTCTTACTGGCAAGGAAGTAGAACTGCAACAGTATGTATTTATGTCCCACTAAAAATACTATTAATGAATGTAAGAGACTTGTATAAAATATTTTTAACTTTCAGTAGGGAATATTATTCTTAGGTGAGGACTGGAACCTGATCTTCAGTACTGAAGTATTGAATGTTGTAAAGGAGATAAATGAATTGGAGTTGGGATCTTTAGAAAAGGAAAGGTGTTGCCTAGAAATAAATGGAATTTGTATGAATAATACATGAAGGTAATAAATAACTGACCCAAATGGCAGCTTCCTGTCTAATGTATTAGATTACATAAACTCATAGACAGTCTCACAATATATGGTTGCTGTTTTCTGATTAATGCCTAACAGGTATATCTATTAAGTCTACCCTTTTTCTTCATCAGAAACTTCACCAATATCTTTCATTTTGCATCATAAATTCAGATTAATAATAATTATAGTACCGTAACCTGCATTGTATCATAATATAACCCTGGATCTAGCTGACTCTGCAATATATAGACAGACTGAAACTCAGGTGACCGGGATTCAATCAGAGGTCTCAACAATAGAAGAACTGGATGAGGTGAGAGGGGAATGAAGAGGTGGATCCTGTTCACCTCTCTTAGGAGGGATGGTGTGGGAAACATGTCCATGCACACATTCAGTGATTGAAATCTTGAGGTTCCTCTCTCATTCACCCTTGCCCTATGTTACTGCAAACCAGTGATATATTCAGTGCATTCCCGAGCTCTCCCTTATAGATGCAGAAACCACGTACCAAGCTGTCTGGCTGTAGATCCCTCCCATTCGCAGAGTCCAAGCCACTGACTGTTTTATGTGGACTTCACTCCTTCTCGGCTCTACCCACTCCGTTCACCCTTCGTGTTCACTCCGCTCTCCTACCCTGTCCCCATTTCCCACCTGCCCCCACTACCTGCACATTTATTGATCCCCATTCCCCTCCCTCCCCCACCCCTTCCAATCATACGTAACCAACAATTCACCCCACCCACTTCCTACCTCAGTAACTCCACCTACTCCACTGCAATGCCCTCCATCTCATTACTCTGTATAATACCATCTGCCCTACTAATCTCCCTCACCTGTCTTACCTATCTTACACAGCCTAACCCAAACCCTAACCCACACCATACTTCTCATTCACAGTCCACTGCCTCAAACCACCAAACTCCCACCCCATCCTACACACTCATTTCACATGAACTCTTTTCCTCCAACCCAACCTAGCTATTCAAACCCAGACTACTCACTACCCCACCCTCCCTGTACCCATTTCTCAAATGTCATACCAGAAAATCACCTCTCTTTCATAACCCTAACTCCCTGTCCCAAATACGCTATCTCACACAACTCCTCCACCACATCTCTCTCTCCACTCTCTGGCGAAATCCACTCTAACCCAGGACCCACCTCTAGTATTAAACTCACCAACCTTACCAGTCAACCCCCAAAACCTAAGTCCATTCGCCTCATTACACTTAATGCACAAAGCCTTAGAAACAAAATCCCTAACCTCCATGCCTGTCTCTCCCATAACCACCCTGACATAACTGCAATTTCTGAAACCTGGCTTAAATCTTTCATAAAAGATAATGAAATCCTACCACCAGGTTACCAAATCATTCACAATGATAGAAAAAGGAGGTGGAGCAGCTATCATCTTCCCCTCCTCCCATACCATAACACCCTACAACAATCACATCCCAACCTTTGCCAATGCTGAAATTGCAATAGGTCTATTAAAAATAAACAACCACAACTCCATATGCATTGGTGCCCTCTAAATTTCCCCAGACGATAACATCAAAACACTTGAAGACATCCTCTCCTGGTTTTCCTCCAACATGAAAAATGAAACCTATATCCTCGGTGATACAAACATTAACTGGGCCTCTATTAACTCTGAAGCCCCAACCCACACAATTAACCTGTACAATTTCTCCCAAATTATAAACTCTCCAGCCAGACCAAATAAAGATGGTACCTCTGGAACCATCATCGATTGGATCCTAACAACCCATCCAGACCTTATCTCCAATGCTGGAATACTACCAGACCCTCTTAGTGACCACCTACCAGCCTTTGCCGACCAACTCCCCTCTCCTCTACAAAAACAGAACCACTACACTCAAACCTGCAACCTCTCCTTTTTCAACCATCAAACTTTCGCAGAATGTCTAAAGAATACTGACTGGACCCCTCTAAAAACCCTTCCACTAGATGATGCCATATCCTATTTCAACCACTCATTCCTAACCCTTCTTAATCAGCAAGCCCCCCTTCAAACCAAATGCATCAAAACCAATCCCTGTCCCTGGTTAACTAAAGAAACTAAACTAGCTATGCACCAAAGAGACAAAAAAAGGAAACAATATCAAAAACATAAAATCCCGACCTCCCTCCTAGAATTTAAACAACTTCAGAACTCCACAAAAGACTAATTGCAAAAGACCACAAGGCCTACTACTGCAAACTTTAATCCATGCACTCATCAAAATCCTAAAAAATTCTGGGACTCCATCTCTTCCATTCTCCACCCTGATAATAAAGAAAATCCCTGTCCAAATCCCAACCTTACTGACCTCGAAACAGCCACCCAGTTCAACTCTTTCTTCATGGATTGTATTGCAAAACTATCCACCTCATTCCCTCACCTCCTCCAGCCCCATCCCCTCTCCTTCCCCCAATCAACTACCTCCCTCCTCATTCTTCAGCCTAATTCCCATCCCCACAAGTACAATCAAAAGACTTCTCCTCAAACTCAAACCCTGTCACAATGCACCTGACAATCTTCCATCAACCTTCCTCAAAGAATCTGCAGACAGCATAGCCTATCCCATCTCTATTCTTATCAGTAGATCCATACAAGAATCCTACATCCCATATATCTGGCATCATGCTTACATCATCCCTCTCCACAAAGGTGGCAAAAATACAGACACTACCAACTTCCGACCAATTGCTATCCTTTCTCCTCTTTCTAAAATACCAGAAAAAAATATCCAAGCACAACTCATGCCATCCTTAACCCTAAACAATCTCCTCTCCCCAACTCTACATGGCTTCCACCCTGGCCACAGTACCATAACCGCCCTCCTCTCCTTTCTTGAAATCATCAACCTAGAATGTGACTCTGGCAAATTCATATCTACACTGTTTCTAGATAAAAGGCCTTTGACACCATCTCTCACACCCTACTCTTAGCCCAACTCTCCATCCTACATCTCTATCCCACCACCATTGCCTGGTTTTCCAACTACCTGTCCGACTGCCTACAGGCTGTCCAGTGGAAAACCTCAACTTCTCCCTTCCTTCCTACACCCACCAGCATACCCCAAGGCACTGCTCTTGGTCCTCTTCACTTTAACATATTCATCAACAACTTCCGCCACTTCATCCCTGAATCCTCACTCATGTAATACACGGATAACTCTACTATAATCTGCTCAGCCATCTCACCCTCTGAACTGCTATCAAAAACCCATTTAGCCATCTCCAAAACAGAAACCTGGATGCAATCCAACCATCTGGACCTAAATGCAAATAAAACTAAGCTAATGATTTTTACTCCTATCAGGAACTCCAATATCAACAAAACCTTATTCACCATTCACAGCCAGAATAACACCCCCCTGGAAATTGTCCCCAATACCAAGCTTCTAGGCATCATCATTGATGAAAACCTAAAAGATGACACCCATATTTACTCTGCAATCATGAAAACCCATAAAAAAATTGGCCTCTTCTACAGACACAACTGCTACCTCACCCCCTCAATCCGACAAACTCTTGCATCCACCTTCCTTTTCCCCTCTCTTATGCATGTCACGCCCCTCTACACCAATCGCCAGATTGGCCTACAATCCAAACTTGAATCCTGTTATCACAAAATCTGCAAATCTGCAACCAATTATAAAAATTCATCCCACCACTGCCACTCCCTCCACACCCTCAAATGGCTTGAACTTCCCAAATATCTGAGATATCTACAACTTACTACTGCCCACAAGCTCATATTCAAACCACTAACTGCCCCTCTCTCAGTTCATCCTTAAAAACCTACATACCTAACTGCTCACTCAGATCCAGAAACCAAAACCTCCTACAAGTCCACAAACCATCTCGTCCTCCCGGCCAACTACTACTATCCTGCTCCATAGGTAAACAGTAGAACTCCACCCCCCTACATGACCTATCTAGCCATAACAATTTCAAGTCTCACCTATTCTCTCATCTATCTTCCAAATGGGAATGCCCATGTCACGCTCCAACTTAAACTCCCCTCTAACCCCCTCTCCTGCTACTGTCCACTATAATCAACACCAGTTCAATGCTTACACCATGACCTGGGATGATCTCTCCCACACTAGGGACAGATCCACTCCCTATTAGTGATGTATTACTGTTCAAGTATATTATGAACTTGTAACACCAAAACGAAATGGAGGAAAGAGTGCCCAAAGAGACAAATAAACCAAAAGCAACACAATTCTGGCACTCAAAGGAGGTGGAAAATAAATTTCTTTACCACAGCGAAATGTGGAACCAACAGCTTTATTGCATAAACGCAATTATACCAATATAATTTTTTCTCTTCTGTTATACTTCCTCAGATGCAAAACAGATTTAACAAGCTGTATCTTCCTTTTAAACCACCCATAACACATGCAATTATTTAATCAACCATTAAAAACAATACTTTAAAATCATTCCATTCCTTAAAGTGAAATACAGTGCATTTAAAATTCGTATGACAAATATATACTAATGCAACCTAATATGTTGCATTAAACCTAATACAACATATGCACCCCAACAACAGATAAAATTCAAATATATATCAAATATGCAAATATATATATATATATATATATATATATATATATATATATATATATATATATATATATATATGTGTGTTAAAAATATATATACATTAAAAAATAGGTATATACATATGTCAAAAAGTGTATGTTAAATGTACATGGTATGTATCAAAATAAACATCCTAACTATATCGGTAAATGTTACAAAGCTTTAACCTATTGTTTTCACTGGTAAAATATTTTCCATACAATTTATTTATAATTTAGCAGCTCTCGTCTTTAAAATTGGTGCAATAGATAGATGTTCATTAATTCCTAGGTACTTATTGGCCTCCAACACCAACTGCCAAAAAAGCTCCCTCACTTCTATTCTTGTTTCCCATGCACCACCCCTAGGGTCAGGGACTATCTTTTCTAAAACAAAAAAATGTCCACTTGGAATTTTTGTAATCCAATGTGTTCTAATATAATGCATTATTATAATTCTGTGACTAATAACCTTCTTTTCTTGCTCCAAAATGTCCTTAAGGTACCTTCCTTTCTTGTAACAATTTCAAAGGGGCCTTGAACAATGCTTCCAAATCAGAGTATCCCTAAACTTATCCCAGTGTTCTGTTATAATACCTCTAATAGCTGGTGTATATGTACAATATTGCAGGACAAAGATTCCCACGGGGTGATTTTCCATATCCTTCCTGTTCTTTCCACTTTGTGGTTCTTGGTGTTCTAACTGTGTTGATACCATAACATGGTTCACACCCTGGTTGTCCTCCAGATTCAACCCCAGAAGAGGACAAAACCTACCTAACCTACCTGACCTTACCTCAGCCACTGTTTGCTCAATAAAGTCAATCGGGTATTGTCTTTCTGAAAACAATAGGTTAAAGCTTTGTAACATTTACCGATATAGTTAGGATGTTTATTTTGATACATACCATGTACATTTAACATACACTTTTTAACATATGTATATACCTATTGATTTTTTAATGTATATATTTTTTAACATACACACACATATATATATATATATATATATATATATATATATATTTATATATACATTTACATATTTGATATATATTTGAATTTTATCTGTTGTTGGGGTGCATATGTTGTATTAAGTTTAATGCAACAGATTAGGTGGCAAATTTTAAATGCACTGTATTTCACTTTAAGGAATGGAATGATTTTAAAGTATTGTTTTTATTGGTTGATTAAATAATCACATGTGTTATGGGTGGTATAAAAGAAAGATACAGCTTGTTAAATCTGATTTGCATCTGAGGAAGTATAACAGAAGACGAAAACGCTATTGTGGTGTAATTGCATTTATGCAATAAAGCTGTTGGTTCCACATTTCGCTGTGGTAAAGAAATTTATTTTCCACCTCTTTTGAGTGCCAGAATTGTGTTGCTTTATATTATACACTTGTTTTTCAATGCTCAATATATTGCTTAACTTACTACGTGCAATGAGTATATGTTTTATATCTAACATACTGTTTATTTCTCAATACATAAATTATATGCAATGACTATATGTGCAATGACTATATGTTTTTATATCAACTATATGTGTTTAAATCTACTCACTGTATATTTCTCAATAATTCCGTTTTCTTGCAACTTGTAATTTATGTACAATAAACTCTTCTTTTCGAGCTTTTCTCCCAGGGCCTCTACTGAAAATGGGCTCTTCTTGGCCCAGTGGACTTCCCCGGTCATCAAACTGAAATAAATAAATGGGAAGACCAGTTTTCATACTCAGACGAAGCTTACTTTGATTACATTGCACACAGAGGTATGGACAGTACACCGCCCAGCTGAGTATGCTGTGGACATGCCTCATGGAAGGATGGGGCCTAAGCAGAAAAACACTATCCTTCCATATAAATGGTGGTCCTACTCTCAGTACATTCGATCCTTGCACCCACAGATTGAATGAGTTGTACACCTCTCACTAGGAGGGAATATGGATAAATGAGGCATCCAGAAGTGGAGTCAATGGTCAATATAGAATGGTGCAAAAAATACAATGCAGGATCTGGTAGAGTTAATCCACCAAATATTTATGGCAGTTTTAATTTATCCCATGATACTCAGTTTGCCTTCTTCTCAAATATAACCATGGGTTATATTTATTATTGACTTCAGGAAGTTCCCTGGTATCTCAGCTGGGAATAGATAAACTACATGCAGTAACAGAGACTAAATGTATTGTTTGTACCCTCTGATTCATCTCCAGACCTCAAAGTTTCCGTCTCTATAATTAATTAATTAAACTACTCTTTAAGCTTTCATATGTTATACTAATTGCTTTAGCTAAAGAATTACCAAGCCAAATACTTAAAATATTCATCCTTCCATAAATCGCAGTTTCTCTGCAGCATTAAGGAAGTGGCATAGTTCATTCCTACTGCTCTCAGTTTTTTTTTATTCACCTAACAGCTAAGATCATTCATGTATACCAAGACATCACCCTCAATGACATTTTAAACTCTTCATTTGTTTTATACCTGTTCATATCATATTTTCTAAATGTACCCAGTGGCTGTAAATAAAACGCAAGTAGTATTGGTGACAACAGAAAACACTGCCAGTTTCCTCTCTGTATGTTTATACTCACCGATATATTCAAATGTATTTTAGCCCATAATTTAGATTTTGAATAAATCACTTTTAATCTACAAGTACTGATTAAAACAAATTCTAACAGAATATGCATCAAATATAATTTCTCTTTATCAAAAGCCTTGTCCTCAACAAAACTTACAACAACCAATGTTTTGTACCTTCTGAAGAGTCCTTAACATGGCAGACTTGCTGATCACTATCTACAAATTCTTGTCAAAATAGACAATTTATAACCAAAGTTTAACACTGCCACTATCTATATGAGTATAGAATGTAAGGGTCCATACCTTCATTACCTCACTCTGACATCACCACTACCACCTGCTTCTTATCATAACACAGGGATCTTTTTAGTTTCTAATATATTATGATGTGGTACTGATCTAGATAATACGCCTGTTGGTTGGACTTCCGAAATTTCAGTTCGGAAACTACCACTTCCTAATGTCTTACCATTTCTTGACTCTTAGAAACCAGTTTTACTTCTTCTAAAGTGATAGGTCCCATTATTATTCTAGCTTTCCCTGATTAAGTTGTGGTTACCTTAAGGCTTATAAGAACTTTAATGTTCTGCTCCCTTTACCCCATTTCATTTGTGTCCTATGTAACTGTATATAATATTTCCTAAAATGCTGCAATATCGACATAAGATTTCTACTGCACTGCTGACATTCTTCAGTTTTATTTCTGCAACACTTCTCTGCTCCCTCAATCTTTCCCCAAGATCTTCTAGTAACCTGGGGGCTTAAAAATACTTTTATT